>NC_089494.1:265639988-265967651 GCF_036850765.1 Saccopteryx bilineata
AAACCATCAAAGTTCATTTAAGAAGAAATAGGAAATCTGAATAGTCATAGAGTTATTAAAGATTGAATTTGTAGTTAAAAACCTTCTAGAGAAGAAAACCCCAAGCCCAAATGGGTTTTATGGAAGAAATAATACCCAGATTACAGACACTCTTTCAGAAAATTGAAGAGAAGAAACTATTCTCTGACTCCTTCTGTGAGCCATTACCCTGACACCAACCCCAGGCAATGCAAATAAAACAAAAACAAAACAAAACACACAGACCAATAATTGTTATGAATATAAGTGCAAAAAATTTTAAACTTAGCAAATAGAATCCAACAACATTTTGAAAGGCTCTATCTAAGGAACTCAAGGTTGGTTTAACTTTCGAAAATCAAAAATGTCCTTGTAGCCTGACCTGTGGTGGCGCAGTGGATAAAGCGTCGACCTGGAAATGCTGAGGTCGCCTGTTCGAAACCCTGGGCTTGCCTGGTCAAGGTACATGTGGGAGTTGGTGCTTCCAGCTCCTCCCCCCTTCTCTCTCTCTGTCTCTCTCCTCTCTAAAAATGAATAAATAAAATAAAATAAAAGATTGTATTAAAAATATTAAAAAAAAACCACAAAACTAAACATTAGGCTATAAGGACCTTGACAGCTTACAGCCTAAAAAAAAAAAAAAAAAAAAAAAATGTCCTTGTCATTCACCCTATTAACAGACCAAAACTGTAAAAACCTTGTGACTATTTAAATAGAAACAGAAAAAACATTTGAAAAAAATCCAACCCTCATTTCTAATAAAAAAAAACCCTGAGTAAAGTAAGAGAAGAAAACTTCCTCAACTTGATAGAGGCCATCTCTGAATAACCGGCCGCTGACATCACGTAATGGTAACATGCTTGCCCCCCCGAGATTAGGAAAGAGGCCAGGGGCTGTGTCCCCAGTCCTGTTCAGCATTGTGCTGGGCGCAAGGCACCCCCCCACACACACACACACACACAGGCCAATAGGATTAATTAACATCTGAGCAAGTTCAGCAGGGTTTCAGGATACAAGATCAGGATACAAAAAGCAACTGTGTTCTATTGATTAGCAACCAGCAATTGGAAATTAAAAATTTAACACGGACTTTGCAATGCCATAAAAAAAAAAAAAAAGTGAAATGCACAGAGACAAAATGTGTGCAGGACCTAAACGGAAGACTAGCAAACATCGCCGACAGAAAGCAAAGAAGACCAGAACAACAGTGAGCTATGCCACATCCCTGGTCAGAAGACTCAGCATTGTGACGATGTCTGTACCACGTGTGCCGTGTGTCTGGGTCTACCGGGGAGCAAGACCGACAAGTCCACCACGGAGAGTGTGGGCTAGTGGGGACCACGGGTGACAAACAGGCAAGACACGGATGACTCTGGTTGGTGGAAGGAAACAGGAAGAAGGGGAAGGTGGTGTCTGAAGAAAGCCTCAGACCAGGAGGCCGCCTTGCCCGAGGCTCAGAGAGGAAGGACCCTGCATTCACCTCCTTAAGCCAGCACGTCACTCACTGACCAGAGGGGCCAGGTACAGGAGAATCCAGCGGTCCCTGGACGCCACATCGTGCCCTGTCTCTGTGCCCGAGGTTGGCACGAGCTCCCAGCTCTGGGAAGCCCCCAACACAGGGCACTCCTGGTCTACCCACCGGCCGCTGACCACATGGGAGGAGCCACCTGCAGTGGCTCCTGGCTGGGTGCTGGCATCCCTGGAGCCGCGTTTGGAGACAACATAGACGCCCCCCGGCACACCCTGGCACATGGCAGGTGCCAGCAGCACCCTGTTCCGGGGTGGATACTGCCCTTTGGGATCTGGGAGGTTTTCCGTCTGCGGTCTGGTGGACTCACCTCTGCTCTCCCTCCGGCTGGGACTTTGATTAGGTCTGCAGACCAGGAGCAGGGAGCAGGCCCAGCCCACACACCTGTCCTCACAGGTCTAAAACCTTGACCCGAGGAGGGAGTCGGAGGAGGGGGCGGGTGTCAAGCATCAGCGACAGGTCTGGGCTGGGCCGTGCAGCTGGCCAGGTGGTATGACCCCCTAGTCCCACCCCTGCCTGAGGCTTCTTTCAGCTTTCTGCCTCCCCTGCTGCCAAGGGGAGCCCTGCCTCATGTGGGGTCTCCTCCAGGCTGCCGTCCGGGCCCACCCATCAGCCACGGGGGTGTGGGTCCCAGCAGTAATGTGCACCAGACACAGAGCACTGCCCGCCCCTCCCCCCCAGCAGTGGACACTCTGGGCATGCAGCCCACAGCTCCTGACGAAGGGCCTGGCGGCTGGTGCTGGACACGGGCAAGAGCTCTGAGCATGTGGGACGGTACCGAGAGCAGTGGAACGGGACGGAGAGGAAGGACAGGTGCCTGCTCCAACGCCCCTACCCTACGGGACCCTGTCACCCCGCGCACACCCTCCGCCCTGCGGATACCAGACTCCCTGGGGTGAGTGACCTCGGAAGGGGACCCCTTCCTTGCCTGGCTCACCTGCCCCAATATCCAGCCGGGTCCCCAGGCACCCCGGGGCATTTCTGTAGGAGCCTGCTGGTGACCCCCCCCTCCCCCGCAGACCCACGGTCCAGGAGGTGGCCGGGCTGGGTGGACGCTGGAGCAGGAGCGGTCAGTCACCAAGCGGTACGGGGAGGCAGCCTGGCGCTGCACTTTTAATTTGTGACTAATTTGTTGCACAATGAGGTTGCAATTTTCTAATTGTGATTGCCATTTTAATTTTACTCATGGCTGTGCAACTCACAGTGTATAGTCTAGTAATTAAAATTAATTGTACCTTCACCTGCATATTTCTATTAGGCAGTTAAATTTAGTCTGCAGGCTCGATGGCTTTGTTCCCTGAAAGATGCCGAATTTGTTTCTGCCACACTTGGCGACTCCCCGCTCCAGGGGCCTGTCTCTCTCTGCCCAGCGCCCGGGCTGGTCCGGCTGGGACGGCTAAGCCCAGAGGGTTTCACAAGAGCTTATGGGTTTACTATTTAATGAATTATTGATGAGTTATTAGGTTCCCAAATTGTATGTGGGGATTTCATGAATAATCTCGGGAAACCCAAATGGCCTTTCTGCACTAAATTAAGCCCATGAGTGACGTCCGCAGTGCGTCCTGGACACCCCACTCCCAGCTTGGGTATCCTGATGGCCTTGGGGTGGGGAGGACGGAGTCCCACTCTTAATTCCAAGTGCCAGACCTTGGACTCAGGTTCTCATGGCAGGTTCCCCCGCCAGCAGCCTCCCAGGGTCCCTGAGAAAGCTCTTCTGTGCCCGTTGAAGGTGACCGCAGCGGGCCTCAAGGTGCTGAGACCTTACCTTAGCTGTACCCTGAAAGCATCTCAGTTCAGCCAGTCAGATGCACCCGCCTGGGACCCCAAGTCCACACCTATGTCCAGAAGTGAAAAGTACGGGTGCCATGGCAACCGCAGCTGGGCAGTGAAGCCAGCAGGACAGGTGGGTCCTCAGGTGGCACCAGGGGCGCTCACCCATGCCCACCACTGAAGGGAGCTGGCGTTGGGATCCATGGTTTGTGACCAGAAATCCTCCTGACCTGGTTACAATCCCACCCACAGAGGGGCACGCGGAGACTTTGGAGAGCTTGGCTCAGGTTCCCATCTCCACCCCTTCCCCACTAACCCTATAGAAGGGGTAGTTGTGACACAGCCGAAGGTTTTCAATCTGAGTCAGAAGAACACCCCCCCCACACACACACACACTTTGCTGTGGCCTCTTTCTGAGGCCATGCCATACTGTGTCCAGGGAGGGTCAGTTGTGGTGTCCTTCCTTTCTGAGGAAAACGTGGGTCCTGACTGGGCAGGAAGGAGAAATAGATACTCGGCACTTGCTCAGATTCTGGGAATAGATGGATCCCTCCCCCCCCCCATCCATTCATCCCTCTACCCATTCTCTTGACCGTTCATCTTCTAATCCATTCATCCATCCCTCTACCCACCTACCCATCATCCATCTATCTATCCAGGCATCCATCCATCATCTGCCTAGCCATCCATCCACCCACCCACCCCTTTACCCACCCCTCCACCCTCCATCCCCCCCATCTTAGTCCCACCCACTTAGTACGTAGGACTGAGTGCCTGCCATGTGTCAGCCCTGGGCTCAGAGCAGGGACGGTTCAGGCAGGACTGCTGAAGTCCCCAGGTTATCCACCTCCTGGGGTGGGATTAGCAGGTGAGATAGATAATAAAAGTACGCTGGAAAACCTGTCCCGCTGATATGCACTAGGGAAAAAACAGTGTGGGAGCAGCATTTGAGCAGAGGCAGGGGGAGGGCTGGCCTCTCCAGTGGGGCTAGAGAGTGTCCTAAACCCCTGATGCACCCAGTCACTCTGCTTGACACCTAAGTGGCTCCTTGCCCGTGTGAGAAAGGCCAGCCCCTCAGCGAGGCCTTGGAGAGCCCAGCAGCTCTTGCCCCGTGCCCCACATCCTGCAGCCTGCACCCTGACACCCGCTTTCCTCCTTGCCTGCCGCAGGCTCTCCTACCCTTGCCCTGGACACCCTCTCCCAGATCTTCCCCTGTGGGGTCTTCTCCCCCAGGAAGACCTCCCTGACCACTCAGGCAGGTTAGGAATGCCCACGAGTACCAGACCTCTGAGCCTGGGAGCAGGAGCCTGGTGTGTACTCACCTGGGTGGGAGAAACCCTGTCTCTCCCTCTGCTCCGGATGCAGCCCCAGGGCTCTGTCCCTGTCCCTGTCCCTGTCCCTACAGCTGTGTCCTCTCCTCTGTGGCCCCGCACTGCTCCCAGAGGGCCCACTTCAGCTCCACATGTGCTGGGGAATGAGACACTCTGTCCCCTCTGCCTGTCCCGCACTGCCCACAGCCCACACCTGGACACCTGTCCTTTCACGCCAGGGAACTCCTGAACCCCTCCCTCCCTCCACCGCCAGTGCTTGGGACCTCCAGTCCGCACACCTGCCAGGTCCAAAGCTCTTGCTTGACTGGCCGAGGGGTCTCTGCAAGGTCTCCCTGCCTCCCTGACCTCACCTACTCTATCTCCCTCTGGACTGAAACCCGAGGACCTCCCAGCTCCCTGTCCCACCTGCCTGTGGTCCCACCCCGGGGCCAGGACCTCTAGGTCAGTCCCTTCTCTGGGGCCAGTCTCTGGGTCATGGGGTGAGGCCAGGGGGGACCCAGGGGCACATGGAGCACTCACTGAACACCTACTCTGTGCCCACACTTCTCTGGGAACTGAGGGTCTCTATCAGGAGACGAGGCTGACTGCTGCCTTGGGCACCACATGGCTGCTGGGGACAGGGAGAGTGGAGGGCAGGGTCACAAGGCAGGGACGCCTCCTGTCCATGAAAGACGGGTGGAGCCAGGGTGCCTGGGGAATGGAGACTGGGGCCGGGAGGCTGTAACAGGCATGTCTGGGCTGGCGGGTGGGCCGGGGCGCCCAGAGGCCTGGGTCAGGAGAAAGTGGAGGAGGGGCCCCACTGAGGGAGGCTGAGTCCTTGCAGGTGCTGACCAGGAGAGGGCGTAAGTTGACCAGGCCCTCTGGCTTCTGTGCAGTGAACGGTGTGAGGTCAAGGGCAACTCGGGGTTAAACAGGCCACTGACCAGAGAGTAGCTCCAGAGAGATCCTGGAGGTGGAGCCAGGAGGGGTTGTTGCCCACAGACGTGGGTGGACAGGGTTCCCAGGTTCCGAGGCTGGGGACCATGTGGGGGGCGGGGGGAGGCCAGGAGCTAGCTGGAGCCCTAAGGAGTGGAGACCCACAGGCCTTGGGGGACAAGGAAGTCCCAGGAGTTGGATTTCGAGTCTGGAGTTCCAGGAAAGGCCCGGACCTGGGTTTGAGCATTCCTGCACTGGGGCTGAGAAGGGAATACTGCCTGAGGCGAAGGAGAGGGTGTGGACCACCCTGGGTGCCCCAACATCTGGAGGTCATGCCTTGGACTGGGGGGGGGGGGGCTGAGTCTCACCTTCCCCATCCCCCTCCGGACTGAAGCCAGAGGGACCTCGGCAAGAGCCACCCTGGCCTGCTTCCTGTCCGGCCTGCCGTCCAGCCTCTCCCCTCCCCCCACCCCGGAGTCAGGACCTCTGGGTCAGTCCCTTCTCTGCGGAGGGAGCAGCGCCGGGACTTCTGCGGAGGGAGCAGCGTCGCCGGGACTTCATCTTGCCCCCCCCCAGCCCCCCATCCTGCAATGTACAATGTGCCAGTGGCCCAGTGGGACACGGGGACACGGGGCCATGAGCGGGGACCGCTGACACCCGTCAGGCCCGATAACGGGCACGGGCGCCACCGACCCCGTGAGCGCATTAATCTTCCCCAAATTAAAATCTGCAGTGCGGCGTTTAAGATTGAGGCCACCACGGTTCAGCGCAGTGTGACCGCCAATTTTGATAAAAGTGTTTTAAGAGCGCGGAGAGGGAGACAGATTGCTGTGCTGCGCCACCGCTGGGTGACAGGCACGCGGACACCGGCTCTCCTCGCCGACCCCCGCGGGACCCTTTTGGGGGTCCCAGGTGCTGTGGGTCTGCACCCCGGGGCATCAGGAAGGAAGGAAGGAAGGAGGGAGGAAAGGAGGGAGGGAGGAGGGAGGGAGGGAGGGAGGAAGGAAGGAAGGGAGGGAGGGAGGGAGGGAGGGAGGGAGGGAGAGAAGGAAGGGAGGAGGGAGGGAGGGAGGGAGGGAGGGAGGGAGGGAAGGAAGGGAGGAGGGAGGGAGGGAGGGAAGGAGGGAAGGAAGGGAGGGAGGGAGGAAGGAAGGAAGGGAGGGAGGGAGGGAGGGAAGGAGGGAAGGAGGGAAGGAAGGGAGGAGGGAGGGAGGGAGGCAGGCAGGCAGGCAGGCCCTGGCCAGCACCCTCTGCTGCAGAGGCCTTACTCAGCAACCATGCCCTGTGTGCAAGGGGTCTGTGCCCGGGGTCCTCCAGGGGTCTCTCTATCTCGGTCCCAGTCCTGGCCCTGAAAGGTGGTAGCCAGCTCAGCAGTCTAGGTCCCTACCCAGGGCCAGCCCCACCTTTGCAACCCCCTGCTCCAGACAGCTCGGCAGCCTCTGGTCTGGGGGAGGTGGGCTGGGTGCTGGCCGCCTGGGGGAGGCGTACGGCCGGCTGTCTCCTGGGAAACCTCACCAGGCTTCTCCTGTCCCTGGTCACAGGGACCCGACCTCTTCTGTACGCTGGCTTAGCCCTCATCGCAAAGTCAGGGTCAAGCCCTTCCCCACGAAGCCTTCCGCATCGCACCCCTCTCCACCCCGTCACCCATGGGACCTCCAGTGCTGTCCCCACCCTGCCCCCTCTCCCAGTGTCTCCTCTCCCTTCTCCCACCATGGCCTCTGTCCTGGTCTGTCCCTCACCCCTTCCAGGCAGTGCATCAGCCCCTCAACATCCAGGCCTCGCTGGTTAGAGCTGCTCTGAGTACAAACAAGGTCTGGTGGGGGGCAGAATACCCAGTCTCTGGAAAGAGGCAAAAGCCCTGGTCTGGAGCCTGGCCACTGGTCTGAGAAGAAGGTCTCCTGGAGGGCTTCCTGGAGGAGAGGTTTGGGAGGGACTAGCATGGACATGGTGCAGAGGCACAGAGTCCTGAGTAGGGCTGGAGAGGGGAGGTGGTGACAGCACTGGGGTCAGGATGGGGCCGGCCCAGGAGGGAACCAGGGGCTTGGGCAGACCTTGGAAGGCCCCAGAGGAGTGAGGCTTGTGTCCAGCCAGCCGAACACATCGTTGGCGGCGTTTGCCTTTTCTTACAAAGTTTAAGCCAGCGAGAAACATGCAGCTTGCAGTGGGCATCGCCTGCCCCCTGTCCCCTCCCCTGAGCAGCCATGAAATTGATATTTAAAACTAATTGTATGGGGCCCTCCAGGCAGCCGGGCCAGGCGGTGGCCGGACAGAGCCACGTTCATTCCATCACGCCTTGGGCTCTGTCCGTGACCCCAGCAGGGAGATTAGGAGGCTGAGGAGTCGGGGCTTATCTCAGGCGGACAGTGGCTGCCCCGCCCTCCCTGCTGGCTGCAGCCCCCGCCCCCAGCTGCCCCCCGGCCACGGGGCTGTCCTTCTTCAGAGAGTGGCCCTCCGATCTCATAACATCCAATTACTAGCCCGACTGCTGTCTGGGGCTCGGATCAAATCGCTCAGCTGCAGTGAGGAGCCCCACACAGGTCAATCTCAGCCGGTTAGACACGGTGTCCGCCGCCAGGCTGCCCGCAGCCCCCCCCCAGGAGCCAGAGGCAACACACAGGGCTGGGGGCGTGCAGCGGCCACCAGCCCCTCAGGGGCACTGACTCTAGGTGTGGATCAAGGCCTGGTCTAGAGCACATGGTCAGGCACACAAGGGCAATGGCCTCTAGAAAGGTCACCTGAGACTGACCAGCAGGCTCCCTGGCTGTTCTGCCACCCAACCACAGTGGCACCCCGCACAAGTTCCTGTCCTCCCGGACCCCAGGAATGTGGCTCATTCTGCAGGCAGTGTCGGCCAGTGTCATGTGCTAAGATGAGGTCATGCTGGAGTTGGGTGGGCCCTCCCCTCCCCATCCATGGGTGGGCCCTCCCCACCCAATGACAGGACCAATATAAGAAGAAGGGACGCAGGGAGAAGAAGGTCACATGAAGATGGGCACAGACTGGATGGAACACTGGGGACTGCTGGCCACCATGGCAGCTGGACGAGGCTGTGAGTGTTAAGTGCAGAGATGTGAATAAGGCTGCTCAGTGCAACCCCAGCCCCCCAGCGGGTACTCGGCAGACATTACCCTCCGTGCTCTGGGGCTGGTAGCCACTCTGGACCTCCTCCAGGGCCTTATACCCTCAGCCACATGGAAGGTGTCACAGCACATGTGGCCTGCACTCCCCCTGCAGTTGGGCCCCAAATGTTAGGTCATTCATTGCCCTCCTGCCACAGGCACTGATCTTCATCCAGTGAGTGAGTGACTCCTGTCTGATCAACAGCCTCTTGCACATGTGTGCGCCACCAAGTTATCAAAATCCCTGGCTATTATTTAATTGAATGGCAACAGTGTGAGGGCATCAAGACAGGCATTATTTTCATGATCATTTCCATCATTATTGCCATGTCAACCCATCATCACCATTATTATCACCACCATCACCATCACTATCACCATCATCATCACCATCATCACCACCATCACCATCACCACTACCATCACTATCATCATCATCACCACCACCACCATCATCATTATCACCATCACCATCATATTCATCACCATCACCACCATCATCACCATCATATTCGTCACCATCACCATCATCACCACCATCATCACCATCATATTTGTCACCATCACCATCACCATCACCACCACCATCACCATCATCACCACCATCACCACCACCATCATTGTCATTGTTATAGGTTAAATCGTACCCCAATGTTGAAATCCCAACCCCATATCTGTGAACATGAAAATAGGATCTTTGTAGAGCTGATCAAGTGAAGATGAGGTCATTAGAATGGGCTTTAATCCAACATGACTGGTGTCTTTATAATAAGAGAAAACAGAAAGAGACACAAGGAAGAGAGGATCACATGAAGACTCAGAGACACACAGACACAGAGAGTGGTCAGGCATGTAAGGACAGAGGCAGAGACTGAAGCTCTGTATCCACCAGCCAATGAACATCAAGACTGGCCAGCAAACACCGGGAACTGGAAGAGACTAGAAACGATTCTTTATACAGCTGCCAGAGGGAGCCTGGCCTCAGCTGATGCCTTGATTTCAGATTTCTGGCCTTCAGAACTATAAGAGCACAGGTTTATGTTGTTCTAAGCCACCCAGATTTTGGTACCTTGTCACAACAACCCTAGGAAATTAATAGAACCGTCATCACCATCATCCCCATTGTTGTCAACACCATCACCATCACTATCATCACCATCACCATCTTCATCACCACCATTGTCACCATGGTAATTATCTTCAACTCCTTAACCATCTCCTTCATGATCTTTACTGTCACCACCACATCATTGTCCACCTCATTGCTGTCACCATCATCACCCCAAAAAATCAATTTTCCCACTACAAACTCAAAGGCTAAAGGCATCAGAGGACTTGCCCATGGCCCCTCAGCCGGTTTGTGGAAGAGCATGAACTTAAACCGAAACACTCTCCCAGCCTGGTTTTTATCCCAGTCCCAGGAGAAAAATGCCACCCAAGCAGCCAGCCCTCCACGTTGCCGGACACCTGCCACCCTGCTCCTGGACCCTTGCTGCCTCTGGCCCGTGGTCAGCTCCATTGAATGCTCCCCTCTTCTGCTCACTCTCTCAGTCATGCCCTGTCTCTGCAAGGCGAGAGAGGATCCTTTTCCATAATACCCAATAAATAACCTGGATTTAATTGAATTAATATCGACAGCATGTAATTGCTCCTTGCTGCTCAGGCCGGCCAAGGAGGGGCGGTGAGGGGGCGGAGCAGGGAGGTTATTGCTTTTAAAAAATGCCCTCAGCCCCAAGCAGCGTCTTGGCCGTATTATTATAGGAATAATGAGGGCGGCTGATTTGATCTCTCCTTCCACAATAGTGCCGTACGGCTGCTCCATAAACAGCCAAAGTCCTTTGTCCCTGTGGGCTGTTTGTGGGTAATTAAAATCAATAGGGTCTTCCTCACAGACCTCCTTAGCTCCTCGGAGCTCAGGGCTGGGGCTGCCAGGTGTCAGACAAGCAAACAGGCGGCTCCAGCTGAGCGCCCCGCTGGTCCGTGCCCTGCCGGTGAGCCTGGGCCAGAGGTGGTGTGAAGGGGACAGCAGGAGGGCTCCAGGTGCTGGAGGTGAGGTCAGTGTCCGAGCGCACAGCCCCAAAACTACCCAGGAGGGGCCCCAGACGGGGGGCTTCTCTGGGCTCAGGATCTGCAAGGAGGGTCAGCATGCTCTCCCAGCTCTGGTCTGGGGATCTGGCGCTGACCACTCTACACTGTACGGGCTCACAGCTCTCGTGGGGCCCCATGTGCCTTCCCGGCTCCCGCCTGCCGGTCACCTCACATCCTGTGCCTGTCCCAGGACGACCCCGAGGAGGCCACACGGTGTCTCTTGACAGCAGGAGCTGCAGGACCCTCACTCGGCCACTCCACAGATGGGCAGCCAGGAACCTCGACACCAGGCCCTGTTCTGGGATCTGGGGGTTACAGACATGGGTGAACCCTGTTTTCACACAGGTGAGTCTGGCCGCTGTGCCCAGAGAAAGGCTGGCACGGGGCGTGGCAGCAGGAAGACCCTGGAGGCCATGGCAGGCTTCAGGGTGGCCACGGAGGCGGACGGGTGGGGTGCTGGAGATTGATCGTGGGTGTGAGGACCCGGAGCGGGGCTGCTGAGGAGCCGGCAGGTGAGGAGTTCACAGTGGGAAATTTCTCTAGTGGCACCGGGAGACTGGAAGGGCAGATGGCATGAAGACACGTGTGGCAAACGACAACCACAGTCCTCATCCCACGGCTGGAGGTCAGCAGAGGCAGCTATGGGCCTACGGCCTGAGCTCAGATGGGCACAAGGATACATGTGCACACAAAAACACACGTGCCAGGCCCCGGCCAGTTGGCTCAGTGGTAGAGCGTCGGCCTGGCGTGTAGAGGTCTCAGGTTCGATTCCCGGCCGGGGCACACAGGGGAAGCACCCATCTGCTTCTCCACCCCTCCCCCTCTCCTTCCTCTCCGTCTCTCTCTTCCCCTCCTGCAGCCAAGGCTCCATTGGAGTGGGGATAGCCTGGGCACTGGGGATGGCTCCTTGGCCTCTGCCCCAGGCGCTGGAGTGGCTCTGGTTGCAGCAGAGCGACGCCCCTGAGGGGCAGAGCGTTGCTCCCTGGTGGGCTTGCCGGGTGGATCCCAGTCGGGCGCATGCGGGAGTCTGTCTGACTGTCTCTCCCCGTTTCTAGCATCAGAAAAATACAAAAAAACACACAAAACACACGTGCCCATGGAGACAAACATGCACAAGGACACACATGCACATGGGTACACACACAAAGGGCACACAAGGATACACGTGCACACAGATACACATATGCACACAGATACACACAAGGACACACACATAGATACACAAATGAACACAGATACACACAAGAACACACATACCCATGGGCTCACACATACACAAGGGCTCACACATGCACATGGGTACACGTGCACACAAGGACACACATGCACATGGGTACAGTGTGACCTCCTGCAGACTTGCGCCCCCCCTCCCCCGTCCCTGCAGCGGCTGGATCTGTGCTGCCTCCAGGCTCAGATGTCACAGAATGCCTCTGGCTCCCTGTGGCCACTTTTAGCAGGTCAGGGAAAATCAACCCCCAGTCCAGCTTTGAGCAACTGGACCTGTTGGATGGGGTGGAAATGAGGCATTTACCGTTGGTGGTGGTGGCAGAGCGCAGGCACCACAGCGCCCTCTGAAGACCCAGGCTCCGATTGGTCCTGGAGGTTGAGGGGGCGTGTGGAGAGGCAAGCCCCAGCGGTGGGGGGGGGCAGCCCCTGGCCAAGGTTTGGCTGACCCCTTGGGGGGGGGTGTGCTCAGACTGCCTATGGTTTGAGCAGGAGCTGTCCACCGTGTCTCCCTGACCCCGGGAAGCCTTCAGGGGAGGCTGGCTCCAGGGTGCCATCCTTGCATTTGCTGCCCGTGAGCTCACTGTGGCTGGGCTCCTCAGGTCCAGCTCAGGGCCTCTGTCCAGAGCTCTTGTGGGGAGTGGGAGTCAGACACACAGGAGCCCACGTGAGAGCCACTCTCAGTGGGGTGTATGGAGGCCTCAGTGAGCAGTTGCTGCTGGGAACACTCAGGAAGGACCCAGACCAGGCCCCCCAACTCCCTCATCTGCCCGTTTCCTGCCTGGCACTCTCTATACCAGGGAGGACGGTGAGCACCGCTCATGGCCTCTGGGGTAGGTGGTCAGCCAGGTGGGCTCCCTGTCCACCCTCCCACCACAGCTGTGAGTGGTTGCTGGCCCCATGGCCCGGCCCTGCCCCTGCTCACACTGTGGCCTGTGGTCACTCAGCACAGGGACTGGGCTGTGGGTGGGAGTGTCCCCAGGGGACTGACACTGTGGGCAGCTTGGGGTTTATAGACAGGAGATGGGCAGGCGCCGGAGAGGGGAGGAGAGGCCAGGGAGGAACTGAAGGCTCAGGGCTCATCTAGGGACACTTCAGACCTTGTCCTCCGGGTGCCAGGTGAGCAGTGGGACCTGAGGCACACTGAGACACAGGGACACCACGTCATGGTGAAGATGACCTCAGAGCAGTGTCACCCCTGGTGACTCAGACGGTTGGACACACCCGCCCAGGCAGCCGGTGGCGCTGCTTCTGGGCCTTTGCTCAGAGCACATCTGAGGACACGCACCTGAGCTAGAGAGCACCCTCCCCCGGTACAGGACCCCATCGGGGACAGTTCCTGCCCTGACCCCACCTGGGGCACGGGGTGTGGCATGTCCTGTGCCCCGTGAGGCACACCCTCCAGCCCGCTGGGCTCCACAGGCAAGTGAGGCAGGCCCCGTCCTGCAGGATGGTGGTGGCACCAGCCGGGTACACCCGCCCTGGGTGAGCCTGAGGACCCTGTGACTCTGGCTGGGCACCAGCTTCACAGGACGGTGGGGGCACCAGCCGGGTACACCGCCCTGGGTGAACCTGAGGACCCTGTGACTCTGGCTGGGCACCGGCTTCACAGGACGGTGGTGGCACCAGCCGGGTACACCGCCCTGGGTGAGCGTGAGGACCCTGTGACTCTGGCTGGGCACCTGCTCCACTGAGGCCGGCGGGGGGCCTGGCCCTCCCCCACGCAGTCCAAGGCTTGCAAGGGCTCCTGTGGCCCTTGCCTTTGGGTCTCACTGACTGGGGCCCAGGGAAGAGCTCATTCCGTCCTAGAAAGGCGTTTCAGTTGGGTGGTCTTCTGTGACCCTCTTTCTTCATTAAAGGTAACCCACATTAAATTGCTTTTGTCGAGGGGGGCGGTGCTGAGCAGCCGGAGGGCCCCCCATTCCTGCTGGGCCAGGCAGGTGGCCCTCACAGGACAGTGATCCATGGGCCCGTATCTGACATGTCCAGGCATCACGCGGGGGCAGCTGACCTCAGAGCATCATTAGCTGCTGTGTAATTAACTGTCTGCCCCCTACTCACAATGAGGCCCCCGGAAGAGGGAGGGCACATCTCTCTCTCTCTAAAGCTCTGGGGCTGCCGACGTCCGAGGGGCCGTGCCTCCCCCACAAATCCCTCATCGCCTTCCCCCTACAGTGAGTCCCCTGGAAGAACAGGCAATGACCACTGAGACCGGGCAGGGGTGAGGCGCTCAGGGAGGAGGGCGGGGGCCTGAGAGGCCCAGGGCGTGGGGAAGCCGTGGGTGACCTCTGGCACCTCCACAGTGGCACCTCCCTCCAGCTGCATGATCAGGGAGGACGCTGCCCACCTGTGGGCACCTGGGACGGTGGTGGACTCTGTACCAGACAGGGGCTGCCCCTGTGTCTGCTGTGAACCCACCAGACACAATGAAGGTCACCTGGGGTTCCAGAAACTTCCTCCGACAAAGCCTACCTGAGTTTGAACCCAGGCCTACCCCTCAGAGAGCCCTGCTGAGCAGCTCCCGATACAGATGTGTGTGCAGCCTTCCCGCCCTCCTGCGGCGCATGTCTGCAGGGGAGAAAGCTGATACTGCGGGAGAGTCGTGGGGGTGGGGCGGGCAGGTGGGGAGGAGGAATTTAGCTCAGCAAGGAGAGGCCTCTCTGCGGAGGGAACGCTGAGCTGAAGCTGTGAAGGTCCTGAGGCAGGAGGGCCGCTGAGGTCAGCATGGTCAGAGCACGAGGAGCATGTGGTGGGGAGGGGAGAAAAGGCAGAGGGGAGGTGGAGCAGGGAATGGGGAATCTGGGCTGCAATGGAGATGGATGGAGCGTCCAGCCTAAGACGCCTCTGCAGGCCACGTCTCCAGGCCAGTGCTTGAAACTACTGTCCCCTCTAAAGTCAGGGGGACGGACGACACTGGGCAGGCCTGACTCAGTGGGCCCTGCAAGACCATCCTCAGGGCCCTGCTGGCAATCGCTGTCTGAGACCCAGTTTGCTCCCAGGACTCCCCAGTGCAAGCAGGTGTGCTCCACACGGGGCTTCTGAAACAAGGAAGGAGACACACGTGGGTGAGCCCACGGGACAGCTACAAGAACGCACGCTCACAGTCACCAGACACACTCAAGAAGACCAACGCACTCTCGGGCAGTGAGCACACAGTCCTACAACGTACAGATGACGGGTTGTAGAGCCGCACACCCGAAACCTGTAAAACTTTATTAACCAGTGTCACCTCGATAAATTCAAACAGAAACCCAAAAGCAAAATAAAGGATGAATAAGAAAACCAACACAAACACAACCAGACACACAATGACCAGCACACACTCACCTACACACTCACAACCAGCACACACTCACCTACACACTCACAACCAGCACACAAAGGCCACCCCTCCAAACGCTGGAAGCTTCCCAGTGTGCGCTCACACACGTGTACACGCACAAGCATGCATTAACATGTGTATACACTCATGCGCATGAGCACAGGCACCCCAACCCTCAGCCAGGGGAGAGCGCTGGGGGGGTCTCGGCCCGGCTGCTGGCTGCTCCCGTCTGCACAGGCCCCTGCGCGTGCACGTAGCCCCCGGACAGGCCAGGACCCGGGCATCCGGCACAGCACAAGCATGAGCCACGCGATGGCCGTGCACATTGCCGCTGCCTCTGGGACGCCTGCCCCCCCCTGCCTCTCGGGCCTGGCGGTCCGCTCCCAGGATTCTTCAGCCCCTGCCGCCCGGGCCCCCTCCCACCCCCGCCCAGAGCTGGGACAAGGGACCCTCCACCCCACGCTCCATTTGCTGGTGGCTCCAGAGCCTTCTGTCCTCCTGACAGCAGTTTGGGACCGGCCCCTCCTCCAGGGAGGCTCCCCAAGGGAGGAGGGGTCTTGCATATCTGGGTCCCCAGATCCAGCCAGGCAGAGCCCTGTCCATCCTGTGTGCGGGCCTGGGGCTTGAGGCAGGCCTAGGTGTGGCATCCCTAGGAAACAGATGTCCTTCATTTTTTTTTTTTAAGTTTTTCATTGATTTGAGAGAGAAAAAGGAAGAGAAAGGAGGAAGGGAAGAGAGAGACATCAACTCTTTATTCCACTTCATTGTTCCATTTAGTTGGGCACTCGTTGGTTGCTTCTTGTACGCGCCCCGACCGGGGATCAAGCCCACAACCTCAGAGTGCCAGGTTGAGGCGCTATCCTTTGTGCCACCCGGCCAGAGTCCAGATGTCTTCAATCTTAATCTTTGAACTTCCAGGATGGTCATGGGCAGACCACAGCGAGGTCTGGGACAGCCCACCCAGATGGTCCAGAGCCCTTAGGGCACCTACCAAAGCCCTCCATTCCACGGGTGCTCACGGAGAATAGAGTCCAGACAGGACGGAAGGGGGACAGACTTAGAGCCTAAACCCAGCAGTCAGGGCGAGTCTGGAGGAAGGTGGGGGCCGGCCGCAAGTCTGGGGGCAGCTGACCTGCGAGCCAGCCACCAGGGCGGCTTCCGGAGTCGGTCCCCCCGCTGGGCTCAGAGCCCCTGCAGAGGCACGGAGCGCCGTCCATCCGCTGGTCTCAGTCGGAGTGCGGGGGAGGCGTCGTCTTCATGCTTTATTCCCTGACAGTATCCATCTTTCCAAATTGATTTTTGATATCCATAGTGACCTGGAAGGGAGACACGGCGATAACTCTCGGAAAGTGGAAAACAATATTATCGCCACAAATATGAATTACTGGCCGCCAGGTTAAATCTACTGTGCAATGAATTATGTGACCCCGACGCTCCTATAATTCTTGGGAATTTTATAGAGTCAGGAGAGGCCTGTGGACGCTGACAAGCACTTAACAGCCAGAACCGGTCCCCAACAACTCACAGGGCACTCGATTTAGCCGTGGGGGCAGCGGGCCACTCCGAGATGACGGGCAGGCACTTCTGGAGACACAGACTTCATTTGTCGGGGCTTCTTGTCATTCTCGGGCTGCGGACACACGTGCTCCACCATGAGCCGCAGAGCCGCTGGGCCGCCCTGGCGGCTGTGGGCTCTGGGGCCTCAGTGGACACCTTCCCTTTGGAAGGGGATGGTGGAGACTGGCGGGGGGCTTGCCTAGTAGCCACACACCCTCTGCGGAGAGGGTCCTGGGGGCTCCCCTAGCCCAGTCCAGGGGAACCCCCTCCTTGATGACATCCCATTCCTCCACATGAGGACCTCGGGGCTGGCCTGTCCCCATCCTGGACAGGGGTCTGGCACCGGGGCCCCAAAGCCAAGGCACAAAAGGGAGGAGATGGGGAGAGTTTGTGGGAGGGGGCCACCTGGCTGGGAGGGGCCTGAGGGAGCTGAGAGAGCTTGCCCTTGGTAAAGCCATCTGGTGTCCCCCTCTCCTGGACACCAGCCCAGGGCCCGATTCAGAGCTGGGGGCCTTGGCTGGGGACTGAGGGAAAGCCAGGCAACCTTGCCCTGGTCCATCAAGGTCTTCCACCCCCGACAGGCAGCTCTCATGTTGAGAAGCCCCCACAGCTGCAGGCTTCTGGGACCATCAGAGAAAAGATGGTGACAAGGGACCCCAAGGGTCTGCTAGGCTGGTCTGCCAGGGTCCTGGGCTAACTCTGGCCACGGGAAGGCCTCAGCACTTCTCAGGGCCCTGAGCGGTTCCCCAGGGACCTGCAGGCCTGCGCCCTGCACGGGACCTCAGAGGCGGCCCAGCCTGGCAGGCTTCACTCGGGGTGCCAGTGCCCCCCGCCCCGGCATCCTGGGCATTCCAAGATCTTGCTGATCTTGGAGAACTTGCTGGAAGCTCCTGGTCGAAGTCCCCCCTCCAGGCCTCAGAACTCAGTTCCTCAGCCCCAGGATAGTGAAGGGGTGTCCCTCAGTCCTGGCCCCAGCCAGCTGCCCGCAGGCTGGTGGGAGATTCCACTTTTCCTGCCGAATGTGTCTGGGCCCCCAGGAGGCTGTGGTCAGGGGTCAAGGCAGTGGCCTGGAGCTGTCATCCCCTCCTCTGTGGCCAGAGGTGCGGGCGAGCAGGGAGTGGGCCTCCCTGCCAGGCCCAGGCAGCAGAACAGGACAGCCTCCTGGGTGCCTATCTCCGGCAGAGCGGCACCAACAACACAAATGTCACTTAATTTACATGACAAAGTGGCACCATTATTGCGAGCTGACAGAATGCTGCTCGGGGCAATTTCCGAAAATTATTTAAACAATGTAATGAGTTAAATGTCAGCGCTGGCTAATTATGTTTATGCTAATTGTTAATTAGCCCTATAATGGAGACAGTCTTAATTAACAATAGTTATGAGTGCGGGAGGTGGGCACGCAGTGGGTGACACGCTGTGGGTCCCACTCCAAAGCCTGGCCTGTCAGCTGCCTCTGGCAAAAGCCCAGACGCTCCTGGCTCAGGGCAGGGGTCCTGCCAGCCACCCTGGAGCTGAGCCGCCCGCCTTCCTGCCTCTAGGAAGGCCCCCACAACCCGCAGGTAGAAAAAGCTCAGTGTCCCCTGTGGTCTGTCCACTCAGGACAAACCCAGTCTTCCCCGCACCACACCACCCCAGGAAGCGACAGCCCCCAGAGCAGAAATGGACTTAGGATCTCATGCCCAGCTGGTGGGGCGGCAGGGTTGCTGTGGCTGGTGGGGTCCCACATGAGTCCCTCCTCGGGAGCAAGGGGAGCCCAGCCCAGCAGCGGGGGGCGCTGCTCCACCCCCCTTTTCTTTAAACTGGCTCTGCAGCCACCTGGACAGCCAGGGGGCCAAGGGGGGCCAGCCACACAAGCAGTCCCTGTGGCTGCTGGATCTGGGCCCCCAGGCTGCACGATAGGAGGGCAGTCCCAGGAACAAGCTCGGCTGTGCGCCCAGGGCTGCCAGCGACACGCGGAGGACATTCCGCAGTCGCTGTGTGCAGGGACTGAGCCTGAGACTGCAGGGGTCTGGCTCTGTCATGGGAGTCTTATGATCTCCACTATGGCCTGCAGATGGACAGACGATGGCCACGGACTGCGGAAGGGTCTTGAAGACAGAATCCAGAACAAGAGGGACACCCCCCCCCCAGCCAAAAGGCATGTCTCCTCCTGTTTGGCTGCAGGGTAGAGCCCAGGAGAGGTCACCAGCCTCCTCTGGTTCAACCGGCAGGGCGGGACCTGTGGCAACAGGACGGTGGACTTGGCGGGGGCAAAGCGGCAGGAAGCAGCCTCTCCTCCACCACAGGAGCGTCCACACCCCTCACACTCACGTCCACACATCAGCTCACACCCTTACCCCCGCTTCACACCCCAGACCTTGTGCACACCCTGCATCAGCAGGGCTCCAGGCCGGGTCTGGGGTCTCCTGCTTCCAAGACCTGAAATCACAGCCGGAAAGAGGCTCAGGGCTCCGCAGACGACACACCGAACGGGTGCTCACTTGTCCTGCAGCTGAGCCCCAAGGTTGCAGGACTTCCATCCTTCAAAAATGTCGGGCAGTCGCAGCAAAAGGGGGTGATGGGACCAGGACAGAATCTACCCTCACACGAGACAGAGACACAGAGACGGAGTCAGAGAAAGACAACCAGAGACAGAGACACCGAGAGATGGACTGAGAGACACAGAGAGATGGACTGAGAGACAGCCAGAGACAGAGACACAGAGAGATGGACTGAGAGACAGCGAGACAGAGACACAGAGACGGAGTCAGAGAAAGACCGCCAGAGACAGAGACACAGAAAGATGGACTGAGAGACAGCCAGAGACAGAGACACAGAGACAGAGTCAGAGAAAGACCACCAGAGACAGAGACACAGAGAGATGGACTGAGAGACACAGAGAGATGGACTGAGAGACAGCGAGACAGAACAATTAAAAGCAAAAGGACACTTTCCAGGGCAATTTCACCACAGAAGAGACAAAAATATGAGCAAATGTTCTCTATAAAAAGCAATGTAGGCCTGACCTGTGGTGGCGCAGTGGATAAAGCGTCAACCTGGAAATGCTGAGGTCGCCGGTTCGAAACCCTGGGCTTGCCTGGTCAGGGCACATATGGGAGTTGATGCTTCCAGCTCCTCCCCCCCTTCTCTCTCTCTCTCTCTCTCTCTCCTCTCTAAAAATGAATAAATAAAATAAAAATATATAAATAAATAAATAAATAAAGCAATGTATTAGTCCTGGCTGGTTGGTTTAGCCGTAGAGCATTGACCCAGCGTGTGGACGTCCTGGGTTCAATTCCCGGTCAGGGCACACAGGAGAAGTGCCCACCTGCTTCTCCAACCCTCTTCCTTCCCGTTCTCCCTCTCTCTCTCTCCCCCTCCTGCAGCCATGGCTCAGTTGGAGCAAGTTGGCCCCAGGCGCTGAGGATGGCTCCATGGCCTCTGCCTCAGGCTCTGAGAAGAGCTGGGTTGTTGAGCAACAGAGCTACACCCAGATGGGCAGAGCAACGCCCCCTAGTGGGCTTGCTAGGGGGTGATGGATCCCAGTCAGAGCACTTGCAGTAGTCTGTCTCTGCCTCCCCTCCTCTCACTGAATAATAATAATAATAATAATAATAATAAAAAGCAATGAACCCACAAATAAAATGGCCTTTGTGAGGGTGACTTAAAGCTTCAAAGTGGAAATACAAAAGGTCAAGAAATAAATAAGAGCACAGAAAGAAATGACCAATGAGCAGACAGACCTCGGGAAAGACGTGAGCCACCTGACCCGTCAAGGCAAAGAGGGGCACGTGGGGGACAGAGAGAAAGGACAGGGTTTGGCACGGAGGCAGCTGGGGATGCAGAGGCAGCTCCTGAGAAAACCCTCAGTGTGAAACGGGAGAGAGTGAAGACACCTCACAGGAACCACGGGCAAAGGACCCCCCGCACGTGCCTAACCGGCGTCACCAAGAGCGAGGGAAACACACCAACACCATAAAAGTTCCAGCGCGTTTTTAAACTTAAAGAAAACGTTGCTGAATAAAACGATTTGAAAGGACGTACTGATTCCTCGGAAAAAAATTGACACTCATCAGAGAAACTGATCTTGGAAAATCAAGTCCTGTGTATGTCCAAGCCAAAAAAAATGATAAAAAAAAAAAACAAAAACAATCAAGTCACCTCCAAGGGGAGAAAAGCCAGACCGACCACAGAGCCACGAGTCAGTGCCACCGACCATGGAGAAATGAGCTCAATGCTCAGGAGACAAAGTGTAGCCAGAAGCGAACCCTCACTTCGACAGGCAGCAAACTCTCCAGAGTGTGTCCTTGTGGGTCCCCGAGGGCCCTACCAAAATCCCAGCCCCGCAGACGGGGAGAGGTGGCGAGAACGTGGAGAAAGGGCTGGAGGCAGGCGCTGGCTTTATTTACGCGCAGGAAAAATAGCAAACATGCCTGCGGTGATGGTGAGCGGGCAGAGCAATCAGGGTGACACTGAACACGCTACTTACATGCAGGAGGGAGCTTGGCACACCGCCTGCCTTGCCACCATCCACCACAGAGGGGAGGGGGGGCTGAGGGAGTAAGACAGACAGTCAGCAGGGGGAGAGAGCGCCCGGGGGCCCAGGTGAGGCGTCTGAGGGCGGGCCTGAGTCCTGTCTCCACAACCACGGCCATCCAGGGAGGGAAGAAAAAGAGGGAGTACCACATGCACCTGACTTCCAACCACAAAAACCCCGCCCTCTAGTGAACAAAGCCCGGTTGGTACTTGACCGTTCACTGTCTGACCAGTCGGGCTGTCCAGGCCTTTGCATAGGGCGAGGTCAGCAGGAGAACCCTTCCTGACCCCCTCGTTCTGTCCCCAGAAAGTCCCCCCTGCTGGGGTGCACAAAGGACCCCCACCTCTGCAGCTACATCTCTCACGGCTCCCCAAGATTGGTATCCCCTCCTCCCACCTCTCCACAGTCTGATGAGGGTGATACAGACAGGCCACGACACAGAACGATGGGCGCAGGATGGAAGGAAGGACAGGGGACGGCGGGACACCCGCCCCAGACCAGGCTGGCGGGCCAAGGGAGCGATGCCCTTTGTCCTTCGGAAAAGGCTCTGGAGTCGAACAGCGGTGACAACAAACTCCGGTTCTTCCACTTAAGAGCTGTGTGACCTTGTGTGACCTTCAGCAGTTGTCCTCACCTCCCTGAAGGTTGGGATCAGTATTTGCAAAGGGGAATAAGAACATCTCTCCGGCTGGCTTGGTTCAGGGTGAAGGATAAATGTGCGAAGCATGTAGCATCCAGTAGACACGTGAGAAGCATCATGGGCGGTGGGGGTGATGCAGGTAGTGAAGGCGGTGGTGATAATGGTGATGGTCATGGGGTGATGATAAAGGTGGGGATGGCGATGATGGTGATGAGGGTGGTGATGATGGTGATGCTGGTGAGGGTGGTGCAGTCAGTGGGCAAGAAACAGAGGACCGAACCCCCAGCTGCTGAGGCCATGAAGGTGAGTGATAACCTCATAAACACTGTCTCTCGGCATCTGTGTTTCTGCCCACTGGCAGCCACTTTCATCCAGTGATTCTTCTCTCCAAAAAAAGTGGCCTGGCCCTGGGCGGTTGGCTCAGTGGTAGAGCATCAGCCCGGCGTGTGAAAGTCCCGGGTTCGATTCCTGGCCAGGGCACACAGGAGAAGCGCCCATCTGCTTCTCCACCCCTCCCCCTCTCCTTCCTCTCTGTCTGTCTCTTCCCCTCCTGCAGCCAAGGCTCCATTGGAGCAAAGTTGGCCCAGGTGCTGAGGATGGCTCCATGGCTTCCATCTCAGGCACTAGAATGGTTCTGGTTGCAAAAGAACAACGCCCCAGATGGGCAGAGCATCGCCCCCTGGTGGGCGTGCCGGGTGGATCCTGGTCGGGCGCATGTGGGAGTCTGTCTGACTGCCTCCCCATTTCCAACTTCAGAAAAATACTAACAAACAAAGTGCCATGGATCACCCCTCCCTGTTCCTCAAGAGTGGGCTGTGGGGCCTGGGGCCCAGCGTAGCCCTGGGTCAGCCTGCGAGCCCAAGCAGGGTCCCCAGGGAGCCCATCGCCTCCAGGGCGCACCCCGACACTGCTCTCCCAGACCTCTGGAGGACCCTGGGCTGCCCCTTCTCTCTGTCATTGGGCTTCCTTCAGGGGCAGGGCCACTTGGCTGGTGTTTTGACACCTGCCCTCCTGGCTACAGCCTGCAGAGGACCCAGCTCCTTGGGCCCCTACTTGGGCTCACCGGCTGACCCAGGGCTACGCTGGGCTCCAGGCCCCCCGCCTGCAGGAGGCAGGCCAGGGACTGGCCTGGTGTCCGGCGAGCCGCTGGCCAGCTCAGCCTGCAGAAGGTGGTTGGAGGGCTGTGTTTTCCCTTAATGTGACAGACACTTAGAGCTGAGAAGGGGACTCACAGCCCTGATAAAGCAGTGACCCTGTCTCCCAGGCTTTGTTTTATCCCGGCAACGGTCATAAAAACGCCATGCACGGGGCCTCCTGTCTTTGGCCCCTGAGTGCACAGACATTCTTTGCAGGCAGCAACCAGCCTGCCCACTGAGCCCTGGTTCCCGGAGGTGGGCACCATGCAGCCCAATCATTATGGGGCTTCCTGTCCACAAGAAAGCCCAGGATGGGCAGAGCCCAGCCCCAGGACCCCAAACACCCAAGGACGCTGGTCTGAGGTCCCTGTAGCCTCCTGCTGGCAGGAAGTCCCAGTGCCAGCCAATGGAGGGCCAAACCTCTCTCAAGCCGCCCTGGGCAGGCTGCCCCCTGGGCCCTGCAGGATGGGGTGCCAGGCCGCCCCCTGGGCCCTGCAGGATGGGGTGTCAGGCCGCCCCCTGGGCCCTGCAGGATGGGGTGCCAGGCCGCCCCCTGGGCCCTGCAGGATGGGGTGCCAGGGTGCCCCCTGGGCCCTGCAGGGTGGGGTGCCAGGGAGCAGTCCCGTCTGGGAAACAGAACGGCCAGCCCATTTCAGCCTTCCATCGGGTCATTTACTCTGCAGCTACTGGCCCAGCGATGGGGTAGCCGCTCCCGGGTCCAACGTGCTCCACACGGCACAGCACCCGACCCCGGGTGGGGATGCAGGGACCTCGTACGTCCTGGTGGGAGGGTGGCAAGGCCTCAGAGAAGAAGTGGCTTCCAGCAGGAGGCAACCGGCCAGTGGCTATAGGATCTCATGCTGACCCTCAGAGGGAGGGGCCAAGCGGTCACTGGGGACTTGGGGGGACACCGAGGCCACAGCGAGGTGCGTGGATGTGGGGAAGGGTGTGGCGTGATTTGTGTGTGTGTCAGGATAAGATGGAGAGGTTGGGCCGGAACTCATGGGATTCAGGAGGACGGGGCCATGGGGCTGGGACCCCAGGAACGGCCCCCTCGGACAACATCTGGAGCTCGGAGCAGGACCAGCCCTGTTGGACCTGGGAGTGAGGAGGGGGTGGGTGGACAGAGGGGCTGTTGGGGGATCCAGGAGTCTGTCTGGACATGCAGTTGGAGGAGGGGCTCTGGACTGTAGGACATTCAGCAGTCTGTCCAGTGGGCAGAGGTGGACAGGCCTGGAGCCCAGGAAAAGGGTCTCCTCCCAGGTCTTCCTCCTGGGAAGCTTGCAGGTGGAAAGTGGAGACAGGAGAGGGATGGGGGGCCCGGGACACTGGGGTCAGCGGGGAAAGGCCACACGGGCAGCCGACAGCTGTCACAAAGGAAGCATCTGGGGCAGGAAGCAAACCCCAGAACACGGGTCCAGCATGAGGGGCCCCGGCCCCGGCTCTGAACCCAGTCCCTGAGCTGGATCCACCCCCAACCCACAGCCACACCAGCACAGTCACTCCTGAGTGCTGGACTCCACCTTCGGTCTGACCTGGCCACCCAGTCAGAAGGCTACTCAGGCCCAGAGCAAGGGGTCAGACCCGAGTCCATCGTGGGTGAGCCTGTCCCGTGTGCAAGCTCGCTGAGTGTATGAGTCCGTCTGAGTGTGCACCCCCCCATCCAGTGTGCGCACTCAGGCCTGGCCTGTCGCCAAGGGCAGTTCAAAACCATTGACCTCGGCTGTGAACCCAGCGGGAGCTTGGCAACAGAAGGCGGTAACCACGAACGCCCACGCACCGCTCACCGCGCAGAATCGATGCGCCCAGATCGACTCCGGGTTGCTTCTCCGTCAATCAGAGCCTTTGCCCTGACTCTCCCAGTTTCCATTCGTCCTGCAGCTGCAACATCACAGCCACACTGCCGCGCGTCGACACGGACACAGCACCCCGGGTGACGCACCCTTCTCTGTGGTGCATCCTCCAACCTCGCAGAGATAACGCGACGTGCCCTCCAAGAGCACTGAGGAGGTTCTGGTTCGGAGACAGACACAGGCTCTGGGGATGACTCCCAGCAACAGAGGCCCTCTGGGGAGCGAGGACGGGGTCCTCTGGGCCCCTGCAGTGGGTGGAGGACCCAGGAGGACCTGCAGTCACTCGGTCTCCTGACCAGAACGTCCCCCCTGCACTGTCTGGACCAGACCCTAACCTTCATCTCCACCCTGCTCAAGGGTTGACTGTGTGGATAGATTTGTTTCACAGAATTTGCTCCCGTGGGGTCGAAAGCGGGCAGGGCGGCAGCAGGGGCTGGAGACATGAGCAGGAGCTCATGTTACCGGAGCCAGGTTTCCTGTGTGTGTGGGGGGGAGTGACCGGGGGGGGGGGGGGGGGGGGGGGGTGGGGGTGTTCAGTTTTCTGCTCAGACTTCTCACTGCCTGGATGAAGCCTTGCATGATGGAGGGTGGTCTCCTTCACTTCAGGTCCGCTGAGGGTGGAGGTGACTCACACCTGCTGGGCACCTGCACAGCAACTGATTGCATCTCTGGGACCTGCATCTCACCAGCTCCAACGCCGTCACAGACAGGAGCTCCCTGCAGGGTCTGTCCGCGGCCCCTGTGCCTTCACACCCCGCCTGGTGAGAAGGTCTGAGTAAGGAGGGTGCTGGCCAGGCATTCGAGGGAGGGCCATGCAGCGGAGAGCAGGCCTGATGGGTGCTCCCAGGAGCCCAGGCACAGCTGCAAACAACAGCCACTGACCAATGGGCAGGAGCTCAAGGCCGCAGGCCTGGCACTGAGCACCTCACTGCCCCTCACAGCAGAGCCCCAGGCCCCTTGCACATGCTTGCTTTCTCCTTCCCTCCTGCACCCCCAGCTCTTCCCACAGTCATCACTGACCGCCCTCCCCAGACCCAGGGGCTTTCAGTGTCACTTAAGTCACCTCTCAGTGGTTTGTAACCCACTCCTGCTGAGCCACCTTCTTCCTTGGGTTCCAGAACCTTCACCTCCCAGAAGTTCTCTGAGCCCAGTGGCCGCTGCCTTAACCTGGGGCCCGGCGCCGTGAAGATGTGAGGGGCATTTGGTGTTATGCTGTGTGGGTGGCGTCACCTGCACACACATGCGGCTCCTGTGTGGGGAGCATGCCCCAGGCCAGGCAGGGGTTTGCCCTCCGTGCCTCTGGAGGGCGTGGGGCGTGACCCACCCTTTGCTGCTCCCCGTGTGCCCGTCCTGAGGGCTCATCGCTTCTCGGCTGAGGCAGGATGATCCCCTGTGACCTCCCAGTCCAGACCCTCCGTCGACTCCAGACCCCGAAATCCCACTGGTCCTCAACTAATCCGCTCGACAGTGCAAGGAACAAAACCTGACGAGAGTGAACTGCCAGTCCGGCCCCTTGTCCTGTCTCCCTGTCTCTGGAGAAGGTCCACCCTCCAGGCTCCACCCTTGGCACAGCTCTGCCTCCTCCGAGACCTCCCATGCTGGGTCGCTGGCCCCACGCTGGCCTCTCCGAGTCCTCAGACCCTGCACCCCTGCTTGCCTCCCGCCCCCTCCCCCTTCCCCCATCCTCCAGACTGCCCTCCCTTCCAGCCTCCCTTCATGCTTTGTCTGGGTGAAAATCTTGGTTGTTTTTTTTTTTCCTTCTCACTAAAAAAAGAAAAAGTACACATGATGGTTGAAAGCAGAAGCTCTAACATCCTCCGAGGGGACTCTGAATGTAGGCAGATGTCGTGGTGAGACAACCATGGCCACAGAAACGGGACGAAGGTGGCTTGGGCACTAAGTTTCCTACATTCTACTTGAAATGGCAAAATATTGATTCCAAACAGACAGTGACAGGCTCAGTGTCTATATTGTAATCTCCACAGCCATTGCTAAAAGAAAAAAAATTATATAAGGAGACATAATAAAAAAACCTAATAGATTAAATGAGGTGCTAATAATAATAATAATAATAATAATAGTAAAGGAGAAGAAGCCAGAGAGGGAAAAGGGAGGAACAGAAAGTGGGCAAACAGTCAGGAACAACACAGATTCAAAGAGGCCTGAACCCAAGCACACAAACAAGTATATTAAATGCCAACAGTCTAAGCCACCAATGAGAAGGCAGAAATTCTTACACTAGACTAAGAAAAATCCAATGACATACTGTCTACACAAATCCACCTTAAATATAACTATATAGGTAAACTGAAAGGTAAAAGGTGTAGCCTGACCAGGCGGTGGCACAGTAGATAGAGCATCGGACTGGGATGCAGAGGACCCAGGTTCAAAACCCGAGGTCGCCAGCTTGAGCACAGGCTCATCTGGTTTGAGCAAAAGCTCACCAGCTTGGACCCAAGGCCGCTGGCTCCAGCAAGGGGTCACTCAGTCTGCTGAAGGCCCGGGGTTAAGGCACATATGAGAAAGCAATCAATGAGAAACTAAGGTGCTGCAACAAAGAATTGATGCTTCTCATCTTTCTCCCTTCCAGTCTGTCTGTCCCTCTCTCTGTCTGTCTCTACCACACACACAAAAAAAAAATTAAGAAAGGTAAAGGGTGTAAAAGGAGATACTATGGAAACAGTAATCAAAAGACGGCTGAGAGGATGTAATTAATAACATCAGATGATGTGAACTTCTGAGCAAGGAAAATTATTAGGGGAAAAGAGGTCCATTCCATTGGGACAATTCCTCAAGAAGACACAAAAACTTGGATATGTATTCAATCCTCACAACAGATCCCCAAAATACATAAAGCAAAAAAAAGAAAATACATAAAGAAAAAACTAAAAGCTGAAACAAAAGCCTGCAGTTCTAGCCAGGACGTCAGTGGTCCTGTCTCGCATCTACAGAATAAGCAGAGACGTGATCAGCCAAGGATGGGGTGCTGAAGGTGCCCCCCGTCATGGTCCTTCCGGCCGTTACAGAACCCTGCAGCCCACGAGAGCAGAGCACATGTTCCTTCAAGGGCACACGGGACCTCTCCAGAGAGACCAGATCTCGGGTTACAAAATTGACCTACTAGGTTTAAAATTTTTCAAATTATGTAAAGTATGTTCTTGACCATGATGGACTCAAAGTAGAAAGCAATACTACAAAGACTCTATTCATCCCCTGATGCTTGGAAGTTCATGCACTTCTGAGTAACCCATGGGTCAAAGGTGAAGCCTCAGGAGATTAGAAAAAGTTCTGAACAAAAATTTTAATTATCGCAATTATGTGTGGAGTGCAGGTAAGGCAACGCTTAGAAGGAAACTTATAGCATTGAATGTTTATATTGGGAAAGAAGAAGGGTTGCTTTCCTCTTAGGAAACTAGAAAAATAAGAACCAAAGAAGCCAAAAGCTACCAGAAGCAAGAAAATAATAAAGATGAGGCCCAAGTCAACAAAATTAAAAAAACAAAACCTTCAGAGAAAATCAATGAAATGAAGAGCTGGTTCTTTGGAAAAGTCAATTAAATCGATAAATCTTTAGTCAGACCGACAGAGAGAGAGAGAGAGAAGATGCAAATCACCAATAACAGGAATAAAAGGAAGGCTAGCACACGAAGCTCACAGACACTAGAAGGATGCCTAGTGAACAGTCCACGCACCCAGATCCAACAATTCCGGGGAACGGAACTATTCCTGAAATGCGCAAACTATCCACACTTACCCGAGAAGAACCAATAACCCGAATTTCCCTTGGTCTCCGAAAGCAATTGAATCCATACTTAATAAATAGCCTTTCACAAAAGAAACTCTGAACCCAGATCGTTCCACTGGCAAATTCTACAAAATATTTAAAGCTAAAAAACAACACCAATTCTATGGAATGTCTGAGAAAACAGAAGAGCTAACCCTTTCCAACCCATCTCACGAGGCCAGCATGCCCGTCATCCGAGCAGCAGACAGAACGGATCAAGATGAGAAGCCACAGAACAACCCGTCTCCTGAACATCTACGCAAAGTCAGTCTCGGTCATCTCAGTAGAGGAAGAAACATGTTTGATCAAGTGCAGTATCAGTCGGTGATAAAAACTCTAAAAAGAAAAGAGAACAAACAAACTCGAAGTGGGAAGTGACTTGCTGAACCTGGAGCTATTGTAATTTTTTTTTAAATTTAGTTTCCAGTTGTTGATTGCAGGCTTAGGGAAATCCAACCTCCCTAACTCGTGAGCACCGGGGACCTGCTGTGGGAAGAGTCACTTATCTGCACACAGAGACAGTTTCTCTTTTTCCTTCCCAATCCATAACCCTTGATTTTTTTTTTCTTTTTCTTACCTAAAATATTTACAGGTGAGAGAACTTGATGTCTGGAGATACGCTTGAAAATATTTCAGGGGGAAAAAAAATGTGGCTGTGAGTAGATAAAATCCTATTGACGAAATGTGGGTGATTGCAGAATTTGAGTGACAGGTACCAGGGGGCTGACCTTACCCTTCTCTGCTGTCTTTGTGCCTGTTTGAAATATTTTATAATAAAGGTGGGTGTTTTTTTTTAATATACTACAACAAAACAATCCCAATAGTTGAACAAATGGAAAAGGGACAAAGGCTAGTCACAATAAAATAAAAACTACATGTGACCCGTATTCATTAAAGAACATTTTCATCCGCACAGTATCCTCATAAATTCAGGTTTCAGCCCGAGGTAACTGTCCTGCCTGGCGAGGGGCGGCGTCCTGTTAAATGCTGCCTTCAGGACACGTTTAACCAGCGACTTCCCTTCAGCCCAGGGACTCGTGTCTCTTCCCCTAAAGAGGGCATCGGAACCCAAACCAGGGTCCGTGCAGCAATGCGTGTTGAGTCACCTGAAGTCGACTAGCCCTTCACCCAGACCTCCTGCTGCCCTGTGTGGAACTGTGACAACTGTGTTCTGTCTTCTGCGTCGCAGGACAGGTTCTGATGTCACGTGGGGACAGAGAGGCAGCACCCACCTGTGTGTCATTAAGAAGCAGAAAATGGGGTCAAGGGGAAGGGCAGGCCGTCGCTGTGGGGGGGGTTATGGGACATGTTTTGTCTTCTTGGCACTTTTTCGTGAGCACACGCTGCTTTTATTATCAGAAAAGGTGCAGCTGGAAGGACGGCATGAAGGGGATCCTTCCCGTGGGCCCCCATAGGGCCTGGCCAGGTCGGCAGGAGCCCACGGCCATCTTCCTCATCGATCGATCAATGACAGGGCTCTCCCGTGGGGGCCTGGCTGTGCCCCCCCCCAGGCTTCTCTGTTTAGGGCGCTCTGAGCTCTTCCCAGCTCTGCTGTGTCAGGGGAGTTGGGAGGAGGCCCCACACTCATCTGTGACAGAGGGACACCTGGAAGAGGGGCAGGGAGGACTCAGGCAACATTGCAGGGTATCTGCAGGGGGGGCCTGAAAAGTGAGGCGGCCACCAGGATCCCCCCCCCCACGCATGCAACACAGGAGCACATCAACGTGATGATTCTCAGCAATCAACTCACTGTTTCAGACAAGGCATGCCAGCGGTGAAAACCTTCTCTCCTCGAAATGTTCCACCATCAGTAAAGAAGGAACTAAATGTTACATTGCAAAGCAGGCAGTGAGGCAATGCATTGGTACCTTTAGGTTACGTTAATGTATTTAATAAACGTTTTATCCTGGAACAATTTTAGAATTTAGACAGAGCTCCCGCTCTCTCTCTCTCTCTCTCTCTCTCATACACACACACACACACACACACACACACGCCTGCCACTTCCACCCCTGCTCAAGTCGCACACGACATGCGTGTCACAACCAAGCCCCCAGCACTGGTGACACGCTAGGAAGTAAACTACTAGGTAAAACTCGACTTGGTTTCAGCAACGTTTTTCTGATCATGTCCTTTCTTCATTCTGGATCAGGACTTCCCACTGCCTTCAGCATGAATGCATCAGGAGGAACCGTTCCCCTGGAGGACAACAAGGTGCCCACCCCTCACCCAGGCGGCCCTCACTCCAGATCACGTTTGTGTCCTGGTTTTATGCACACAACATCTGTGCTCACTGAAAGTTACTCGGCTCAGGAGCAGCAGAACCCCGTGCCTGTCTCCTTCGGGCCACCAGCAGATGAGTAAATCATACATTTGGGGACAGTCACGGTGGGGAGAAGTTGAGACAAGCCCTCAGGGAGGTGCTGTTGGAGGAGTGAAATAAGCATCAGTGAGAGTGGGGATGGGGAGGCAGCCTAGAACATGAGAAGAGCCAGTGCAAGGGCCCTGGGGCAGGAGTGAGCTTGGCTGGTTGTGCAGCAGCAAGAAGGCCTCCTGGCAGGGCTGTGGCCAGCTCAGGGAAAGGCGAGAACAGGGTGAAGGTGGGCAGCCAGAGCCTCTCAGACCAAAGCTACCAGTTTGGGTTTTATCTCGTGTGGGGAAGACATTGGAGAGCACAAGGTGAAGCCTGGAATGTTTGTCCTGAGCATCATGGAGCGGGGAGGGACCCCCCTCACTTCAGAGAAAGGTGGGAAAGCAGGTGGGTGGTGGCCAGAGACTAGGCACCTGGTGCCCAGCAGGACTTGCAGGCACCCCCTCTCCCCCAGCCGCAGAGCAGCCCCCGTGCACGAGGACCCACAGACCCCTTGTTCCCAGCGAGCTGGACGGCGTGGACCAGGTTTGAGGCCCAGGCTGGCGAGGCCCAGGCCAGGCGGGCGGGTGGTGGGCGGTGTCCCAGGCCTGTGCGCCAGGCTCTCACAGCACCTGTCCCCAGATTAGATTTCTCCTTTCTCATTACCACCGTAATAGGTCCTTCAGACCTCATTCCAGCCCAAGATATTATCTGACCCGTATAATTAATTAATTATAGCCCAAATATTATAGATTATTAAAAATAGCATAACTAATAGTGTAATATCTCAAGCTGTCGACTTTAATAGTCAACATTGTCTTGGCGGCCCTTATCAGCCCAGGACACCCGGTGAGAATATTGATTCCGGGTAATTTTAGCCGTCATCTGCCATCCTGACGGCGAATTGTCAGGTCCTCACCAAGCTGGGGCTCATTTGAAATCGTTAAACCGCCGCGCTGCTCACAGTGGACCTTAATGTTTCCTTTTCTCTCCCTTCAATATGTTTCAGCCACAGAGAGGAGAGTAAATAGAGAAGCGGACGGGGAGAGAGGGGCGCTCTCAGGGCCAGGGGACGGGTGACTGATTTGTCTCTTGCCCTGGGGACCCTGAGTTGGTCCCCCCCCCACCCTCCCCCAGCCGTCTTTCCCTGGAATCTCCTGGCAGAGCTGCGTGCAGGGGGAGCAGCTGAAGGACAGGGCCTCGGGGCTCAGCATCACACACAGACATGACACACCCAGGCTGCACCCCCACGACCCCAGACACCCACCCACAGGCACATGGCCACCGACGCGGCAAGTCAGACCCAGACTGGCTGCACAGCCACACACACGAATACACCCAGGCACACTCACACACGCGTGCACAGTCACACACACACGGGTGGACACAGACAGTGGACGCCCAGACACACTCATGCAAACATACATCCATGTGGACACATTGACACACACAGGAGCCCAAGCTGGCCACAGAGCACTACACAGTCACACACAGAGACATGGCTACGCAGAAGTACACACTCACGCACACACGATACACACAGGAGCAGACACACCTTCGCGTGCACGTGGAGCACATGGACATACACATTCTCAACCGGCGTCTATTAACTGAAGGTCTCCTGGGGGCCCGTTCCTTCCAGGGACTTCGACACCGGGTAGGGGGGTCATAAATGAATCTACCCCTCAGGAGGGAACCTTGGGAAGGGAGGGAGGGAGAGGTGGGAGGTGTGGCAGTTCCGACCTCAGAAGAGGGAAGGTAAAAACCATAAGCCCCTCTTTGCCCCATCGCTCCCCGTCACGCTCCGGATCGCCGCACACCCACGTGAGCGCGCAGCAGCCCGTAGGCACGCCCCGCCCCGCGGACACGCCCCTGCAGACGCCCCGCCCCCGCGGGCACGCGCCCGTCCCCTTCCCCAGGGACGCGACCTCCCCGCGCGCGCGCACACGCTGCCCCTCGGGCACACGCTTTACCCCCCTCCACAACTGCCCCCAAGGGGCGGCCAGGGCGGGGCGAGGCAGCGGCGCGCGCAAGAATCGCTCCTCTGAGGCTCCCCTGGAGCTCTACTCAACCTTCTAATTATGATTCATGCGTGTGATAATAATAATTCAATAATCAGGGAGCTGCACAAGACGCATTAACCTCAATTAAGCTCATTAAGCGGCATGACCCACTCCCCCACGTGCCCTCCCGACCCCCAGCGGGCTCTGCAGGCGCGCTCAGGAGTGTGGCGTGTGTATGCTGGGCCGGGACCGCTTCCTTCACTGAGCACCACTGGATACCTGCTCTGGGCCCCGTCCCTGCTCCCTTTGGGGTTCTACTGCCCCTCCATACCCTTACTCCTCATCTCCTACCCCCACTTCCTCCCTGAGCCCACCCAGCTCTGACTCTTGTCCCTAACTTCCCCAAACGTCCACATCAGCCACCTGGTCCCTCCCTCAACCTGGGTCTCCCCACTTGCTCCTTCCTGCCCCCACCCCCTCACACCCCCACCCCCACCGCGCGCCCACAGAGCCTACTCTGTCAGGTGTGCCGTGGAAAGTAGCGGAGTGAATGGGAATGGAGGAGTGAGGCCCTCCTGGGATATGGGGTGGGGGGAGGACACCCTGGTACCTGAGTCTGGGCGACTGGATAAATGCCCAGAAAAAAAAAGCCTGTGACCACAAGGTGGGCGAACAGGGATGGGCCATCAAAGCTCCTTCCCATTCTGGCTGGATGACCTTGAACCTGTCACCCAGCCTCGGTTTACTCACCTGTAAGGTGGTGATTCCCACTCTGCCCTGTCCTCTGGTCAGAAAAGCCTTTGGAGCCAGCGTGCCCCTTGAGGCCGTGCGAAGTAACTGACTGACACTTGATGTGGGGGAGTCAGGTGCCTCCTACACACAGAAGAACCCTTGGCCCCACTCCAGTTCCAGCTGTTGGTTTTGGGGTTGCTGTATTTTTGTGTGTGTGTTTTTAAGTTTAAAGGGTTTAAACCTCACCTTGGCATGTGATTGACCCTTTGCCATGAGCCGGACCCAGCGCTATGTGCTTTTCATCTCTGAACTCCGTGCAGCTTGCAAATAGGAGAATTCAAGCCCAGGCAGGGAAAACTTTGTTAAAATCCTCCGACCTGGCGTGGCCGTGGTGAATGGGCTGACTTCTGATCTGGGCTGTAGCCTATCCTGAGCCAGGACACCACACCACGCACACGGCCCGCAGCCCTCTTGCTCCTGCCTGGTGACCCCCGAGTGTGGGGAAGAGAGCCCAGGACGGGATGCAGCTGTCAGAGACGTCCGGTAAATTCCGGGATAGCACAGGCGCCTGGAATCCGTGTCGCTGTCCGCGGTGCTGCGGCGCGCTCGAGGAAGGCAGGGCGGGCGCGCTGTCCGTGGTCCTGACGGGACGCGTCTTGGGCGCTGTTCGTGGTTCCCAAGAACATCCTCCCGGGGATGGTGCCCTCGTGTTCCCAGAGCTGTGGTGCTCTGGGGGCAGTCAGCATCCCATATTCCCTCTTTTCTCTGGTGTTCTGAGTGTGGGACACCCTTTCTCGAGGAGTCATGAGACCTTAGAGAAGATAAATAAAGTAGCCAATAATCAGAAAAGGTCATTTTCCTAACTCTGGGTGAGCAAAAGGGTTGGGTTCTCCATAAAATGGAGGAGGTGGAGAGGCGAGAGTAAGGAGCATAGGAGCCTTCGGTCCTCATTCGCCACCTCTACCTCCCGCATTCTTCCATTCTTCCCACCAATGCCAGGAAGGTGGGCCATTCAGAGACAGCACGATGTCAGTAGCACGACCCAGTCCAGACTCGAGTCGGAGCACTAAGTTTCAGGCAAGGGTGGTAGTACCTGCCTGGCACACTTCACAGTTGTGAAGACCCCAGACGATCTGGGCTGGGGTGTGCCTTGCACGAAGCAAACATTATACGAGGTGGGGGTTGCTTATCCATAGCCCCCTGGAGACCCCTGAATACTGCTGTTCTTCCAGTTTGTCCAATAAAGCTCTCTAGGTGCAAGGAAGAAAGGAGGCCCCCACCCCCACTATCATGTCCAAGGAAAGCTGCGATCTTGTCATCATCATTCGACCCTCAAGGGGAGGGTATAGGGACCTTAGAGTTCACATGGAATCCAACCCCCACAATTGACAGATGAAAAATTGAGGCGGGGTTTTTGTAAACAAATGATGTCAGTGGCAGGGGTTGTGGTGTACCCCTCATGCTCTTGTCCCCCAAAATTTCCCAAGCCCCAATGGCTGAGGCTTTGAGGATACAGGCCCTGGACTGAGAAGGCTGGATGCTCAGGTCTGCCCATCCCTTTCCCTTAAACAGCCACTCTCTCTCCTGCAGGATCTCAACCCTCACCCACTCCATTTCCAGGTCCACTTCTAAGACCTTTTACCATCCATCCCTCCCCCAGATTTCTGTCCTTGTCCCGTGTTGATTCCTGCCTTGAGACCCCTTTCCCAGCCCACCAATGACCCCATCTGGTCCTGACTGATGTGCAGTGGGTGGCGGTCTAGCCATGAAGGGGTGTTTCTTGTCCACTGGGTAGGCAGAGGCATCCCATTTCAAGCACTGATTTCACCTGTCAGTGCCCACCTGGGGCCCCGCGAGTGAAGCTGGTGACTTGGTGATAACCCGATATGGCAGATGGGAAAAGCTTGCACAAATGAGGGTCTAATTGACAATCAATTGTGATTAGGAGTGAAAGGACATCTTCATAGCCCTAGACGCTCTGGCTGAAGTTGGGGGGAGGGACGGGTTATTTCAGGGTATCTGGGAGAGGAGGGGTGCTGTGCATCTGTCTGACTTGGGTTGTTCCTTAGAGATGGGGGTCGGGGTGGGGCAGGGGAGGATGCCGTGATCTCCCTGAGCCTTGTCCACATACAGTACCCCCTTCGCCCAAGGGAAAGCCACCCGAGGTCCCCTGTGTAGCTCTGGAGGTCCGCTCTCACACCCCACTGTCCCACCCTGCAGACTTGGCCATCAGCTTCCCTGCTTGCTGCGGTTCCTGCTACAATGTTTCAACCAACTGCAGGGAGGGGAGGGGAGGGGAGAGGAGGGGAGGGGAGGGGAGGGGAGGGGAGGGGAGGGGAGGGGAGGGGAGGGGAGGGGAGGGGAGGGGAGGGGAGGGGAGGGGAGGGGAGGGGAGGGGAGGGGAGGGGAGGGGAGGGGAGGGATTCTCTGCATCTCCAAACTACGGGACAGTCACAGCGTTTCTTCCAAGGAGCACTCAGCCCCGAGGCAGGAGCCATCTCCCAGCAGGGAGCGTGTCCTGCCTGTGGAGTGAGCAGCGTGCGTGTTTGGGGAGAACACCATGTGGCTGTTTATTAGGATTTATTATTTAATTAGGCTTATTATGTAGCCTACGTAACATGCTGTGTTGCATTTACTATGTTTCAGCGATGCTCACCATACATTACGCTACATCTACACGACATAAAATGCCATTCTGTGTGTGTTTGTGTTCGTGTAGAATGAAAGTTGTACCAAGAGGGCTGATTTCTGTTCCTCACTTGCCAACACCTAGTGTGTATGGTGGGAGTGAGAGCAGACCCCAACCGGCCCACCAGGTACACCTCGTGGCAACCTGCCCCTAAGGATGGACGCTTTGTGACTGGAGTTTGAGGGTGCACCTGAGGGGTTGTGCCACACTGGGACCACCCAGAGCTAGGTTCCAAGTCTGCACTGGGACCTGCCTCCCAGGGCTCCCAGCAGCTCTGCCTGGTGGAGGAGCAGAGTGGCAGGCAGCACAGGGTGTGGGGCAAGAGCAGGAGGGGTCGAGGGGGAGGCTGGCTGAAGCCATGCGAGTGTGTCTGTGGGTCATGTGCCCCAGATGGTATGCCTAGGTGATCGTGAATGAATTTGTGCTTGTGTATGGTGTGTGCTGGTGAATGAGTGTGTGTGTGTGTGTGTGTGTGAATGGGGTATACACATCTATATTCAAACTTGGCGGGGGTGGGGGTGGAGAGAGCCGAGGAGTCCTTCCAGGAAGATGGGGGTGGGAAGGAGATAATTACCTCCCTGAGATGAGAGATTATCCACCCTCCTTCCCCCAGAGGTGATTTATAATTTAAAGATAAAGAATAATCAAGTCCTGGCAAGGAAGGACACAGTGTTGTGGGTCTGATTAGAATCTCGGATGGACCAGCACGCGGGGGAGGGGAGGGGCTGGGGGAGGGGAGGCCTGGCTTCCCCCCAGTCCCAGCCTCCCTGAGGCTCAGCATGTCCGATGTTAGCCCAAATCACAGCCGATCGGTCCCCCATTATTTCTCCTAACTTTTAATTTCTGCTTCCAAAGGATCATTGCCCGCAGTAATTGCAAAGGACCCGTCCTTGTGCACGGAGCAGGCTCCGGGGACCTCAGTGTGAGGCGGCGCGCACACCGCTCGTGCGCACGCCGCGCATAGTCACACCCGTCACACACAGCCGCACACGTTCTAGACACTCGTACGCAGCTCCCACCTGGGTCCCACCAGAGGCCGGTGTGTCCGCCGGCCTGAGCAGGGGTGGAGGGAGGAGGGTGCCCGCGGAAAAGCTGCGGTGCCCCGAAGGCTCGGGCGCAGGGCCTGCGGGGCGACCCTCGCCGCTGTAGGTACATGTGCACAAACAAGACCCGGACCAAGGGCGTCTATTTCTCCAGGCGTGGGGAAGGGGGGTTGCTGTGATGTTTCCCCTTATTTGAAGGGCACAAATTTTTGTGCAGGTCGCTTGTCGTGGGAACGATTCTTCGGTCCCCATTTGGGGCGGGGCGGGGGCAGGAGGGCTATCAAGCCTTGCTCATTTTCCATTCCACTTTTAAATTAGGAGCGACACCGGCGGCCGCTGGCCCCGCCCCCCGCGGGGATACACGGGCGAGGTCCCTAATTTGACGCCGTGAAGGGGGCGGACGCAGGCGCGGATGGAAGGGCGAAGACCCAGGGCACAGGAGAGGAGACCCGAGCGGAGCGACCGGGAGAGGCGGGCTGAGCACTTAGGGAACTCGTGGAAGGGAGCTGAAGACCCCAAAAGTAGGCCTGTGAGAACCCCATTCCCTGCCCTAGCCACCGAGGGGCGCTGGAGCTCCGGGAGCCCACAGAGCGCAGGGGCCCCGCGCGTCCGGACCCAGAGGAGAGGCCGCTGGGCGCCGCGTTCCGCGCTGGGATGTCCTAGCCAACTCAGAGCCTTCACCCGGCCGCGCGCCCGGGGCCTCTGCGTCCCCTACGTCGCCGATTGATCCCGCAATTATTTAAAAGCCGGTCTGTCTCCTCCCCCTGAGCCCAGGAGGAGGGAGCGCCGTTTCCGGACGAGCGGAGGCGCAGCGACACGCCGCTGACCACGAGAACCGCTCGCGGATCGCACTCCAGCTTCAGACTGCGCGTCTGTCGGTCGGGCCGGGACTCGGTCCGTGTGTCCCGCGCGAGGACCGCCTCCTCCTCCCGGGACCGTTCGCAGCCAATTAGGCGCGCGCGCTAACGAGGGCGGCGGAGCCCTGCAGCCGCCGGCGGGCGCACGTGTGTGCGGCGTGTGGGCGCGTGGGCGCCGCCGGCCGGGTCGCCATAAATGCGCGGGCCGGACGCGGCGGGCGCCTGAGGCGGCGGCGGCTGCAACGCCAGGCAGCACCGGCCGAGCGCGGGGCGCGGCGCGGAGAGCCAGCTGAGCCGCTGCCGCCTGCGGGAGACCGTGCGGCGGCGCACGGCCCGCGGGCGATGGGAGCCCAGTAGCTGGCGGGTCCCGAGCGGCCGGATTGGCGGGAGACCGGCATGAGCGCCAGCGGCCCGGCGGCTCCCGGGGACGGCCCGGCTCTGCCGCCGCCGCCGCCCGGACCCGGCCCGGGGCCCGCACCGCCTGCGCCCGCCGCCGCCGCCGCCCGGGACGTCATGGACGGGCGCGCGGAGATGCCTGCTTTTCCCCGGGCCGGAGCCCCGCCGCTAGCTGCCAGCGACACGGTGCCCGCGGCGCCCGAGGGAGCAGGGGCGGCCCGTCCTGCCCCGCCACCGCGCCCCACATCCTTCTCGGTGCTGGACATCCTGGACCCCAACAAGTTCAACAGCAGAAGACGCCGCTGCGTGCTGCTCGGCCCCGTGGCGCCCGCCGCGTGCGTCCCGGCCCCGTGCGCCCCTGTCCCTACCGCCCCGGGGCGCCCGCCGCGCGCAGAGGAGCTGGAGCGCCGCGCCCTCACCGCCGCCGGAGGAGCTGGAGCCGCCACCGGAGCTGAGCCACAGCGTGAGTGGGACTCGGCCGGCGCTGGGTCGTGGGGCGCAGGGGTAAGGGCCGGGCTAGGCGTTTACGCTCCCGGGACCGCCTCGGTGAGTGTGGCGGGCCGGGGGCCAAGGCTGGGTGGAAAGTTCGCAGCGCGCGGGGCCGCACTAGTACGTCCTCGGCCTCCGTCCGACCCGGACTCCGGGGCCCGCACCGAACTACGCCTGCCGGGCCGGGCCGGGCCGGGCCCAGGGCTACGGGGCTGCCAGGCCCGCCCAGGTCTGGCCGCCGCGCGTCTCCGGCATTGGAGGGGAGTCGGTGCTGGAGGAGGAGAGGGCGCGCGCGGCGGCTGGCCCGTGACCTCCCTGCCCCCACCGCAGCCGCCTGAGGCCTCCTCCCCCCCCCCTTTTTTTTGACAAATCAGACTAATTGTGACAAAACGCTGGTTATCTCTGGAAAAACAATTAAATCCCTTCGATTACAGTTAAGGGGAAATGTGCTTAGCGGCGGAAAGCGGCCGGTAATGGGGCGGCCCGCGCCCCGACCGGGTCGATATCCCATTACGGCAGCATGCATATCTCTTTCAAGCACCTTGCAAACTCCCCCCCGAACATCTAAATTATAGGGTCAAAATTCGGATAATTACTCGATTAAAACCTATTACACTTATTAGGGGCCGCTATTGATCGAGAATTGCATTCGACCGGCTCCTGATTGCTTTTTTGTGTCCCTCCCCGGGCCTCGCCTCCTTCCAACGTCCGGATCCCTCGGCTCCCGGGGACGAGAGCACAGGGAGGGCAAGGCTGGGGCCGTTGTCTTGGGACCAGGGGGCCTTGGGACACCTGCTCGGGGCTTCCTCCAGGTGGGACGGAGACGGAGCGTCGGCCCAGGCTGGCTGGAGGGGACCCTTCCTGCTCTCTGCCTGGCCAGTGTGCTGGGAGTGTCCGCACAGAGCCTCCATCCTCCGGGGAAGCCTGTCCCAAGTGAAAGGCCCAGTTTCTCGCTGGTTCAGGGAGGGAGCTGGGTCAGGCCCCCCTCCTCCGCCCACCCCTGCACGAGGCGGGAGCCGGACAGCGAGGTGGCTCTCAGGGCCCCTGCTCCCGCTGAAGGACGCAGGTTGGGGGCCAGGGCATCTGCTCTGCGGCTTCCATAACCTCGGCATTGCCCCGAAGGAATCTACCAGGGCTGAATTTGTGGTTTCTTCCCGGGTTTCTCAGTGCCAACCCCACTCCACGCGGGACTTTGGTACCCGACCGAGTGGCACCGTGGAGGGCACATGCCCTGGCTTCTCTCACGACCACTTGTGGGGATGGGAGCTGCACACAGACCGCCCTCCACCCAGGCCCTGCCCAGGACAGACACTTTCCTTCCAAATTTCCGAGACTCAAAATGCAGCCGCCGCGGGGCCTCTGCTTGGGGGAACCGGGCTGCTGCTCAGACCCGGCCCGCGGGGACTCCCGGCCGCAGCCCCAGCCCGGCTGGGGACCTCCTGCCGCCCAGGCCGAGATTTCAGCGGAGAAGCCCGGGGAGGCAAGTTCCTCAAGGTCCAGGCTTGAGGTAGAGAGGGAGCCTGGGCAGCCGGTTTTGGTCCCCAGAAGTCTCCTCCCCGCGTCCTGCTCCAAACCACCCCGGCCGCTGTCACACACACTCCCACCCCATTCTTAATTGCGGGGTAATTGGCTGGCGCTGCGCCTTGCATAATTGGAGGGTAATATACGCCGAAATAAATTAAATGGCCCTTAACTAGTTTGTACATTACACAAAATGAGTTTAATTAAGTTTGTATCTGCCCGCGGATCGATCTGAGCTTTCGCTCGGCCAGAAACTCCGCGGGTCCCGCTCGGGCAAAGGCGCGGGGCTTCGGGGCCGCCAGCGGAGCGGAAGGGGAGAGGAGCGAAGACGGAGGGGAAAGAAAGAGAAGGGGGCGAATAAACGAAGAGAAGCAACGAGACGGGGAAAGGGCGTCGCGGCGGGGGCAGCGGGAGCGGACGGAGGGTCGGGCGAGCGGGAAAGGCGACGCGAGTCTCAACTGTCCTGTCTCCCTCCCCGCCCCGTCCCGACCCGGCCCGCAGAGGCCGGCGACCCCTACCAGGCGGACGAGGCCGAAGCCAACGGCTACAGCAGCGGCGGCGGCCGCAGCCCGAGCGCGGACAGTGGGGACGAGGCGCCGGACGACGACGACGACGACGACGACGAGGACGAGGCGCCCGAGGCGGGGGCGGAGCGCCGCGCGGAGGAGGCGCGTGGAGGCGGCGGCGGCCTCGCGGCCCGCGGGTCGGGCTGCCCGAGCGCGGCCGAGGCCGAGCCTGTCCCCGGCACCGTGGACGAGGCCGCGGCGCCTGGCGCTCGCGGGAACTCGCCCGGAGTCCCTGGCCCGCCGGGAGCCTCGGCCGCGGCGCCGGGGGGCGCGGGGACCACCCCGCAGGGCGCGGCGGCGGCCTCCAAGCCCAAGCGCAAGCGCACGGGCTCCGACTCCAAGTCCGGGAAGCCGCGGCGCGCGCGCACCGCCTTCACCTACGAGCAGCTCGTGGCGCTGGAAAACAAGTTCAAGGCCACGCGCTACCTGTCGGTGTGCGAGCGCCTCAACCTGGCCTTGTCGCTGAGCCTCACCGAGACGCAGGTGAAGATCTGGTTCCAGAACCGCCGCACCAAGTGGAAGAAGCAGAACCCGGGCGCCGACACGAGCGCCCCGACCGGCGGCGGCGGGGGACCCGGGCCGGGCGCGGGGCCGGGCGCGGGGCTGCCCGGCGGCCTCAGCCCGCTCAGTCCGTCGCCGCCCATGGGCGCGCCGCTCACCATGCACGGCCCGGCGGGGTACCCGGCACACGGCCCGGGCGGCCTGGTGTGCGCCGCGCAGCTGCCCTTCCTGTCGAGCCCGGCCGTGCTCTCGCCCTTCGTGCTGGGCTCGCAGACCTACGGCGCGCCCGCCTTCTACGCGCCGCACCTCTGAGCGCGGCTCGGGAGGCCCTTGGATAAGGCTCCGTCGCTGACTCTGTGTATAGCCGGTTGCTACGGAAGAGTTTTAAGTTTATAAATGACTGTCCGCATCGGGGCCGAGCTCGGCCTCTTGGAAGCACTTTGCCGAACTTTACTCAATCAATAAACCGCCGGAGGTCCAGCCGGGTCCCTCAGGCTCCCCGCGCCGCCCGCCCCCGGTCCTCCTCGCTGCCCTTCCGTGGGGACTTCGGTGCCACCAAGGCGCCCGCGGGGTGTTCGATCAGGCGCGGGGCTCGTACCCCAGATTCCCCGCGGGCCCTGCCTCCCACAGCCAAACTTGCCGGGTCTCACCTCCGCGTGCTTGGGTTGGGCGCGGAGGGTCACCGCCGTGCGAGCTGAGACCCCTGTCCGAGACTCCTCCCAGCTCATCCCCCTCCCTCTCTCCACCCCACCGAACGCGTACTCCCGGGACGTGCCCTTTCTTCCCCGGTGTAGCTTCAGGACACTCTTGGGAGTGGGGGGGGTGCCTGGTGGGACAGACGCGCCGCAGGGGCGCAGCGCTCTCTCCCTCACGCCCTCCACTTCTGAGCACCAGGCTGGGGCGGACGTCCAGTGCTGGGCCCATCCGCCCGATGCCCCGCAAGGAGGGCGCTCCAGCTGCTCCCAGAGGAGGAAAGCTGGGGCTCGCGGGATGGAGCCACCTGCCCAACAGCTCCCCAGCTGGACTCCAAGGCCGCCCGTGAGAGTCCAGTGCTCCGACGAGGCCCTCTCCTGGAACGACTCGAGGGTCCTCCATGGGCGAGGTCCCTACGGGAGATCCCGAAGCCCTGGGCCAGATGCCTCCCGGGACGTGAGCGTTGCTGCGTCGCGAAAAGGGTGCGCACAGTGACACCGCCCGGGACTAGGAGGGAACCGAGCGCGCGGTGAGGGATGCGCCTGCTTCTGCCGTGTGGCCCGAGCCTCGCGCCCGCGGAGGGATCCTGCTGCTCTGGGCCTGTGAGTCCTCCAGTCCCCGCGCTAGTCACCCAACTCTACCACTGCCGCAGGGCTGGGGGGGGGGGTTGGAAAGCAAGATGACCCTGCGGGGGTGCGGTAGCAGTCACCACCCTGTCCCTGACGGGAGTGGAAGAGAGCGCCTCACATCGGCCTCTCCGTCACCAGTGAGCAAGGGGCAGGTCAGAGGCAGCCCCAGCTCGTGGGGCAGGGACAGAGGCAGCCAGGCCTGCCCTGCTCACGTGCTGCCACCCTCGTTGCCTGGGCCGCTGAGTGCCCTGGGGCTGCCCTTCACCCTCAGTCCCAGCTCCTCCCATGTGCCACCCACTTCTGCTGTCCAGGTCTGCAGCCGCGGCGCCGCCCGAAAGGCAGTGAGCTGAGGTCTGACTCTCTCTGCTTCGCAGAGCCCACACCGCCCAACCTGTGGGTAACAGGAGGTGGAGTAGAAGGGTCAGGGCACCCCTGGCCTTACTGCTAAGACCAGGGCCTCCCAATTGTAGGCAGCTGAGGAATCCCAGAAGTTTCCGGAAGGCCTTTGGCCTCGTATAAAACCGTCAGTGTTGCTGTGCACTTAGTCTGAATAGGGTGCGAGGGGTGCAGAGTGGGAAGCGACCACCTCCACTTGTGGGAGCTGGACAGAGTGGCAAGGACAGGTGTGCCCATCAGGGCCGGGAAGGAGCCGGGTCTGTCCCCCAAGGATCCCCTGCCTACCCCAAGCCCTCCTTGCTGAGCTCAGCTGAACTTCAAAGTCCAGGTACAGACACATGGGGATCCCAGCCTCAGACCCTGGGTGCTGCTCAGACCTCAACCAGCAACCTAATCTCTACCTGCTGCCCCTGCACCCACTCCCATGAGCCGGCCGGCGGGCGGGTCAACAACCTCCACCAGCCAGGCCAGCAGGGGAGGGGGGAGGACTTCAGGCACACAGGCACGCCGGCTCTAGCCTTCTCCCTCTCTCCTTCACTCACCAAGGCCTGCTGATCTCCAAGGTCACCCAGATCACAGCAGCCATGCCTGTGGACCCCCCAACATCAACCTGGCTGTGGAACAGGGGTACAAGGCACCTTGGAGGCCATGAATCCAAGGATGCAATGCACCCACCCTTGAGCTGGTGCCACTCTCTAGGACTAGGTCCTGCTGTGGGCGTCGGGGGGGGGGGGGGGCTCCTGCAGTCTCTCTGGTGCATACCTGGTATGTGCCAGGCTCTTGCAGGCACAGGACTAGAGGCAGCTAGGCCTGCCCTGCTTGAATCAGCCCGTCCAAGCCTCCTGGCAACCCTGTGGGCTCCAAGTTATGGCTTATCCACATATTACATGGGAGGAGACAGGCCTGGCTTGCTGGGTGTGGCCCCCGCCTTGGCCCCAGCCTGAGTGTCCCTGTCTCTCCTGGAGGAGCCCAGGTGAGGTCTGGCTCCAGCCCCAGTTTGCCAGCTCACCGTCCCACTGGGTCCCTGGAATGGGCTGCGCACCTGGGGAGTGTGGTGGTGCAGGCCGCTCTGGCCGCTTCCCCAGAGGCCCACAGGCTGGCCCCACCACTCCTGCTCCCACGAAGGTGCCCCCTCCTCCAGTTCCCAGAAGTTCCTGTGTCTGACTCAGGGTCCCAGCCCCCCAGGGCCTGCCCTGGAGGCAGAGGTGAAAAGTGACATTGCTGGCTGGACCCCTGATCCCCACGCCCCCTCCCTATGGTCCCACTTTGGTGTGTCTTGAGGCCTGTCACAGCCCCAGGACCTGAGTACACTCTGGGACAGACCTTCCTAGGACTCATCCTGGCTCAGACAATATCCATCCCACGATTCCAAAGTTGTACCCATTTAGTTTCCATGACAAAGCCACCAGCAGGAAGAAGCCTCCTGTAATAAGCAAGAGAAGGCCTCCCTGGGGGGCCCCCTCCTGCACCGCCCCCCCCCCCAGCTCAGCCCACAGCGCATGGCCAGCACACTGTGGTCCCTTGCTGTGTGTTAGGATTGGCTTTGGCTGCAGGAAAGAGAAAATCCGAATGAACAGTTAAAAGGAGGTTGTTTTCTCTTGTGGGAAGTAATTCTGTCCATCAGCAGCCCTGGACAACGATGACATCTTCAGAGTCCTTGGAGACCCAGCTCTGTCCGGCTGTCTCCTAAACAATCCCTGGGCTGGGCCCGCCATCCTCACGACCCAGATGGAAGACAAGGCTCCAGCCATCACATTCTGATTCCAGTCAGCGCCCTGGAAGGGAGAGGACGGGCATGCCCTTTTCCTTTTATGGGGAGCTTGCCAGGTAGCACACCTACTCACATTTCATTGGCCAGAGATGGGTCACATGACCACTCCTAGCCTAAGGAGGCTGGGAAATGTAGTTTTTTCCTTTCAGCCGGTGTAGCGCTATTTTTAGTGAAAAGGGAAGAATGCATGTGGGGCTGCTAGCAGATCTGCTACCCTTGCAAAGAGCCCTCGCAGCTTTGCCCATCTGCTGCCCACGTGCCCAGCTTGAATTGACAGGGGGACTCTGGGCCTTACCCAGCTATGGTCACACCCTGAAGTGGGTACTCCTTGGCCAGCAGCCTGCTCCCTACCCCTTGTGGTCCCCTGTGCCCACCGCTTGCCCTCCGTTACAGCACCCACTCCTCCCTGCTAGACGGTGTTGGCCCCCAAACTTGCTTCCAGCTGCTCCTGCTTGGCTCCTCTCAGCCAGAGTCCCCCAAAGAGCTGTCTGTACTGTCTCCACTTCTGCCCACGCCCTCCCTCTCCTCGGGGTTCCTCTGCGGCTCCCTCCTCCTTCTTAAAACCACGGGGAAGCTGGGGATCACTGTACCCCTTCATGCCTACCGCCTAGCATAAGCTCTGAGGGCCCACCCAGACCTTCTGCCCCTGGGCCAGGGTCCCCGCCCACTTCACAGTAAACCAGGGGTCGGGAACCTATGGCTCACGAGCCAGATGTGGCTCTTTTGATGGCTGCATCTGGCTCGCAGACAAATCTTTAATAAAAAAATGTTAAAAATATAAAACATTCTCATATATTACAATCCATTCATTTCCTACCGCTCATGTTCATGGTTGCGAGTGGCTGGAGCCAATCATAGCTGTCCTGCGGGATAACACCAAATTTTTAATGGATAATGCATAATGTACACAGGTCGTTGTATGGCTCTCACGGAATTACATTTTAAAATATGTGGCATTTGGCCCTGGCCAGTTGGCTCAGTGGTAGTGTCGGCCTGGCGTGCAGAAGTCCCGGGTTCGATTCCCAGCCAGGGCACACAGGAGAAGCGCCCATCTGCTTCTCCACCCCTCCCCCTCTCCTTCCTCTCTGTCTCTCTCTTCCTCTCCCGCAGCCAAGGCTCCATTGGAGCAAAGATGGCCTGGGCGCTGGGGATGGCTCCTTGGCCTCTGCCCCAGGTGCTAGAGTGGCTCTGGTCGCAACAGAGCGACGCCCCAGAGGGGCAGAGCATCGCCCCCTGGTGGGCACAGCGTCGCCCCCTGGTGGGCGTGCCAGGTGGATCCCGGTCAGGCGCATGCGGGAGTCTGTCTGACTGTCCCCGTTTCCAGCTTCAGAAAAATACAAAAAAAAAATGTGGCGTTCATGGCTCTCTCAGCCAAAAAGGTTCCCGACCCCTGCAGTAAACCCTGGTGGCCTTGTGCCTCCTCCTTCAACTCACTCCCCACAGCCCAGGCCACCATGCCCTTCCCCCCACAGTGCTGTCTCATGCTCCCCCACAGCAGAGGCCCCTCCAGGCTGCCCCCCTACACTCAGCAGTGCCCTCTCCTCCCTCTGCCCTTGCCTGCCCCCTTTTCACTTTTCACATGTCCCTTGCTCCTGGTCCAGCTGGCCTGAAAAGTCACATCTACCAGCCCAAGGTGGCACCCACGGCCCAGAGTCCCCAGGTCTCTGTTCTGGGTCACTTAAGAGTCATGTGCCACCAGGAAGTGTCACTCAGCTCAGAGGGACCTTTCCCGGCCCTCTGGGAGAAAAAGAGAGGTTCCTGAGGGGGCAGTTTTCATAGGGGGGGTGCCCTGGAGTGGGCAGGGAGGGGTGAGGGGCTGGGGAGCGTAGTCAAGCAGGGAGTGTCTAAAGGTCTGTGGGGGAGAGATGTCTCATCCATTCTAGGGCCCTCTCCCCCAGACAGGCTGCAACGCCAAGACACTGTGTCCCACCCCATCCCAGTCCTGTGTGGTGGCCCCTTGGAAGGAGCCTGTGCCCATGCGTCCTCACACCAGTGCTGGGCACTGGAGACAAGGACAGGCTGAACCCAGGGGAGGGGTGGGGCAGGAGGAAGAACGGCTGAGACCTCTGTGCCTCCCAGCTGTCCAACTCTCACCTGGATCCTTCCGGCATCTCCATGTCAGGGGTGCCCCTCGTTTGCAGGTGGGCTCACGCCTCTGGCACCAAAACCACCTTCTGGCCAGGCCGTCCCACCCTGACTCAGGGGGACGCGAACCACACCACAAGTACAGGTGGGGAAGGGGAGGGGTGCTGAGGACACTGAGGCCCTCTGCTCTCCCTGGGGCCTGAGGAGAGTGTACCCACCAGTGCCCAGTCACATGACACCCAGCACTCAGCATGAACCTGCACATGACCTGCCAGCCGCAAACCCAGCCCAACCCCGACCCCTCGGCAAGGCCCTCTCCCTGGCCAGGCAGAAACACACCAACTGACAGATTTTTGGTGGTCTTTTTAAGATGTTATTTATTGATTTTATTAGAGGGGGGAGCAAGAAGTATTAACTCATAGTTGCTTTGGTTTAGTTGTTCATTGTTTGCATTTTTGTGCCTTGACCAGGCAAGCCCAGGGCTTCGAACTGGCGACCTCAGCGTTCCAGGTCGATGCTCTATCCACTGTGCTACCACAGGTCAGGCAGGTTTGTCGTTTAATCAACACTCATGGAGATGCATTAAAAGACGTGATACAAAGAGCACCAGTGACAAATTATCCCTGAATTAAATTTTACACAAACACTTCTATCTCACTAGTCTTCTAACTTTGGTGTTTCAGATCTGCAAGATATGAATTCATTAATAAATGGGGGGGCAAGACATTTGAAATAAAAAACTATTTTCCTAGGTCATATTTTTTATTAAAATAAATGAGATGTAGGTCAGTGGTTTCAATGTAAAGCTGAAACCCATAAAAGTATAGAAGAAAACATGGCAGAGTTTTTATTTAATATAATTTCTGCATGAGGAAGAAATCAGAGAACATGAAAGGTTGATTAAATCATCTGCACAAAAATCTACACAGGAGGACAAGTAAAATCAGAAGACAAACTCAGGAAGTACCAACAATGCACCACATAAATAAAGCTAGTGTCCTTAAGGAATAAAGAGCTCCTACAATCCAATAAGAAACAAGTGAACAAGCCAATAGGAAATGAGCAAATCATTAGCACCCATAATGTACAGAAAAGGAAAACAAGTCTCACTCCTAAGAGAACTATCAGTTAAACTTCGAGGGTACACTTGTTCATAGCACTTGGCAAAGCTCAAACGTCATGGTTACGTGATGGAGGTTTAGGGCGGTAAGCACTCTGGTTTAGCGCTGGTGGGAAAGTGGACTGGTGCCAGCCACTTCTAAGAGCAACTCCGCAGTTTCCATCACGGCTGCACTTACACAAACACCCACAGTCAGCAAGTCCACGCCAGGAGCTGGGCTCCAGGGAAACACTCCTGGGTGAAGAGAGGCATGTGCAGGGATGTCTGCTGCAGTGCTGGTGGGAACAGTGAGTCTCCACCCCAACACTGAGCCTGTCATGTCCACAGTGGGCACCACCCACATGGAGGAATGCCAGGGAGCCACAGAGCAGAGGAAGGACCTCAGAAACCCACTCTCCTGTAATGCCACACAAAGATGAAGTCGACTTTTTCAAAACTCTGGGAATTAACCCAAGACTTGTAACAATCTAAGGAGTGTTTATCCAGCAAAGGTAAGTGAGCCTCAGCAAGGGCGAGCTCTGTGGCTTTAGTGTGTGCCGTGCCCACTCCCCCTCCAGCCATGGGCGCCTGTGCAACCAGCAGCCTCACACCCACTGGAAGGGGAGACCAGGTGTGGAATGACCCCCCAAAGCCTCATTCTCAGAGAGCTGTCACTATGTGACTTGTCTAGCTGCAACCTGGAAAAATCCAAAGCTCAGAGCTTGTCTGTATTTGGCCTGACACAACTGGCTCATCAGCGGTGTGTTCAACAGCACAGCTTCTTGGTGGTGATACCGGTAAGGCCAAACAAGAGGCTGGCCCAAAACACCCAAGAAGACCCTAAGCTCTCACCTCTGCCTGACCTTGAAGCTCTGCAGGAAGGCACGGCCAAGGCCGAGTGGGCAACTGCCTGGCTGAGTGTGGAAGGTTCTCCCACCACAGACACTTGTTGGCTAAAACTGCAAGACTTACTGGGCCAAAGCATTTAAGGAAATCTCTGTCCGTCATTAGCCGGTCACTACGCTAACCAAGCAGAGACCTCAGTGGCTGAGCACGACAAAGAACAGAGATTTTACACAATTCATCCAGACACTGAGCAAACAGCAGCAACAACAAATTCTGGGAAGGAAGGGGTATATCTGATTTCTAGAGTTGCTACATTATATTTAAAATGTCCAATTTTCAACAACAAAAGAGTTATGAGACACACAGAGAAACAGGAAAGTATGGCCCATGCACATGCAAACAAGGAATCAAAAGAAACTGCCCCTGGAAGCCTAGCTGGTGAACTTACGAGACAAAGACTAACTCAGCTACTATAGATATGTTCAAAGAACTAAAGGAAACCACATTTAAAGAATTAAAGTATAAGAATGATGTTTCACCAAATAGTGGAGATCAGTAAAAAGACAAATTGTAGAAGAGAACCAAGCAGAAATTCCAGAGCTGAGAATGAAGGCTCACCAGAGTCTAGGTGGCAAAAGAAATAATCTGGACCTTGAAGACAAGTCACTAGGTCCAGTCGAGAAACAGAAAAAAGGATAATAAAACTAAACAGGATCTCAAGATGAGTGAACACCATCGACCAAATCAACGTACACTCAATGGGAGTCCAAGGAGAGAGAAAGGACCAGGAAGACTCCTTCAAGAAATAATGGCCAAAACCTTCCAACTTCAACAAATTCCAAGTACACAGAAAGATCTACACCCAGGTGCTTCCTAGTTAAACAGGAAGACAGACAGACAGACAGCATCGTGAAAGCAGCAAGAAAACCACCTCGCTGTGCACCAGGCACGCCCGTTACAGTGGCAGCTGGCCGCTCACTGGAAACCACAAAGCCAGAAGGCGGTGGGAAGACAGATCCAAAGCGTTGAAAGAAGAAGACTGTTAATAAGAATTCTACATCCAGCAAAACTGTTCTTTAAAAGTGAAGGAGAAATTAAAACATTTACAGATAAACAAAAGTGGAGAGAATCCATTGCTAGCAGACCTTCCCAACAAGAAACATAAAGGGTGTCTTTGAGGCCAAAGTAAAAGACACTAGAACCAAATCCCAGAGAGAGAGATAAACAGCTCTGGTAAAGGCAACCATACAGCCAGGTAAAGATAGTATAAATGCATTTTTGCTTGTAAATCTTTTCCTTTCCTCTCTGATTTAAAAGACAACTGCATAAAGCAATAATTACAAAACTATGTCGATGGGCTCACCCCTTACAGAAACAGCAGAGGAGCTGGGAGGGAACAGAGCTACATGGGAGCAAAGTTTTGTACATTACTGAAATTAACTTGGTGTGTGTTCAGACTAGACTGTATTATAATATATATAAATATCCACTTAGCACACAAGAAAAACATAACAGAGGAAGAAAAACAAGACATGTATAAAACAAATAGAAAAATGGCATACATAAATCTTACCTTATCAGTAATTGCATTAAGGGTAAGTGGATTAAACACACCACTCAAGCAGCAGAGATTGGCAGACTAGATTAAAAACATGATCAACTATATGCTGTCTATAAGAAACTCTTCAGATTCAGAGATAAAATGAAAAGTAAAAAGGTAGAAAAAGACACACCATGCAAACAACAAGCAAAACCTATACTAGTATCATAGAGAAGAGACTTTCAGACAGAGTTGTTGTTAGAGACACCGAAGGCCATGTTGGAGAAGGTTAACCCATCAGGGAGAAATAACAAGTGTGAACATACAGGCAGACCTCGCCTCTGCACTTCACAGATGTGTGTTTTGCAAACTGAAGACAAGATCCTCCATCAGCGAAAAGACGCCGCCTCGCTTTCTTGTGAGGCTCGCTCTATCGCAGGGGTCTTGGACCACGCCTGCAACAATACCGAGGTCTGTCTGTACACGCTCAACAGCAGAGCCACAAAATACAGAGCAAGAGCTCACAGGAATAAAGGGAGAAGAGACAACTGAAAAACAACAGCTGGAGATGTCAACACCCCAATTATGGCCGTAACAATAGCGCTGAGTCAACAAGGAAGAGAAGACTTCAACGCCACTGACCCCCTGGACCTAAGAGGCAGCCATAGAACACTGACCATCAGGACACATGGGGCTCATTCTCCAGGACAGCACTCACGTTAGGCCATAAAGTAAGTCTCAAATTTCAAAGGATTAAAGTCATATAAAATGTGTTCTTTGGCCACATGGAATGAAATTTGAAATTGAGTATCAGAAAAATCTGGGATATTCACAACGATGTGGAATTTAAACAACAAACTCCTAAGTAACCCATGAGTAAAAGAAGTGACCAGAGAAATGAGAAAACACTTTGATATAAAGAGGAAAACACAACATAGCAACACTTACAGGCTGAGGTGAAAAGTGATCGGGGTAAACACCCAAGTTAACAAGGCGACGGGTCTCCAATCAGTAAGCCAATCTCCCACTTGAAGACCCTATAAATAGGGTAGGGGAGGCAGAAGGAGGAACAGGGGGATAAATGGTGAGGGAAGGAGACCTGAGCTGGGGCGGAGAGCACACACTGCACAGACAATGTCTTGTAGAATTGTACACCTGAAAGCTATACAATTTTATTAACTAAGGTCACCCCAATAAATTTAATAAAAAATAAAAAAGAAATTAAAGAAAAATAAACTCAAAGAAACCTCAAGAAAATAAAAGATTAAAGTGAAAATGAATGAAATAAAGATGGAAAAATAGAGAACATTAACAAAACCAAAAGTTGGTCTTCGAATAGCTCAGTATAATTGATCAAACTTTAATCAGACCAACGGAGAAAATAAAAAACGAGAGAAGACGTAAATTCCCAAAATCATCTCTTCCAACCTTACAGAAATAAAAAAGATTATAAATGAATAGTATGAACAATTGTATGTCAACAACCTACTAGATGAAACAAATTCCTAGAAATACAAACTACTGAGACTGACTCAAGTAGGGACAGAAAGAAAATCTAAACGGACCTGTAAGACATTGAACCAGTAATAAAACAAGCAAAAACAAACACGTCTCACAGAGGAATGCCTAGGAGCAGAGAGCCTCACTGGTGAAGCCACCAAATACTTAAATAATTAACACCAACCCTTCACCAACTCTTCCAAAAACAGACAACGAGGCAATACTTCTCAACTAGATCTATGAGTCTGATACAGTCTGATACCAAAGCCAGACAGACATTACCAGAGAAAACTGCTTTCTAATATTGACCATGAATACAGATGCAAAAATCCTTGAGAAAATACCATCAAATTAGGTCAGTGGAATAGCAAAATGATAGTGAGGCACAGGCAGAGACACATAACAAGAATCATACGTCATGACCAAGTGGGATTTACCCCGTGGATGCAAGGATGGTTCAGCATAGGAAAAACACTTAATGTAATACACCACATCAACAGAATAAAGGACAAAAGCCACATAATCATTTCAATAAGTGAGAAAAGCATTTAGCAAAATTCTACACCCCTTCATGACAAAATCCCTCAGCATACTAGAAAGAGACGAGAACCAGCTCAACATATTAGAAGTCGTATATGAAATGCCCGGCACATGCCATCCTTGGTGGTGATGGGCTGAAGACGTTTCCTCTAAGATCAGGAACACGGCAAGAACACAGCAAGAACACGGCTGCTCCCGCCTCCGGTCTGACACGCGCTGGAGGGGCAGCCAGGGCTACGGGCAAGAGAAAGAAATCAGAGGCCCAAACGGGGGCTCCTGCTGGAGAGAACAGGACTGTGCACAGAGGCGCCCAAGGAACACACACACAAATGGAGCTAATCAGTGACTTCAGCAAGGTTGCAAACACAAGACCAGTACACAAAACCAGTTCTATTTCTATACATTAACAATAAACAACCCAAAAATGAAATTCTGAACACAATTACATTTACAATAGCATCAAACAGAATAACATACTTGGGAACAAACTTAACAGCCTTAAATGCAAAACTTGTGCCCTGAAAACAACAAACTGCTGAAACAGAAAAAACTCTGAGTAAATGGAAGGACAGCCCAAGTTCATGAGTCAGAAAACTTGATGTTAAGATGGCCACACTTTCCATAGTGATGTATGGATTCAATGCAATCCCGATCGAAACCTGCCTTTCTTTGCAGAAACTGACCCTAAAATCCCCTTGGAAATAAGAGGGACCCAGAACAGAACAGTGTGGAACCAGGAAAGCTGGAGGGCTCCCTCTGCAGCTGCAAACTTATCACAGAGCTACTTCAATCACGACACTGTGGCACTGTCACGAGGGCAGTCAATGGAGACGAGTCCAGAAGGTGAACTCATCTGTTTGTGGTCAACTGATGATCAGTCAAGTTCCAAGATAATTCAACCAGGGAGAGAATCACCTCTTCAACAAGTGGACATCTATACTCGAAAGAATGACCCTGGACGCCTGTCTCACACCACATAGAAAAATTAACTCAAAAAGGATCAAAAACCTAAATTTAAGAGCTGAACCTACAAAACTCTCAGAAGAAAACATAGGGGTATACCTTCGTGACCCTGGATTAGGCAATGATTGCTTAGATATGACATCAAAAGCGTAACTGGGAAAAGTAAATCGATGTACTGGGTACAATCAAAATTAATGCCTGTGATTCAAAGGACACTATCAGGAAAGTGAGAAGACAAAATGGGAGAAAATACCTGCAAATTAAACATATCCAGAATATATAAAGAACTCTTACATCTCAAAACAAACAGTCCAATTAAACATGGGCAAAGGAGCCTGACCAGGTGGTGGCACAGTGGATGAGCGTTGGACTGGGACACAGAGGACCCAGGTTTGAAACCGAGGTCGCCAGCTTGAGCATGCGGTCATTGGCTTGAGCATGGGGTCACTCAGTCTGCTGTAGCCCCCCAGTCAAGGCACATATGAGAAAGCAATCAATGAACAAGTTAAGGAACCACTGAAAAACTGATGCTTCTCATCTCTCTCCCTTCCTGTCTGTCCCTATCTGTCCCTCTCACTGACTCTCTGTCTCTGTCAAAAAACTACAAAAAAATGGGCAGAGGATCTGGACACTTCTCCGATAAGCACATGAAGATGCTCAACATTATTAGTTATCAGGAAAATGCAATCAAAACCACAATGAGATAGTGCCTCATACCCACTGCAACAGCTGTAGTTAAGATGAAGGAGGCTGGGTAGCTCAGCTGGTTATAGCATTGTCCCAAAACACCAAGGTTTTGAATTTGATCCCCAATCAGGGTGCCGACAGGAAGCAACCAATGAACATACAACTAAGTGGAACAACAAATGAATGCTTCTCTCTAAAATCAATCCAAAAGAAAAAAAGAGAAAAAGAAGAAAAAGGGTGGAGTAACAAGTGCCTGTGAGAATGTGAAGGAATCAGAACCATGCGGGTGGACGAGGTGCAGCCACTGTGGAAAGCCGGTCAGCAGCTCCTCAGTGGGTTAAACAGAGTAGCCACGTGACCCAGTAATTCCACTCCCAACGATACGCTCAAGAGAAGTGAAAATACACGTCTGCACAAACACTGCACGTGTGTGTTCCCAGCAGCACTATGCATAACGGCCCGAACGTGCAGCAAGCACGCTGTTGGCGAGGAGGTGGACAAGGTGGGTACTCCCACACGACACAGGGCTGTGGGGTGAGGACGGGGAACGGTGTGCAGGCACCCTGTGACGCCTCGATCTCGGAACCGCCCGCTGCCAGGAAGCCCGACACAGAGCCCAGTGTCCAGGACAGAGAAACCCAGAAACAGCGGCTCAGAGGGGGCCTGTGGTTGGGGTTGGGGGGTGGCGAGGAGTGGCCACTCACGGGACAGCCGCCTCCCAGGGTGATGAGAGGTTCTGGAACTGTGTGTGTGGGGGGTGTACACCACCGGAAATGCCCTTGACGCCCCTGAGCTGTCCACTTCGCAGAGTGGGTGCTCTCCATGCAGCTGTTGCGAGCACACAGTGAGGCAGTCCTCTGCATTCTGATGGAACCACTGTCAGGCGGTCAACGTGGGACAAGGTGAATGGTTCACTTCCCTTTGTGTCTGTGTTAAAACAGCATTTACACAGAAGTGTGGGTGTCCTAGAGTTCCTGAGTGTCACCACTCACCCACCCAAAGGCTGGGAGATGGGGGTTGGGGTGCCGCACACACATTTTGAATATTGAGCGAGTGGCTTCCACACTGAACCGCATCACAGAATGCACAGGCTGTGCCACATGCCCACTGGGCAGAGCTGCTGGGGTGACCCTCCGTGCTCCAGGGACCTCTCAGGCAAGGCAGACCCGTAACCCAGATGGCAGTGGCCCCATGGCCAGGGAGACCCACACTCTCAGGCACTGTGGTCAGAATGTGCGCCACTGCCTCACACCGCACACAGGGACAAGACGGTGGCTGCTGACCCGGCCGTGCCCACTCCCTCTGGGGCACTGGCGGCAGAGGCGGAGCTGATGGGCAGAGAGGACCACAGCACAGCTGGCTGGCCTCTAATTCAGCGCGTAGTTAAACTGGTTTGCAAACTTCTCGTGCTTCTTCTGGTCCATCTGGTTCATGGCTGTGACCACCCTCTGCACAGCCGCCCTGCAGAGAGAGCAAAGTAAGGCATGACCAGGGAGGCCCAGGGCTCTTGGGTGCCAGACCACGGCCTGGCAGGGATAGGGCACAGGTCCTGGGGCAGCTGCTGCCCTCAGAGCCCTCGCAGACCCCTGACTGTTGGGTGATGCAGCTCAGAAATGACCAGAGCCAGAGACCACAGTGGGTAGCCCTGTCCCCCAAAGCTGGCTTCACCTGGGCTGGACTGCACTCCAGATGGGCACAGCCTGCCCAGCATCGGGGGGTGGGGGGCAGATCAGGGATCTGCACAGGAAGCATGGGACTCAGACCCTGTCCGGCCACCACGGCGCTCCACATCGAGTTGTAGGGAAACACTTAAGGACGGCCACTGGGCCCTGGCCGGTTGGCTCAGTGGTAGAGCATCGGCCTGGCGTGCAGCAGTCCCGGGTTCGATTCCCAGCCAGGGCACACAGGAGAGGCGCCCATCTGCTTCTCTACCCCTCCCCCTCTCCTTCCTCTCTGTCTCTCTCTTCCCCTCCCGCAGCCAAGGCTCCATTGGAGCAAAGTTGGCCCGGGTGCTGAGGATGGCTCTGTGGCCTCTGCCTCAGGTGCTAGAATGGCTCTGGTTGCAACAGAGCGACGCCCCAGATGGGCAGAGCATCGCCCCCTGGTGGGCGTGCCGGGTGGATCCCGGTCAGGCGCATGCGGGAGTCTGTCTGACTGCCTCCCCGTTTCCAACTTCAGAAAAATAAAAAATAAAATAAAAAAGAACGGCCACTGTGAGGCTGGTGTCTGGCCCGAGGAGTTCATGGCGTCCCCGCCCAGCCCGGCCTCTGTGAGGGTGGGGTCTGGCCTCAGTGGGCCTGTGCCTAGGAAGGAGCCGTTGAGGCCATGAAGCAGTGACTGCTGGACGCCGATCCGTGGGCTATCCCCACGGCCCTCCTGCAGGGAGAGCTCCAGCCACACAGCTGCTTCAAGGAGCCAGTCCTGGGCCCCACAGAGGATACAGGGAGGACACTTCCTCGGGTCAGCACCCAGGGTGCCCTTTACTACTGGCTGATCCACGGGAAACTAGCCTCACGCCTGGAGCGCTCAGGGGCTGAACCCTCCTCTGGACACTGGAAGACACAACAGCCACGAGCCCACAGGGCGGCACACGGCCACAGGAAGCTGCCTTCTGGTCCAGCCCCACTGGATGGGTTCACAGCAACACTGGCCAGGTCAGGATGGGCCCCTCTGCCTGGGACGCTGAGCTGAGCCTCCCAGGGGCCACGTGAGAGGCCTTCCTGATGGACCCGCGGGGCCTCAGCACAGACCTGAGAAGGGGCAGCAGCCTCATGCGGTTTCCTGAACAAGGTCCTAGATGCCTCCTGGCAGCCCCGTGAGCTCGGCGGGAGTCTCCCGCAGTCCACAGCAGCAGCCTGGGCGGTGGGCTGCTGGGCTGGTGGCCTTTCTCCTCGGGTCCTGCCCAGGTCCCACCAGCCAGGGAGTCCAGCTGGGCCAGAGAGATGCCCTGACCCCTTGACCCCGAGTCGCGGTGAGAGCAGCACATCAAGTGTCCGCTGTCCTGGTGAAACTGGCCAAGCTCTGCTGGGGCTGAGACCTGCCCAGGGACCATGTCCTTCCAGACTTGGAGATAACTGGCCTCCCTGAAGTCACAAGTGGACTTCCCTGGGCACTGACCACGAGTCAGCGGGCAAGGGCAGAGCAGGCTGCTCTGCACGGGGGGAGACAGCCTGTCCCCCCTTCGCTGGCCGGGAGAACCCATCTGCCCGGGCCTGGCGGTCACAGGAAGAGACGCAGAGCAGAGGGAGCCAGGAGGCCTCAGGAGGTCCGGGAGCTGCACCAGCACCCAGGCCCAGGGCGGGGAGGGGCTCTTACTTAGCAAAGATCTTCTTGGCGATGCGGGTGCGGGTGGTGTTGGCCTGCTGCTTCAGGTCGGTGAGGCCCGGGTGCTTCCTCCGCTTGCCTTTGCCTTTCCTGCCCGCCCTGGAGGAGCCGAGATCCACCCCTGTGGCCGCCTCCACGTCGCGCATGAACTCAGGATCCTGCCAGTCTGCAAATAGACTCTGCGTTTCAGAAAACACCTGGCACCAACCACAGCGCCTCTCCCCGGCCCACGCGGCCCGCCCTCCACGACACAGGGCTGGCAGGGAAGCCTGCTGGCTGCTCCCCTGGGCTGAGGGCAGGCAGAGATGCTCCCCAACACCCACACCCCCAAGACACCGTGCCACACAGCCCGGGCAGAGCGGGGCCAGGGCATGGCGCCCTCCACAGGCCGCTTCCTGACCTCCAGGCTGGACGAGGCCCCACCAGGCCCCCAACCATGGGCTTGACCTGCCTGCTAGTCAGGGGTGTGCACAGCAGGGTGGCCACAGCTGACAGATCAGGCACACTGGGCTTTCTTTGTATTGGCCCAAAGGTCACCTGGCCACAGGTCTCAGCAATGAAGGCATCAGCTGACTGGACAGCCTGCTCTTTCTGACATGTCCTCAGGACAAGGCCCAGTCGGGCAGCAGAAGTGGCCCAGTCGCAGGCCAGTGTGCTCATGCAGAGGGCTGGCAGGAACTCTGTTTAACGGGGGCTCCAGCCCAGGGCAGGGGGCAGGCACTGGGGTGAGAGGCCAAAGCTCCAGCTCTGGCCCACCAGTGCCAGATTCAGTGCTACTTCCCGCCCTGGCTCCTGCTTCTGCGTCCCCGGTGGAGGCTGGTCTGTTCTGAAGAGACACGTGGGAGTCCCTGAGAGATGGGCATCGGTCCACCCAGGCCTGCCTGGAAGGCTACACAGTCAGGAACGACAGCCCAGCACCCCTGACGCACCCAGACCCACAGAGACCCCGGCCCTCGGGAGGGTGCTGGGCACCCCACAGACCCATGGCACCCGCCGCACACACGGGAACCCGCAGCATGGGAGGGTGCTGGGCACCCCACAGACCCACGGCACCCACCACGCACACAGGAACCCGCAGCCCTGTGAGCCGGGCACGTCCGGCGTGGGGAGAAGCCACGCGCCTCAGACAGACAGATGGCGAGGCCTCCCCGAGCTGATTTTTTGAAGTGAAGGAAAACGGGGCTGCACAGCTCAGATACAGAGACGATTAATCCAAGATTAAGGAAAACTGTCTAAACAGTTTATCTCCCAGTAATAAGAAGGCGTCACAGTTTAGGAACCCAGTGAATGGAGCAATTGTTTAAACACAACGGGAAAACGCAGCACCGGCTCGAGATGGAATGGGCATCTCAGGAAAATGAAGGAGCAATTTAAAAGCCTTTGAAGAAAATCAATAGCTGCCGCGCACGGCCTTCCTGCGCACGCACGGCCCGGAGCTCGCTGCATTGTCGCCGGGCTGAGCGCCGGGAAGAGAAAATTGCCCGCCTGCGAGGGAGGCGGGATCGATACTGTAGTTAGTGAGGAGACGCTATTTCACATCTGACTGGCCAGGCCGGCCTGCGGCCGCAGCCCATACCTGTTGTTAACAAGTCACCGCGGGCTGGAGAACCAGATACTCTTCAGAGCTGACACAAAAAAGAGGCTCTTAATTTGCCCCTGAGTGTGCACCACCGGGAGGCCTGGCGGATGAGCAGCCGGCCCTCCTGCCCCTCCAGGGCCAGGGGCCTGGCACCGACCTCGGTATCAGGCCGAAGTCTAATCTTTGTCTCTTAGGACAAAGGAAAACACCCCACTAATGATGACAAGCAGCCTGGCTGGGACCCCACACGCCAGCCAGTGCTGCCCTCACGACACGGATGCCTTCTGCCTCCTCAGGCTCTGGGGACACAGTGCATTGGAATGGCCAGGACCTCCAGACCCCAGTGCACTGAGTGTGCCCACGGGCTGCTCAGCTGGTCACAGCCACTTCTGCATGTCACCAGCCGCCCTGCTGGTCAGGGCCCACTGGGGGACCAGGGGCTGCCAGCCCGTGGCATGTGACAACTCCATGCTGACACACTGTGACAAGACAAGCTCCCTGAACTGTCCTGACAGTGGTGTTCAGGAGGCTGCAGCCCGTTGGCTACGCGATCTGAAACTGGCTCCATGGCCAGAAAATGGGGAGCCCTGAGGAGGACCCCAAGCAGTGCTCTGGAGACCCAGCCCCCTCCACAGCGCCCCCTCACTTCTATCCAGACTGCACACGTACTACATGCATAACACGCACCACGCACACGCCACATACAGGCAGCACACACACCACGTGCAGCACACACTGTGTGAGCACAGAAAACGCACCCTGCACATGCGTGTGCACACACACCACAGGCTCAGCAGGAGGGGCGGGGCTTGACAAGAGCCAGACAGCAGACGTGAGGAGCAGAAACGAGCTGGCTTCCTCTAAGCACATGGGCTCAGCCAATTGACTTTTCTTGCCTTGGTTCCTTCACCTGCTTAAAAAACATGACTGATAACCCAGAACACAACCAAACCAGTGATAGCAGGTGGGGCTCTGGCAGTGGGGTGTGCCCACATCCCCCATCAAAGCACCCGTGAGACCTGCAGACAGCATGGTCCCCAAATCACCCAGCTGGAGCACCAGGGGATCGCACACAGAAGTGCACATGGACCTCCCTGGTGACTGCTGGGACCTGGCTGTCCCAACAAGGTGCCCGCCCCCGCCTGGCCCCTGCGCATACCTGGGTGCCCGGCCTGCTTCTGCAGCTGCTGCCTCTGCTCCCGGGCCCGGTCCTCTGGGTGGAGGGGCCGCCCTGTGTCATCTCTGGGGACAATCTTGCCATGGAAAGGGCACTGTGGCAAAGAGGAGTGTCCATCAGCCTCTGTGTGTCTGTCACCTGCCCTTCACCCACCCCAAGAAAGGACTCTAGGGTGCTGCCATCACAGAGCGGGTGAAGGGGCGCCTGGCACCTGAGTTCGTCTGGCCAAAGCAACCTCCCTTCCCGGCCCAGGCCCAGCCAAGAGCAGGCAGAGGGGAGCCGCAGGCACCAGCCCAGGAGCCCTGCCTGGGCCCACACACAGCACCACTGGGACGGCGGCTCAGGCACCACCCAGTGACTAAGAGACCGCTGCAGCCAGGACGAGTGCACCACAAGGAAGAACCATCCAGTGCACCCTGATCTCAGCCACCAGGCCTGCCCTCAGGCTGCACAGCCCCCCAGGCCTGCAGCCCCCACCACCACCCCCCGGCTGCAGCCGCCTCACCTTCACCCGGTCCTGGCGCTCACAGAGCCGGCCGTCGGGCCGGGGGGCGCGGCACCGGTGCTGCACAGGCTCGAACCGCCCCGCAAAGGGGATACGGCGGCTCCGCAGCACCTCGGAGAGCTCAGCGCTCTCCACCTCCTCGTCCACCTCACTGGGCTTCCAGAAGCGATGCTGAGACTCAGCTCTGCAACAGAGCCAGGCGGTCAGAGCCCTCGCAGGGGCACCACCTGGACAGGCGGCCTGGGCGGCAGGTCCCACCGGGTCTGGGCCCGGTCACAGGCACCTTGAAATAAGGTGAGAAGGTACCGAGCGGGGATCGTGTGGAGCCCGCGGGCCTGGCCTGGACCTCGAGGGGACACGCTCCCTTCCAGGGTTCACAAGGGCACAGACCCACGGCCTGGTCTGCGGTCCCTTTCCTAGAAATTCCTCCAGAGCCCCAGGCTGAGCCAACTTGGGGGTCCGAGGGTGAGGGCAGCGGGAAGTGCCCTGGGCCCTGGCACCCAGCCATCTGGGAGGACGACACAGGACATCTCCCCAGGGAGCAACAGATTCGGGACAAGCTCCATAAGGCGTGAGCAGGACGCGAGCACAGCCAGGCCGGCACGCTGCGTGTCTGCCGGGTGAGGGGAGGGGCAGCCACGGGGACCAGACACGCCTGCACTCACCTGAGGACCTTCCCGACCGCCTGCTGCTCCTGGCCCCAGTTGCACAAGTCCACCCCAAAGGGCACAATGGGTGCCCGGGCCTGCTCTGTGGCCAGCTTCCTGGCCTCCTCCGGTCCCAGCGGTGCCCTGTGGGGACCACAACAGAACTGATGCTCTGATCACGTACACCTAGGCCAGTCACAGCCACCCACTGCTCCCTCTCCCAAGCTTGGACCTAGGGTCAGCATATATGACCAGTGTCCTCTACCACATCGGGCTGGTCTCCAGGGCAGCGCTGAGGCCCTGTGTGAGGAGTCTAGCTCCCACTGTCCCCAGGAAATGACACAGGGAGTTGGCCTTGGATCTGCGGTCCTCACTCTGGGCCTGGGTGCCCTGACGTCTGTCCCTCAAACCCAGAGCCTCAACATCCCCGGCCTGCTCCTGCTGACCCTGCCCGGGCACAGGTGCTGGCCAGTGTCCGCCCGGCCGGGCCGCACACCAGGGCTGCCTGCAAGGAACCGGAGCGACCTGGGAGCCCGGGGAGGCAGGCCATGCTCGGGCCGCGATGGGGTACGGTGAGTCACCTGGAACTCGGGCCCGGAGCTGGGGGCACGCGGCCCCGGAGCCGGTGGAGCTGGGCAGCAGCAGAGGTGGGGTCGCTGGCCTCCTCGTCCCTCCTCATCCTCGTCCTCGCCTGTGAGCGCTGTGCAGCTGGGTCCTTCTCCAGCCCTGAAACAAACACACGTGTCTGCCCCTGGCCACTGTTCCCGCTCTTCCCCGAGACGGACACAGGCGGGAAAATCAGTGACCACGTGGTCAGGAGGTAGCACACATGTGAATAATGGGCTGAAACCTCCAAGAGCCCATGGCTGCAGTCCACGGAGGGCCTGCCCTGCCACCAGCCAGCTGGAGCCACAACGCGGGCAGCTCACTGACGTCCCACAGGACAGCGCCTCGAACAAGGCCAACACACCCCTGACCTCTGCAGGCCAGCGTCCCTAGCACCACGAAGCCCACTGCCCTCCCGAGCCCTGCTGGCTAGCCTCAACCACACCACCAGCCCCTGGGCACTGGCTTATGCCCAGAAGCCAGGCCACCACCCCGTGTGGGGACGTGCAGACATTGGTCAACTACAGAAGCTAACAGTGAACAGCAAGTCTAGGTGTGAACCTTTCATAACTAGGGAGCCTTTTTATTTTTTTAGTCTACTAAATATTTTAAACTCAGAAGAGGAAAAGCTACTCTAGCAGATAAAGATAGAAAAAGGAAAAAGCAAAACAGCAAATCAAAAAGAGTGTGGAAAACAAGCAACCAGCCACGGCCCAACGTGTACGGCCACAGATAATTAAACAAATCAAAGACAGGCACAATTAGTTTAAATTTGTCGCCTGGGTGAAACCCTCTTCAAACAGTTGACGAGGGCTGGAGATGAAGGAGAGAAGGAGAGAAGGTCCACTATGCACCCAGGAGCAAAGGAAAGCTGAGCTCACAGCCAGCACCGGACAGAACAGAGAGAAACCAGCTTCTGGTTGGAAGGAGCCGCCTGGGAGAGGCGGTGAGGTCAGCACGACCCTGCCTCTCCGCAGGGCCCTGTGAGGCCTGGACAGGACAAGCACAGTCCTGGCTCCAGGGAAGGTCGGAGGCAGCACCCCAGCAGCACCACAGGCTTCACACTGAGAAACCCATGCCAAGCACATGCAGGCTGACAGGTACCCAGGAGAGGAGACCACAGTTCTGAAGTCCCCGTGTCTCCCAGACGGTGTCCTCAGCCACAGGGCAGTCGAGGGAACCCGGAACAGCTGGCATCCCAGACATGGGCACTTGCAGCACCTGCTCCCACACACTCCCCTGAATGCAAACTGGCTGTGCTGCCAGACTCCTCTGCCCACCGTCTCCCTGCAGGGTCACGAGCAACATGAGAGGCGGGGACTGACAGGCATCAACACTGGACATGGGGAGAGCTTCCCGGACAGGGAGCTGGGTAGGGATGGGGAAGACGAAGACAGACCCAGCTGCCAGAAGGGTCCCCTCTGCCGCAGGGGTAGCTCTCGGCAGCAGGCCAGCCTGACACAACCCGTCCCTCAGTGCCTGGCAGGCTTAGACTGTGGTCAGGGACGGAGCACAAATCTGGCATTCCGCCTGCTTCTATGCAGAGCACTCAGCCACACTCACCTGCTCGTGCTGTCTGTGTGGCTTGCACAGAGGGTGGCAGAAGACAGCACAGGTGAGCAGAACACAGCACAGGTGAGCAGAAGACAGCACAGGTGAGCGGAGGACAGGACAGCACAGGTGAGCGGAGGACAGGACAGCACAGGTGAGCGGAGGACAGGACAGCACAGGGGAGCGGAGGACAGGACAGCACAGGGGAGCGGAGGACAGGACAGCACAGGTGAGCGGAGAACAGGACAGCACAGGGGAGCGGAGGACAGGACAGCACAGGTGAGCAGAAGACTGCACAGGTGAGCAGAGGACAGCACAGGTGAGCAGAAGACAGCACAGGTGAGCAGAAGACAGCACAGGTGAGCGGAGGACAGCACAGGTGAGCGGAGGACAGGACAGCACAGGTGAGCGGAGGACAGGACAGCACAGGTGAGCAGAGGACAGCACAGGTGAGCGGAGGACAGGACAGCACAGGTGAGCAGAAGACAGCACAGGTGAGCGGAGGACAGGACAGCACAGGTGAGCGGACAGGACAGCACAGGTGAGCGGAGGACAGGACAGCACAGGTGAGCAGAAGACTGCACAGGTGAGCAGAGGACAGGACAGCACAGGTGAGCGGAGGACAGGACAGCACAGGTGAGCAGAAGACTGCACAGGTGAGCGGAGGACAGGACAGCACAGGTGAGCGGAGGACAGGACAGCACAGGTGAGCGGAGGACAGGACAGCACAGGTGAGCAGAAGACTGCACAGGTGAGCGGAGGACAGGACAGCACAGGTGAGCGGAGGACAGGACAGCACAGGTGAGCAGAAGACTGCACAGGTGAGCAGAGAACAGGACAGCACAGGTGAGCGGAGGACAGGACAGCACAGGTGAGCGGAGGACAGGACAGCACAGGGGAGCAGGGGATGGCACAGGTAGGCAGAGGGCAGATGTAAGCAGAGACTGGCCAGGTGAGCAGAGGTGAGCAGTTGCCGCAGAGGCTGGGCATGGCCCACAAGCCTTTCACAAAAGACGTCTGCCCCACCCCTACTCACCCCCACCCCAGATGCCCTTTGAGCCCTGCACTCTGCCCTACTCTTGGGGCCCCATGCTGAGAGTGGGACACACAGGACAGAGCCACTTAGAGGTGACCGGGTCCACCAGCCACGTGGCCCCGGGAGCACTGAGGAGGAGGCACGGCCCTGCGGCATCCCCAGCAGTCTCCCCGCCCAGCTGACAGAAGCACCCACAGACCCACTCGGGGCTCCGACTGTGCGTCGTCAGAACACGAGGTCAGGCCGCACGAGCCCGTGCACCAGGCACACAGGAGGAAGAGGCTGGTAAGTAAATGCTAGAACTTGGGTGGATACAGTCATAGCCAAAGATCAATATGAGAATTCCTGAGTTACAAGAATGAAATATATTTTTCATTGATTTGTTGTTTTAAACCATTAAAAAGATGGGTAAGCATGTTAGAGCAGGGTAAATACTCAGGGCACTAAAAACCCCCACCATTTTCACATTGTGGTAGAAAATCAATCTCGCTGACACACTCTCAAAGTGAGAGCCCAGAAAGCAGACATACCCCGGCCGGCAGTTTTCAGGGAGAACTCGGCCATCAGAAAGGAGCCCACGTCCCAACCACCGACCCATCTCGGCCACACCACCGCCCGTGGGCATCCGACTCAAGCACAGGATTTTGGCACACAAATATTCCCATGGTGGCTTTTAGAAAGAATCATAAAAATGCCCAAATCTCCCTTTGTTTGAATGGACGAGGGGTCCGGCTGGCCCAGGGCGTTCAGGCAGGCTGGGTGGGACCGGTCGATGGCAGGAAATGGAGAGGCTGGGGCTTCGTGCGAAGTTAGCCTCCTGCCTGACACTATTGATTTTACCTAGTTCAGCTGGCCTTGTAATTAAAATGTAAATTTAGAAAGAGATTACTGTCCTGACAGACGGCAGGATTAAGGGGAAGATAAAAGCCCCTCCGTGAAAATTCAGAGAAAATGAGAGGGCTCGCGATTCCTTGCCGTGGGCTCGGGCTGAGCCGGCCACACACCCGCCTGCACGTAATGGAAGTGCCGTGTCGGATACGGACCCGCGTTATGAACTGACTGTGGGTTCCCACGCCGCCTGCAGCCACGGGGCTCCCCGAGGGAAGGTGTTCAGCGGCCCCCGTTTTCTGGGATGAGGTGGAGCAGGACCCCAGAACAGGACCCCACCTGGTCCTCAGAGCAGGGCCCACTTGGGACCCTGGGCTGCCAGTGCCCTCCACCACCCACCTGTTTGCACCCAGTCAGAGGACATCAACCACCGGCACCTGGCCCAGACGTCAGCCACCGTCACCTCACGATCGCAGCCCGCCCTGAGCTGTCCAGACAGGAAGCGAGGGGCCTCTGCCTCCCTGTGAGGCTCCCGCACAGCCAGGCGCTGCACGCCACCCTGTCAGTGCACAGCCACGTGCTGGCAAGGGGCCACGGCACTGCCAGAGCCCAGCGCCAAGGGCTCAGAGGGACTCTGCCCTCTGCAGGGAACCTGGCCCAGTCAGAGGAAGGCAGGAGTGGCATGCAGGCCCGAGGAGATCCGGGCAGACAAGACCGCTGGCCCTGAGCTGGCACTAAGGCAGGGCTGCTGGCCACTGGGCTCTGTGACTGCAGAAACTTGGAGAAGTGGCTGCAGGCGAAGCAGGCTGTTCCCTGCAGTCCTGCCCTCTGCCCACTGTGCTGACCTGGGCATGTGAGGCCTCCAGGTTGGCCAGGCTTCTGCTGGGCACCACCCAGGGAACAAACAGGCAGTCACTGCACCCAGTGTATAGCTTAAGCCCCTCCAAGGTGCCTTGTAGGTGTGGGGAGACCGCTGGCCCAAGGTCAGGGTCAGATCAGCAGCGGGCGTAGCCCACTGGTCCGAGGGAGACCTGCTAGTCCCGACCCCGGCTGGGGCCCTGGAGGGCAGGGACCACCCAGAGAGGGGTCACATGGTATAAACAGGGACTAGGCACATGAAGGGTTGTTGAGAGCTGGTTGTGTTAATGTGACACCCGTAATGGGTCATTTCTTCACACCTGAGTGTCCAACTGTGTAAGTTCTCTGAACACATCACGTTTCAACTACACACTCCCGTTCAAACTGGTCTGTTTCTCCACAGAAGCCGTGGGCCCCGCTGTCACTTGCTTCCTCTGGATGTGAGTTGGACCGTGCGCAGCCACCCTGATGTGGGCCTGCACCCCCGCTCCCTGGGGGAGCGCAGTCCTTGGATGCAGACGTGTAGAGGGTTTTGAGGAAAGAAAAACCTTCCAGACAGGAAGGACCTGGGACAGACAGGTTTGCACTTCCTGAGGTCGACGTCGCCCAAGTCCAGACACTGGGTCTGACTCCCCGGGTCGGGAGGGATGCCACCTTACTCGTGGTGCCTGAGAAATGGCACTCGAGGAACAGGGGAGCCTGAAGACTGTGGGGGAGGCCACCCCCCACCCACAAGAGGCAGAGGCAGCAGCCACTGCCACAGACTCCTTCCCACCTCACTCGGCAGGCCCGCCAACCCCTCCTAAGTATAGGACCCTCACTCTGCTCTGGGACACCCGTCTACCCCTGGACTCAGTCCCGAGGCCAAGACCTTTCGTCCGCAGCAGGGCTGCCCCTCACCCGTGGGAGGTCAGTGCAGGGCCTCGGAGGTCCTGCTCTGGGTGAACACCTGGCTGCACCCACAGGCAGTGGTGTCAGGAATCCTCAGGGAGGGCCCAGGGCACAAGAGGATAATGACAGGGTCTCAGTGAAAGCGGCTCCATAGTGCCACCCACAGCCACAGCTGAGGGACATGGTCTGAGTGGGACCTCCTCCCAGTGCCCCCGCCCCCCACTCACCATCCTCAGGCCACAGGTGGTCAGGAACGCAGGCCTCGTACCCTTCCTTCTCAGGGACCTCCACAAAGTCGTCATCGTCATCGTCATCATCATCATCATCGTCATCCCTCAGGGCCTCCATCTGAGGAGACACCCCCCACCCTGTGTGAAACAACGTAGAGGCTGATGTTTCCTGGGCCCCTGTGGGGCTCTCCTTCCAAACTGGGGTGCCAGCGTCGCTAGGCTGAACACAGTGAACCATCCCCAAGCCGACCCCCCTCACTCCTAAAACCACCAGCTCTGCGCACCCAACCTGAGGCCAGAGCTCAAACCTCGACACGTGAGCTGCCGGCTGCCCGAGGCCCTGACATGTGCGCATAGGCACCACTTCAAACTCTCGCAGAGATTTCACCCGAGAAAGGCAAGGCCCTCTGAACTGAGGAGACAGCCCCTCCTTCCAGGCTTGGCCACAGCTGGGCAGAAGCTTCGCGCCCTGTTCTTGGGCAAGACCCCTACCTGGGCCTTGGCTGGTGAGGACGTGACCACAGCACTTCTGAAATATTCTGCTCCTAACAATGGTAAAAAGCCACCGAAGAAAGTGCTTTGGAAGAGGCCACCTGCAGGTGGGTGTGGTGGGGTCCCTGACACTAAGCTGGAGGTGAGGAGGACCGCCTGGGAACTGCACGGGGGGGAGGGGGGGGGGCACCGGACCCCGCCCCCCGCCCTCTTCCTGGGCAGCACCCAGCGCAGTGGGAGCGGCATGGCCCCCGCCCAGGGAGGGCTCATCTCAGGCAGGCCGAGGGTCCTCCTGGAGGAGGGCCTTCCACGGAGGGTGACCAACGGCCATGCACACACAGCAACGTGCCAGGGCCACATCCAGTCCAGCCCTGCTCAGAAAACCCTCCAGGGCCAGCTCAGCCTCCTCTTCCATCTCCCCTTATCCCACAGCATCGACTGCCATGGACTCTCCTGAGGGGCACAGTGGGAGGCACCCAAAAGCCCCCTGCTCCCTGCCTACCATCTCGAAACACTTGGGGCGGCGCAGCCACACCAGGGCTCTGCTTCTTGCTGCCGGCCCTCAGGCCAGAGCAACTGCCCAGGGACCCTGCCCTACGCAGCAGGCGCTGCCCCCAGAATGGCAACACCACCTGGCTGCCACTGCAGGAAGGGCCCGAAAGGGGGCCCATCAGACCAACGCCATTGACGGAGCCGGTAAGACGGTCAGAAGCAAACTCAGAAAACGGGACCATCCGACACAGGCCCTGGCTTCTGAAAACATTCCCACAGCCACACTGACCACAGGGGGGCGGCCCCACACCAGCCCAGCCACTAGGCTGCCCCCAGGACATCAGATTGTTGGTGGCAGCACCTGCAGGTGGAGGAGCTTCCGCCACCCCAGAGGCATAATCAGATGCAAATGCACTTTGTTTGGGTTTGGCCTGCAGCCCTGTGTCTGAGGTGCGGGGACATTAATCACTGGAAACTGTAATTTTTGTTATCAGTCTAACACTGATCAAAAGGGAAGCCTGTCTCCACCGCTGACCTGTGAAACGTCCCAATTATACTCTTTGGAAATGACAGGGGCACTTAACTCCCGAGCTGAGCAAATGACGACAATCAATCACGTTTGAATAACAATGAGCCACGAACCTGAAAATTATTTTTGTATAGAATCTCCCCAGGAATTTATGAAAGGTGGAAAGCAGCCCAAGGTTTCCGGCATCACGGTTCCCGGCCTGTGCAGTGCGCATCACACACTAAACAGAATTTATGTGTTTTAATTTTCTAAAAGGTAGATGCTGACCGACCGGGGCTACAATGCATAACATAGATGCCAGGTTTTAAATATGGGGGTCATTTTCATAAAATATTATGCTTATTGCTCCCACCATCGAATTTCACCAGGGACTTTTATTAAATTTCCATTTCCTAAAAAATATTTAGCTGCTTAGTTAACTATTAAGAATCACACCTTCTTCTCCCCCCCAACTAAAAGTGTTTTTCCTGTCATTAAACACGAGCCCTGGGCCCTTTGTTCTTAAATCAGCACAGAAGAGGCTGGAGAGGGGCACCCGTGTGCAGGGATGCACGTCCTCTGTCAACGCACCGGGGGCGGGGGGAGGGCTGAGCCTGTGAGAACTGTCCCCCTTGCAGTCCTGCGGCCAGGTCCCCAGCCAGAGCCTCGCCATCATGGACCAGCTCTCCCGTGCTGCGTCGCGGAGCTGGACTCCCAGCTGACAGCACACTCAGCTCAGAAGCTCCCACCGAACGGTGTCAGGTCACAGGTGAGCTCAACGGGCACAGTGAGCCCGTGTGTCCGACTCCAGGTGGCTGTGCCAGAGAAAGCTAGAAAACTCCCCAGGAAGTCACGGCTGCCAAGACACCTGCGTGGCCCTCCTGTGACCTGCTCGTGGACATGCCACCAAGTGCCTGCTCAGAGAAAAGCAGCACCGCCTCCCGGGCTGGGCGGCCCTCCCGAGACCGAGGAACCAGCACAGCCGGGAAAGAAAAGGCCTGCACCCGAGCTCCTGGGGGCTAGTCCAGCAGCTCAGGGCAGCAGAGATGGCCTCACAAGGTCCCAGGTCGGAGATGGGGTCAGAAGCCACTACTGAGCCAGGGGAGAAGAAGCACTGAGGGCAGAGCAGAGCAGGGGTCAAGGGCACTCAGGACCCCGGGAAGAGGACACACCCTGAGGCGGCACTGGCTAAAGGCAGGTCACACTCCAAATGGGTTGGACATGTAACCTGGTCACTCCCTGGAGCAGCTGTCTCACCGCGGTGAGAGCACACCTGGCCCCCTTTCGGTCACGAGGTCCCCTAACAGGTGGGGCCCAAGCAGGCAGTCACCCCCGTGGCCAGCAGATGCCTCCTGTGCTTTATGAGGCTCTGGGAGCCGGCCAGGACTCTGGACTGGCCCTCCAGGGGGGTCAGCCCGCCGGGGGCTGGGAGGCCCAAAGGAGGCCTCGGCCTTGGCTGGCTTTATACAAACTGATTCTCACCCACAGTTAAAAGGATTTAGAAAAATGAGCCTCTACAATCACAATTAAATAAGCAGTAAAATGGCTAAAATATATAATGCAATCAGTTTAGAGAAGTCGGGTAGCGGTTACTAATTATCTGAGAAGGGACGGGAAGAGCGGCTTCGCACTGGAGCGGTCTGCCGCCCGCCACCCTGTGCCCGAGATACAGCTGGGACCATTAAATAAATTTCGTACCATCTAATTAACTTGGAGCACAATCTCAATTACTTTTCACCCAAGAAATCACTTTTGTTCAGTTTATGTGTGTTTCCCTTTTAAAAAAAAAATGATGTAAGCCCTCGTCAGACAAGTGAGCTCCCACCTGCATTTGTCTCTCAGCGCTTGATGGCTATGCATTTAAAACCCCATTCTCTCTTATAAACTAAAAATTAAACGTGCTCAGCTGTGATGGCCGTCATCCGGTGGCTATTTATATGCTAATGCCCTCCCTGAAGGCCGTGCAAATTGCCCAGCCCAGCCGCTATCTAGCATCTGGGCTGCAAAGCACCTTCAGAGGGCAGAGGACGCGGGCAGGCTGACCATGGCAAGCACAAGGACCCCAAAGCCTGCCTGGACCAGCCATGGGACACGTGCCCCTCCTGAAGGAGGATCGGAGAAGCTGGTGTCAGGAGCCGCCCCGTCCGAGAAGGGCTGTCCCTTCCCTTTCTGGTCCTACTGACCCGCAGCAGGAGTGAGCTTTGAGCAGGCCTTGCTGTGGGAGCCGCTCCAGTGCCCCGTCTGGTTGCTGGGGTGGGAGGCCGCCACCACCTGGAGGTCCATCTCTAGGGTGAGGCTGAGGCTGGGGTCCAGAGCTCCGCGAGGTCTGGGGGAGGGGGCAGCAGGCAGACCTGAGGCGGGATGGCAGCCCGAGAGACGGGTGGGTGCCCAAGCCTGTGTGTGGTCCAGATAAACAGCTCTCCTCTCCGGAGACCACACTGGGCGTGCACTAGAGCCCGCAGCCAGTCAGAGGTGCCCCTGGGCTCCTGCTCGGAATGGAGCACAATCGCTTCTGGGTGGCACATCCAGCCTGGAACGCAAGCTTGGGTTCGGGAATCACGCCCTCCCTGCTCAGCCCGGCCTCCTCAGTGCTCTGGAGGCGGGACTCCAGCCCTGTGACACTGCGGGTGGCACTGTCCCTGGATGACCCAGCCTTGAGAGGAAGGCACGGCTCACAGGACTGCCCGACTCAGTCTCCCCACCTGTAGAATGGGGCCACCACACAAGCCCCAGTGGAGCTGCTCTCAGATTTACAGGGACACCGGGGAGGGTGTTGGGGACGGCGAGGTAAGGCAGGTGTTTGCACAGAAGAGGGGGAGGCCTGGCTGAGCTGATCCCCAGTCCTCGTGGGCGCAGACCCTCCCTGCTCTCAGCCCCTGGGGCGGCAGAGGCCGGCCTTCGGCATGATGGAAGGGACCACATCACCAGGGAGGTTGTTTACTGGCCCTGCCGAGTACAAGGTCCCCACGCTGCTGATTTAGTTTCCCTGTTTCCCGGGGAGCCTGACGCATCCAACATTTCATTCCCCTGCTGTCCTTTTCACCTACAGGAAGCCCGGCCCGCAGGGCCCAGCTCAGAGCTGCCCGACCCAGAAAACCTCACGTGGAGCCCAGCGGATGGGCAGGGAGGTGCTGCCGTTAAGACCCTGTAGCTGCCACACCAGCCCGCTGACGGGTGAGAACAAGGGCATCTGTGTGGGTCTTTCAGCCGTTTCAACTAGCCAATGTTTTGTATAAAACCCCACTGCTGAGAGTTTAAATAGACTGATGCTTGAAATAATTTTTTTCTGGCTTACTGGTTAGTGGGATTCTACTATTTTGTTAATTACACAACACAGAATAACCTGTGGTCTTAGCGACATAATTAAACAGCAGGCAATTTAAAAGTTTTCAAAGGATGTTTATCAGTGTAACGGATGCAGCCACATGGATTATCACCCCTGCCCGAGCACAGCCAGGCTGGAAACTAAATCTCCCCAATGATGCTTCCTATCGATCTGGGTGAGATTTATCCAGCCAGCTCCCAAACGGAATGCAGGCGAAGCACTCTATAAAGCAAACAGTTAAACCTATTTAGACTGGCTTAAATATTTTTAACTTTTTTTTTTCCACAAGAAAGGAAGAGAGAAACAAACATGAAGGGAGAGACATGGAAAGGGTCAACTCGTAGTTGCAGCACCTTAGCTGCTCATTGTATTCTCATATGTGCCTTGACTGGGGGGGGGGGGGGGCAGCCAAGCCAAGCCAGTGACCATGGGACCATGTCTATGACCCCACACTCAAGCCAGCAACCTTGTGCTCAAGCTGGTGGCCTCGGGGTCTCCAACCTAGGACTTCAGTGTCCCAGGTTGACACTAACCACTGTGCCACCACTGGTCATGCAAAACTGACTTAAATATTTTTAGAAGATGAGAAGTCTATTCAAAAGGGAAAAACAAATCATTGGCCACACAAAGAAATCAAAGAGAGGCACCTGCTGCCTCAGTGTGGCACCGGGACCTTCTAGGGACAAGCTCCCACCCCGTCCAGCATCTGGCCTTGTGGTCACTGGAACCAGAAGCGCCCTCTCTGTTTCAGTCTCACACATTTGTGACAAGTCCTCACATGTTTGAAGTCACCTGCTGAGTCAGCACCCAGCTCAGCCTGTTCTCTGTGCAGCCAGGACCCGAGCTAAGTGGGGAGGTACCAAAGTCAGGGATGTAACCCCAGGCATTTTACATGAGAACCGGACAAGAACAATGCGACCCTCATTTCTAATTACCAGGCTGCTGGCGGCCGCCTGCGCAGAACGGGAGCAGATGTGCAGATAGCGTGTGTCTATTCTGGGAACGGCGCTCACCTGAGCAGGGCGCTGCCACTCAGCCCGTGGCCCAATCGCTCCATCTACAGCCTGGAGGAATGAGCACTGTCTCTGAGGACTTCAGCGCAGCGCCTTCTACGTCAGCTCTGGAGCACGTCTGTGTCACCGACAGAGGCAGAGACAGGTGCACCGACGTGCCTGCCCGCTTCCTCCCGGCACTTCAATCAGACCCTCTGGCCCTCCACGGCCGGCGTGAGCATGCACGGTGCCCACCTCGGTTACTGTGTCTCCAAGTAACAGACACTCAACCTCCGGGTCAGCACCTCACCTGGCCTGCCCTCCAGCCTTCAGGATGGATAGTGGCATCTCTTCAACCAACGGCTTCCCAACCCCAAAGCCCGGTCCTGCTGCTAGCGGTCTGCAGCTGCTGCCCCACTGGACGACCAGGCCGGGACACTCCATGCCTCCCACCTTGGACATCATCCCACAGATGCCTGAGGGCAGCTCCCAGGTTTCTACCAGCAAGACATCGAGCCAGACACGAGCTCGGAGGCGGTCGAGGTGCTGACAGAGACCCTCTGAAAGGAATCAGCGAGCCCACACTCACAGGGCCACACCAGCAGACACGGCCAGCTCACTCCTCAGCACCCTGGGCCCAGTCTGGCCCCACTGACCGTTTCCGAGGGAGAAAGACAAGATCGCCCTCTGCTGGTCCCCAGGGGCTGCACACTCCACAGAGCCGAGGACAGAAGGTAGCGCTCAACGGCTCAAAATCTCAGCCAGAGCTCACAGCCCACTGCCTCCCACCCCAGGGGAGGGCCTGAGGCAGCCTTGTCCTCACCGACAGGCCCAGGGAGAGAGGAACTCGAATGCTCTGGAGCCCTGCAGGTCCCGCTCAGAGGGCTGAGCTGAGACCACAGGACAACCTCCCACTGGGACCACGCCACCACCGCACTCGCCTCTCTCCGGCGCGGCCCCTCAGACCACAGGACAACCTCCCACTGGGACCACGCCACCACCGCACTCGCCCTTCTCCGGCGCGGCCCCTCAGACCACAGGACAACCTCCCACTGGGACCACGCCACCACCGCACTCGCCCTTCTCCGGCGCGGCCCCTCAGACCACAGGACAACCTCCCACTGGGACCACGCCACCACCGCACTCGCCCTTCTCCGGCGCGGCCCCTCAGACCACAGGACAACCTCCCCACTGGGACCACGCCACCACCGCACTCGCCTCTCTCCGGCGCGGCCCCTCAGGCTCGATGTCCAGCTCCCGGGATCTCCTCAGGGCAGTTTCCAGTTCCGCCTTCAGGCTGATGGCGGCCTCTAAGCGCCCTCCGTGTGTCCCTGTACGAGTGAACAGCTGCCAGCAGGGCAACGCGTCACGTGGCAGTAGGCACCCTCCCCCAGACGCATGCCCGCCCGCCCCGTGGCAGGCCCCCCTGCCTGGCACTCCCTGCACACCTCACCTGGACCCAGGAGCACACGGCCGGGAGGAGCTTGTTCTGAATGAGCCTGAGCGTGTCCTGGGCTGACTGGATGACTGCTGAGTTGTCCTCATCCTCCTGCACCCTCAAGCTGTCTACGGAGATGTGCAGGGTCACCAGAAGGACCAGGAGCCCCAGACAGGTCACCTGCACTTCCCCCTATTCCCACCCCCACCACAGGCCACCTGGGACCCCAAACCTGACTCCCAAGGAGATTGGTTGCCTTATGAGTTCATCCTAACCCAACACTCTCTCCATACCACACACCGGGCCCAACACCTCCATAGCTTCTCCGGGACACAGACACCCCCTCAGCCACCCCGACCCCTCAGGGGGTGCTCAGGGGAGGCCCTGCTCCCCCCTGCACCCTGCCACCCGACAGCAATCCCACCTCCCACACGCAGCCACCCCCTGACCCCTCAGTGGGCTCTGCTCCTCCCTGCACCCTGTCACCCGACAGCAATCCCACCTCCCACACGCAGCCAGCCCCTGACCCCTAGACATAGGTGGGCAGCTTCTTGGAGCTAGCAGGGCTGAGTGTCAGCGGGTGGCCAGGACTTCCTGTAACTACGAGTCTGGCTGCCCTCCTCCTGGGAACATACCTGGAGGGCCCCAACCCCACCCACACCCAACAAAGACATCAGGGCGCCAGTGAGAAAACTGGGCCCAGGGTCAGGCACGAAGGAAAACCTCAAGGCGGGGATGCCAGGGCCACTTGGGCTCAGTGACACCACCTCTATCACTGCAAATGTGGTGAGAAGCCATTTCCCCATCTCACTTTTCTCCCAGGCCTTGGGGGCCACTCTGACCCAATGGCTGGGCAGCAGACCACAGCCGCCCCGGGAACTCCTGGGGCACCCTGGCTACCTTGCCAGCTTGTCACGACAAGGGCTGCAAAGCAAAGCCCTGGGACCCACAGCCTAACTCCAAACAGGGGTCCTTGCTCTGCTCACAGCCCCAAGAAGTCTGAGTTGTCAGGAGGGCCTGTGGCCAAGGAGCTGTGGCCAAGAGGCCTGGTTTGGACAGCGGCCTGTGCGGGGCGGGGCAGGGCGGCGTGCAGGAGAGCCTGAGCGGCCGCAGGGGCCATGCTACCTGAGGAGAACGCCACATCCAGCGTGTACTTGTGGGAGCCCAGTCCATGGTGCCGCACAAACTCTTCCAGGTCGCTGTCCTCGTCCTCCGAGGGAGCCCCTGTGGGGGCCTGGGGCAGGCGGCCGGTACAGGCGGGCAGTGTCTTGCTGCAGCATGGCTGTTCCTCATCTCCAAAGTCAGGGGCACTGGCCAGGCGACGAGTACCCTCAGATACACCAGGGGCCCCAGTGGCCCCTGAGCTCAACCCCAAGTCAAAGGGCACCAGCAGCCGGAAGCAGTTGTTCACCTCGGTAAGGCAGCCCTGGATTTCCTCAGACATTTCTGCGGAAACCAAGAAGCTGCTTGTTGCTCACATCACAGGACAGCACCGCCCTCCAGAGGCAGGGCCCACTGTCTGCGGGAGGCCCATCCAGCCGCAGCTCAGCTGCCTGCAGCCTGGCCTCCCCACCAGCAAAGCCCAGTGCCTTGGCCTCAAGTGTCAGCTGAGGTTCTGTAACTGCTGGACGGACTGCTTGGCAGTGGCAGCCACAGAGCCATCCCCCCCAACGTCCTGGTGACTCCACGGGTCTGGTCTTGGGCTGCAATGGCCATTCCCTGGCGCGTTTGTGAGTACACTGGGACTCACTGCCACGAGCATAAGTTGGGGGAGAGAGCAGCCAGCTGAGGGCCATGGGGACACCTGCCACGCCCCAGCTGCCCAGCCTGAACGCACCTGCACCCACTCCCTGCCAGGGCTTTCCTTCCTGGGTCCCAGCATCCTGCACTGAGCCTTCTCCCAGGCGTGGCCTTCCCGGAAGTGCCTGAGGCTGGGCCACCTCCCCGCTCCTTGCACCCTGGCTGGCAGAAAGCAAATACTGGAGCTGGGCGAGGGGTTGGCAAGGGCAAACGAGGTCAGGAGATGCAGAAGTGAAGCTGACTACAGACCCATCAGATGCACTTCTCATCCCCCTGCCCAGCAAGGTGCGTCGGCGTCACTGCCAGCATTACCACCAAGGTGCAGGAGAGACCTGTGCGGCCCGCAGGGCCCCTCCAGCTGCTGCTCAGGACAGGGCGGGGGTCACTGCCCAGCTGGTCTGCCTACCTGCTGTTCCCTTGCCCCCGGCCGGGTCCTGGTGACTCACCCTCCATCTCCCGCACGGCCTGCTCGGACCTTTCCCGGTAGATTCTGTCTAAATGCCTCTGCTTCTCCTCCTCTCGCTTTCTCTCCGCCAGCGTCCTCGCATTCACGTCCTGAAAATCAACCTGGAAAATTGAGATGAAGATGAGACCCAACTAGACAGATCACACACACACACCAGCACACGGCCCAACCTCAGGAGCCCTCCGGTCAGTGTTCAAAACACAAGGGACACACAGACTACACGTTGGGTCCCTGGAAGGAGCACAGCCAGCAGCACCTCCCAACAGCCAGGTGAGAAAACCCCGGTCCCAAATGTGCCACAGGGGGAGGGATGCTCGCGCCTGTCAGCACGGAAGGGCGGCTGCTGGCCAGACCTGGGGGTTTGAGGCCACCACCTAAGCCTAGATCCCCGACTTGTGGCGGGAGAAACAGTACCCACAGGCCAAGAGCAGGGACAGTAGGAGAGGGGCCTGGATGAACAAATAGTGTAGGCAAGGGGTGGACTCCGAGGGTGCCAGCGCATCGAGAAGGGCTGATCTGAGAAGCTGAGTCTCGCTGTCCTTCCTGTCACAGGTACACCCGCAGGCACCAGGCCCACAGGCTCAGCTCCACCCACACCCAGGGATGAATTCCCAGATTCCGCCCAAAGCTGCTCCTCCTGGCTCCTGAGCCCGACCCCCACTTACTCGTTGTCTCAGGCCTGCTTGGTCCACAACCCTGGCCCAGCAGCCAAAGGTCTAAGCAAGTCTATCCACCAAGATAGACTGGCACTGCCAAGGCCAACCCACCTGTTGGCTGTGTCTCAAGAAGTGGTAGCCCAAAGCGAGCTTCTTATAGGCTGCGCCAAACTTCTCGTTCCACCGCTGGACAGCCAGGATGACCGCCTGCCTCAGCTTCTGGGCCACCTCCCTGGGGGGTGGCAGGGGTCGCCTGTGTTCAGTGCCCAGCGTGAGCTCCAGGAACTCCTGGAAGTTGGACACAACCAGCACCCTGAATAGGTGAGACCGGGCGAAGAGCTCATCCAGAATCTGGAAGGCGGAGAGGCGGATCTCGGCGTGCTCCTGGCTCAGCTGGGCCATCAGCAGGTGGTAGGTGTGGCTCAACTGCTCCTCCGAGGACCTGGGGATGCCAGCTGTCCTTAGCAAGCGCCCAATGCTTGAGGGCACGGTAGTTAAACGCTGAGTGGAGACAGTATTCACAAGTGGCAGGGACACGCACCCTCTCCCAGTCCTCATTCTCCCCTTCGTGTGGCCAAACCCAGTCCCTGCCTGTTTCTGTAAAACCCACAAAACCGTAAGAATGGTTTTTACATTTTTAAATGGGTGAAACAAAAGAGTAATACTTCATGACATGAAAATTATACAAGATTTCAGTGTCGGTGCCTGTAAGGTTTCTCTGGGACAGCCTTGCACATCCGTTCCCGTCCTCGCTGGCTTTGCCTCAGCGGAGTAGCTGCAGCACACACAGACTAAAGTGCCACCCCTGCCCTGTAAGCCGTGGCTGTTTAGGGGTTTTTGGGCGTACAGTGAAACCTTCTCTGAGCTGAGATTTTTGTCAAAATGTTAAGATCTTCATCACTCAAGCAACCCCTTAAGCTCTCCTGTTGTGCAAACACAGGAAGGATGATCAGCACACCTCAGCTTGTGTTCCCAGGATCTGTGAGGCTCCCAGCAGATCCCTCCCGGCTCAGCTGTCTGCAGTGGGAGAGCAGGGTGCGGTAGACACACAGTGCTGCACACCAAGGGGTGACCTGCCCACCTGTGACCTCTCACCTTCCTCTGCCACATATCCTGACAGTAAAGGAGCAGGTGCACACTCATCTCTACATCACATATGTACACTCAAGGGACAGGCTCCAAAACCCACACTGGGGGTGAAGAGAGACAAAGACAACCACAGTCCTAACATATTCCCCCCAACACCCCAACACCACCACTGCCTCAGAACACCGCAGGGATCTGGGGTAACACCCTAGACGTCTTCCTTTGGGGGATCTTTTGCAGCAGAGGCGACTGTGGAGGGCTGGGATATATGCAGGTGAGGTATATGCCTGGCCCCAGGGGAAGCCCCACAATCTCCCAGGGGTGGCATGAAATTTGCTGGGCTGGCGACACCATGAAACGTTGAACCTTAGGACGGACATACTTGCAGATTTTCTTCAGCTCCTTCATTTTCTCAGGATTCAACTGAGGTTCTCCCGAGGTTGTGAGGTCTTCTACCAACTCGGAAAGTATCTGATCCATACCTAGAAACAACAGAAGGCAGAGACGCTAAGGGGACCACCTAGTTCTGCCCCAGCTCAGTTCACAGCAACACTCCTTTCCGGAGCTCCACCCTTAGCTGGGCGGGGCTGGGGACCTCCTCCCCGGCCCCGGGGAGATGACTTCCGGGATGCTGCCATAGAGCCACTCAAGGTGATGTTCCCCGCCAGCCCAACGAGGCGTTTTGGGCGATAAACAGGACAACGTTAAGTCTGGAGGTCGACAATCACGGAGTGGGAGACGCGGTGCGCGCGTTCGGGGAGAGGACAGAACGTCCGCGTTGAAGTTAGCTTTTCCCGGATGTATGGGGGCACCTCTCCCCGTGCCGATCTTGTCCGTTCGCGACGCACCAGGCTCCGCTTCCGGAGACAGCGAGCGAGCTGCGGAGCGCTTTCCCGCGGAGGCCGGGTGTGCGCTGACGGCGCCCTCGGGAGGCCCGAGCCGGGGAAGGAAGGGCGGCCCGGGGACCGGCTGGCTGCGGAGCTCAGCTCGATTCGGTGGAAGGAGGGACCGGCGGGCCCGTGTGCTCGGGGGACGGGGGGCGTTCCACGAAGGAGCGTTGGACGGCGGCCGGCTCGGCACCCACTCGGCAGCGGGCTCGGAGCGCCCCAGCCGTCCCGCCGCCCGTGGGCCCTCGCGGGCGGACGTGGCCGGCGTCCCAGGCAGGAGGAAAGAAGCGGTGTCTCGGGAGGAAATGAAGATGGGAGAGCGTCCCGGGAAGCAGGGCGGGGGCGTCCCGGCGGGAAAAGAGGCGGCGTCGCCAGGAGAGGCGGAGAGACGGCCGGGAACCCGCCGCACCGCTACCTGCGGCCCCCGAGGCGGAACTCGCTCTCGGACCCCGCGACGGAGCCTCCACAAAACCTACCGCGCCACCAGGTCGCTCGCCTCACCCCGCCCCTTCCGGCGAAGGTCCCGCCTCCTGTCACGCGCCCCAGATCGGTACAGACATTGGCTCACCTTGGCTCCGGCGGCGCGCGGAGAAGGTCAGGGAAGCGACGAGCGCATCTACCGCGCGACGCAGCCGCCCTCACCTTAGCCCCGCCCATTCCGGCGGCGCGCCCGCCTTCAATCACGTGCTTACCCCCCCCCCCGCTCGCAGCCAATTGTTGTTCCTGACCCTGGAGGCGAGGGCGGGACATAGGGCTGTGGGGCGACGGAGGCGCGCGCCCGTCAGGGGAGGGGCGGGACGCCCCGGGAGAGCGACGAGCAAAAAAAAAAGGAAGCGGGAGGGCGCTCCAAGTTCTTAAAGGGACCACTTGAGCTTATGCGTGCGAGTACGCCTGCGCCCGGCTGGCCCGGCCAGAAGGGTGTAAACTTGTGTGCACGCCGCCAAGAGGCGGCTCGCGGTACCCTAGCCCTGTCCTTGGCGACGGGTCGGCTGCGCAGGGCCGGATGGGAATTAGTGCGTTTCTCCGGGGAGTGCCAGAGCCGCCGCACCGCGCGGCCCCGACCAGGGCGGGCTGCCCCTGGGGAGGAGGGCCAGCAGTCCTCAAGGGGCAGATGGCCAGGTCCCAGACCCGGTCCCAAGAGTTCGAGCTTCGCATTGTCATTACGGGCACTCCTGCCCAGCCACACTTTCTCCAAACACATGTCAGCTCGGGTAGCCACCTCTGTCCAGTTGAACCACTCTTGCCGGCCCATTGGCTTGGAACCTCCTTGGGCTCATCTTTTACCAGGATGCTTTTCGCCCCCGCCCAGTGACCTGCCCTTCTGACCGCAGGCATCCCACTGTGTGCCCACCCCGCACCCTACTCCCTCCCCCACACCCATCATGGGAGGCTGAGGGGTGTCAACATCCCTTTGAGTTAGTTGCTCCTGGTGCAGTCTGGAAATGGGTGCTCAAATGATAGCCCCAGGCCCAAACCTGTGGTCCAGCTGCATTGGACATGTGCACCCAGGTATTCTTTATGCACTCCAACCTACCTTCCAGGCCAGCAGCCCAGAGGAGGACTCTGGGAGTCGCTCTCACAGCAGGGCCCCTGCACACATCCCATCAGGTCCCAAGCGGTCCTCTCAGAGGACATGGTAGGTGGCCTCATCTTCCCATGGAGCCCCCACTCTGTCCTCTTGTGCTGTGTACCGGGCCTCAGGGCCTTTGCACATGCTGTGCGCCCTGCTGTCACCAGTCTCAGCCAAACCCCTCCTCCTGATTTGGCTGCCTTTTCTCAGGAAGGCCTGCTTAACCTCCAGGTGTTTTGAGTCTCTCTGGGGTGTCTTCAGCATGGTGCTCAAGCAGAGTGGATGCTTCCTTGGACCTGATGTGGTGGCCAAATGGGATGAAAGTGTTAAGGACATAGGAAAGAATGGACGTACTGGTTGACGGCAGCACTGTTCTGAGTGGCCAAAAGTGTGGATACCCGAATGTCCATCAACAAGCAAAGTACAAAATGTGTCTCCTTTACCCTTAAAACTTCACCGGAAATGAAAGAAGCCAGACAAAAGGCCACACAATGTGGCTGCGTGTGTGAAATGTCCAGAAAGGCAAGTCCATAGATGCAGAAGCAGCAGAGGGCTCCCAGGGGAAGTGGGGGGAGGGAGGGACAGCTTATTGGCATGGGGTCCTTTGTGATCTGCAGTGAGAGGCAGTGGTCGCACAACCTGGTTACAATGCTAAAAACACTGAATTGTACATTTTGAAAGGGTGGCTTTTATGGTACGTGAATTACACATCAATAAGCAGTTATGAAACAGGAGAAGCAGGGTAGTGCCTGCCACGCCAGTCTCCCTGTGCCCTGTCCCAGGCCTGCGGTTTCTCCAGCGGCAGTTTCACGCCCTCATCCTGATGAAAACTCTCTGTCCCATCTTCTCTCTCCAGCCTGTTGCCTCTGTCTCATCTCACATCAAGATTCCTAGAAAGCTTTGCATTCACCTGTGTCCACCGTGCCGCCGTGGCCTTTGCACGGCTCTCTGTCTCCTATGAGCATGACTTGAGTGACGTGTCCTCTGTCCTTGTTCCAGCTGTTGGGCGGGCGACCCTCCCTCCATTCACTCGGCCTCTTCCTCTCACCCCACATCCAGTCCACTTGGAAATCCAACAGCCCCACTTTCAGAAAGCACTCAGAACATAAGCACCTCTCACCACCCCACTGCCACCACCAGGTCCCAGCCACCATCCCCTAAGCGGGTCCCCACCTCTGCCCTCATAACCCCAGCCCATTCACCTTGCTGCCACCAGAGAGTGGCCCTTAACGCCTAAGGTTTGATCACATGACCCCTTCATCCCCGTCCACTGGCTCCCATCCCAAAGAAAACAAAACCTTTCATACTGCGCAGGAGGCCTTCCTGACCCCCAACAGTGGTTCTTTGAAATGATCTATAAAATTGATGAGCCTCTAGCTAGATCAATCAATAAGACAAAAAGAAGCAGAGATCCAGTGTTAGGGTGACATTACTACGTGTCACAGACAACTCACCTACAAAGTTCTAGAACCATCCAGAGACGTGCAAAATAAAATGCACCCATGGGGGGTGGGGGTGGGGAGAAGGGTGATACCTTGAATAGTCAGTCAAGGGCTGACTATTCAAATCGAGGTAATTCTTCAACAGAATAAAGGAAAAGGAACATGGTAATGTTTGTAGAGAAACAAAAACACATTTGACAATTCAACCTCCATGCACGATAAATCATGAAACAAGAAGTGTACATCCTCGGCCCTGGCCGGTTGGCTCAGTGGTAGAGCGTCGGCCTGGTGTGCAGCAGTCCGGGGTTCGATTCCCGGCCAGGGCACACAGGAGAAGCACCCATCTGCTTCTCCACCCCTCCCCCTCTCCTTCCTCTCTGTCTCTCTTCCCCTCCCGCAGCCAAGGCTCCATTGCAGCAAATTTTGCCTGGGTGCTGAGGATGGCTCTGTGGCCTCTGCCCCAGGCGCTAGAGTGGCTCTGGTCGCAAAAGAGCGACGCCCAGGATGGGCAGGGCATCGCCCCCTGGTGGGCGTGCCGGGTGGATCCCGGTCAGGCACATGCGGGAGTCTGTCTGACTGCCTCCGCGTTTCCAACTTCAGAAAAATACAAAAAACAAAAAAAAACCCAGAAGTGTACATCCTCAACTTGAAGGACAGATCCAAAAACCTGCCAGAACGTGGTGGTCCACTGAAGACTGCAGACCAGATAGCGTCCGCAGTCACCCCACTCAACAGGTGCTGGGGTGCAGCAGCTGCAGTGGTGGAAGAAGAGGAAAGGGCAGAGGCGGGAACAAGTATTCTGCAGTGACACATCCGTAGGTCCAAAGTGCTTTAAAATTTACTTTAGAAGCTACTAGACATAATGGGTGAGTTCAGTAAGGTCACAGGAAACAAGATCAAGACACACAAAAAATCAATTATATGTCTGTATGTATGTCAGCATATGGGAACAAGCTGTCAAGTTAAACTTTAAAATTACGTTTGTGATAGCATTAAAAATTGTGGCCTACTTAGGGCTCACAAAATACATACAAGTATGTGCACTGAGTTATCAAGTGTAGATGACAGTGTTGAAAGTTCTAAGCACATGGAGGGATATTCCATGTTCACAGAATGGAGGACTCAATGTTGTCAAGATGTTTAAGTCCACGCTATGGACTCAATTGTGCCCCCCCCCCACATCTGTATCTGGAGGTAATTAAGGTTGGTCTTTTCCGGCAGCCATAACAACAGAAAGGCATTTTCTCAATTCTGCACTGATCTACAGATCCAGTGTACTCTCCACTGAAATCCCAGAAGACATATTTTGATACTTTTACAAGCTGATTGTAAAATTTATGTAGAAAAGCAAGGGAACTAGAAAAGCCAAAACAACTCAAGAAAGTAGAAAATAAGTATTACAAAAGGGACTCATACTCCCCCATTCAAGACCGACTTCAGAGCTACAATGGCCGAAACCCTGGGGTGTTGGTGTGAAGACAGCCCTGCGGGGCCACATAGAACAGAGCATCCAGAAATAGACCCAGGAGATACTGTCAGGGAATTTTGTTTCAACAAAGAAGCTACATCATTCAATGGGAAGGAAAAAAATCTTCTCAACAAATGATGTTGATTTCTCCCTCCACACACATGTTAACCTATAATAGGTCACAGACAACATCAAAGGTAAAACAAAATCTTTAAAAAGATTTAAGAGGGTATCATCGAGAAATTGGGATGGGCAAGTTTTTCACAGAACACAAACTAACATTAACCATAAAAGAAAAATTTGATAAACTGTAACTTAACTAAAATGGAAACCTCTGCCCATCAAATGAACTGTCAAAGGGTAAAAACACTTAACAGATCTGTATCCAGAATATGTACAGATTCCTTCAAATCAAGAAAAAGTAGGCCCTGGCCGGTTGGCTCAGCGGTAGAGCGTCGGCCTGGCATGCGGGGGACCCAGGTTTGATTCCCGGCCAGGATACATAGGAGAAGCGCCCATTTGCTTCTCCACCCCCCCACCCCCTCCTTCCTCTCTGTCTCTCTCTTCCCCTCCCACAGCCAAGGCTCCATTGGAGCAAAGATGGCCCGGGCGCTGGGGATGGCTCCTTGGCCTCTCCCCAGGCGCTAGAGTGGCTCTGGTCGCAGCAGAGTGATGCCCCGGAGGGGCAGAGCGTCACCCTTGGTGGGCGTGCCGGGTGGATCCCGGTCGGGCGCATGCGGGAGTCTGTCTGTCTCTCCCCGTTTCCAGCTTCGGAAAAATACAAAAAAAAAAAAAAAAAGAAAGAAAGAAAAAGTAGACAACCCAATAAAAAACAGGCAGACTTCAACAGATAGAGGGATAACCAATCAGCACATCAGAGCCAGACATCATCAGTCAAGGAAACGCAGCCCCTCCCCCCGCCCCCCTGCCCCCCCCACCCATGTGGCCCCAGTGCACCGGCCTGGGTGCTCACCTGCACGGGAACTGCAGCACCCAAGGTTGGCAGAGCGTGCGGCAGGGAAACCTTCACACACTGCTTTCCCTCTGGAAAAACTCAGACCTTTGAAGTTACACGCACAGCAACACCATGGCTCAGTCATTCCACTTCCAGGTCTTACCTGAGAAATGAAAAACCGCCCACAAAGTCTTTTCCAGCATCTATCACAGGTAAACATGGAAACAAACCAGAAGTCCATCATGCAGAGACCGGGTGAACGTGTGGTTTAGTATGGGATGGTCACTGCGCAGCGATGCAGAGGACCAGAGGCACCACACCGCACGACTCGGGACTCGCTGAGCCCCGTCGACGCCCAGCTCTCTCTAGAACGTGTGGTTTAGTATGGGATGGTCACTGCGCAGCGATGCAGAGGACCAGAGGCACCACACCGCACGACTCGGGACTTGCTGAGCCCCGTGGACCCCCAGATCTCTCTAGCAGTGACTCCAGCTCTCCAACAGCCGTGGGTCTGGTGACACTTTCTGGGGTTCGGAAACGCTGTAGCCAGACTTGGGGGAAACAGGTCCACATTTATAAAAACACATCAAATTGTTTAAGGTTTGTGTATTTCAGTGTGTGCAGTCTTTGCTACAACTGAAATCCCAGTGATCTGACGGCCAACAGACTGTTAACTGAGCTGTGAGTGTCCAGCCCAGTGAGGATGTGCTGCAGGTGGCCTCCCACACCCAGACGGTGAGCGCGGGCACCCCACTAGCAGGCTGTGTCCAGTGTCCCCTATGACGGGATAGCCACCAAGTGCTCTTCCAGTGGGCGCTGTCCAGCAGTATAGAGCCAGTCCGGCTCACCGCCTGCCATTAGGACCCACATGGCCATTTCCTGTCCACGAGGTTTAAGAACTGACTGAGCCACTCCGCTGCTGACACATCCCTGTGGGTTCGCTGACTGGGCAAGACCCTAGGTCCCCGTGGGGCCATACTGGTCTTGGTGGCTGCCAGCGTGTGCCCGTTTACTTTAATAAAGGAAGAAGCTAAGGCCAGGCCAGAGGGGTGAGTGCCACGGGGTGATCAGAGAAGCCTGCTCACAGCTGCACTGTTGCCCCAGCAACCTCAGGGCACGCAGGGCATGCACAGCTGTCCACAGACCACAAGGCTGCTTCCCAGGCCAGCCACCGGGGACCGCCCTATGTGGGTGTTCTCACAGTGACACCTGGGCGGTGCTGCCACACTGTGCTCCCCCGAAGCAAAGCGTGGCGACAGCCCACAGGCTGCGGTCTCTCTGGGACGTTGTCTCAGGCCTGGGCTGAAGAGCAGAGGGTCGAGTGCAGGCAGTCAGGGCCGGGAGCAGCCCGGAAGGAGAGGTGCGGCCCAGGTGGACAGCAGGCCAGGGAGGGCCTAGTTGGGGGCTGTGAAGACCATCTGTGGCTTTTGCAGGAACATTTGAAGGGGCAGTAGGGACAGAAATTAACCACCCAGTGTGTCAGGGTCAAGAACTGAGACACGGGGCTGCTTCCCCCAAAGCACCAGTGTCCTATGTGATCCAGTTAGTCTAAGCCCCCTTTTGGCCACATCAACAGAAGCTACACAGATGAAGAGGAATTTGCCAGAGCAAGCTAGGCAGCTCCTGGTGGCTGAGCAGAGGATGGGGCCCTTGGCTAAGGGCATCCTACCTGGCTTCCATGCAGCCCAGCCCCTGACACCTCATGTCCCAGTGTGTGCTGACTGGGGCAGGCCGGGGTGTGTGTGACCCGCTGCCCAGTCTCTGTCCAGCAATTTCTGGGGAGAAACACAGTTCCAACGAAACCTCCCCTGTCGTGGAGAAGGGGTGAGGACACTGCCCCACTCCCAAGTTCAGCAGGGGCCTCTGAGCATGAAAAGGGCCCTGTTGGTGGCCTGGCCACTGGACAGGTAACTGCTCAGCAGGGCACTCACTCTTCTTCAGACACTCCCAAGGAACCAGTGGGACCGTGTTAGCAGGTGCCCCTCGAGTGCTGTGCGGCTCAAGGGGCCCTACCTTGCATGCTGCTAACAGCAGGGACGGCAGACAGGGCCACGGTGTCAGAAACACACAGCAGCCTCCACCTCACAGGGAAATGAGAAATAGAAAACCCTTTTATTAACATGTTTTACATTTACAGTTTATTAGCTAAGCAACATCCACATGCAAACATGACACTACAAACCTCTACGGGACAGCGGTGCTGACGACAGAGTGGTTCCCTCAGTCCCAGGTTGTCGCGGTTACTTCAGCTGGACTGTTCTGTGACCAACATCATTTAGAACCGAGTGATGGAACCACAAGGCCTCACAGACTCGGTCCAGCGGGCCCCACGGGGTGCACAGGCCACGCCAGTGGGGACGCTAAAGCCGGTCAACCTGAGGGCGCTGGGCGTGGCAGCAGCTCCGTGGTCCACGTTCCTGGTGCTTCGATCATGGCCGGTGAGCCAGCAGCCACCCCTGCCCCGGCCACCACGCAGGACACACCTGTTTCCCAGGGCTCACCTTCAGCACAGGGAGGAAACTGTTTCTGAAATGTTCTCGAGTGTCCCTCAGTGTCAGGTGGGCCCCGAGTCTCTTGGGGGAGGCCCCTTCCAGAGGATCAGCTAGCTGACTCCCGGTACAACATCCTGCCGATCAAACTGTGGTTCTCACGTGCGCCCGCACCCTCTCCCTTCCTCTCCTCCGAAGTGCCTGTCGGGGCTCACAGGTCTTTGGTCGCAAGAAACAGGAACACCGCCGCAGGCAGGGCACGGCAGGGGCCTACATGATGTACACCTTCTCCGCTTGTGAGAAGTGGAAGACCTCTTTGGTTCTCGGGCAAACGACCTTATCATCTTGACGGATAGAGAGCAGAGACTGGAAAACAAGACCGGAACTCATTAAGACAAACCTCACAATGAACCGTCAGGAAGTAAGTCATCTGGGTTTTACCCAAGTCGCTTCCTGAAGGCACACCCGCCGCCCCTGGTGCCCCGCCCCCTAGTGCCCCCGCCCCCCCCCCCCCCCCCCCCCCCCGGCCCCTCACATTGTAGCCGTAGACGTATCCGTTGGGCAGCATCATGGGCGGGTTGTTCTCATTCATCACATCGCCCGAGATCTTGCAGACCAGGCGGGAGTTGGCACAGTGGGCCATGGGCAGGGGCTGCGCCAGCTTGTTCAGGGAGCGGCTGCACACGGGGCAGTCGGGGCTCTTGGAACTGCCATCCTCCTTGTAGCACTGTCTGTGCCTCGGGTTAAGGAACGGTCACAGGGTCGTGAGATCCGGGGTGAGACTAGGTACATGGAGGCCACTCATTGCTGCACGGGGACCAGGCAGAAAATACACAAGAGTTCTTCCAAGGCAAAGAAAAGACTGCGTTTGGCAGGAAAACAGCCCGAGGCCTGAGCAAAATCAGAGGCCAGAGTCCCACAGCCAGGCCCCTCCCACTACTGGAGAGCAAAGGACCCGGACTCACAGCTGGCCCTACACGACCCTCACCACCCTCACCATGGAAGGGCAGGGGAGAACCATGTCAGCTGAGGCCGCCTTGGGGAAGCTGGGAAGGCTGTGAGCTACAAAGTTAAGCTCTCTCTCTCTCTCCGAGTGCTCGACACAGGCCCAGGGATAGCCACTGGTCCCATCACAGGCAGGGCCTGCCCAAAGTGCCCAGCGTTAGATGAGCAAGAGGCAGACAGCCCTGATGGAGACCTAGAAGAGACCATGTGGTACACTAGAGAAGGACCCACACACACTAGGTCAGTGTCAGCTCTCTGGCCACAGGGGGGCTGCCACTATGCGAAGATGTGACCACTGGGACAAGGGTCAGAGCAACTGACACTCCACCGAATACTCAACCCCACAGGAAGACTATTCTGAATGGTTCGACTACCAGCTGCCAGAGACAGGCCAGCGTTAGCCTTCTGTGGACACGGTGTGCTGGCAGCCTCAGGGCAGGCTCCTAGCCCAGCCAGGGCCACGGACACGGGCCCAGAAGGATACGGCGTCTTGATGGCCGAGAGGCCGGCCTGCAGGGTGAGGGTGAACACCGAGTTGTTCCCCAGCTGGTGCAGCCGGTAGTTGTCGTATCGGAACTGCTGGATCAGCATCCTCCACCGGGCCGGGTCCAGCAGATCCTGGAAGAGAAGGCAGAGGCTGGGACGAAACAGCACCCACGCAGATCAGCACTGCAGGACAAAGCCCCTTCCTGCTGGCTGGGTGCTCAGCGGTGGGGGCTCTGTGGCCCCGTGACAAGGACAGGACTCGCTGTGGGCTAGAAGGACAGCTCAGCTGAGTGCACCCTCTTGCAGGGAGCCCCGAGCTCTAAGTGAAAAAGCCACATTACAGAAAGTGAAGGTTAAATCTGGTCAATGTGTCCCTAAAATTACAAGGTTCACACTCAGAGGCGTGGGGTGGGGAGGCACATACAAAAACAAAAGTGAAACCCCTGATATCCACCCAGGAGGAGGGTGTGACCTCCCTGCAGGAGCCCTCGGAGAAGCGGAGAAGCGGTACACGTCACAGCCTAACCATAACTAACTGTCCTAACACCACTCCCCTCGGAGCCCAGTGCAGGGAGGGCTGTGCCTGGAGAGAGCAGCCCTGCACCCTCCACTCCAGCCCCTGTGCTGTTTCCTGGGTGACCCAGTCCCACCCACCCAGGACTTCCCACCAGGGTATGAGGCAAGTGTCGGGGTCCTCTGCTCTGTCCTCTGAGCCTCCTGCTTTTGTTTCCAGGCCACCCTACAGCCTCCGCTCCAGGGTGTCTGCACCCGATATCGCCCATTCCCTGAGCCCAGGTCCTCCCATGTGTATCCCCGAGCTGCACCTGTCACCTGTCACCCAGCAGGCCCCGACTCTGGGGGAGTGGGTGAGCACTGCTATTTGTTGGGGAACCCCCCAACAGGCAGACCTATCTGAGAATTGCCATTGTAAGGCCTCTAAGGGAGGAGACCTGGGTGTCACACCACCCTGGGCCAGACGTCCAGTCCCAGGGGTAGGTCCCCCTGGGTACTTACATTGTCATTGTCAGTACCCTTCTCCACAGCAGGGAAGAGTTAAAACAGCATGAGTTAGGATCTGAGTTTAAGCTCAACACCTGAAAAGTTCTGTGACCTCATGACTTTTGATTGTAATACATCCCGGACTTTTGATTGTAATACATCCCCAAATACCACAGAATTCTGTGAACTCAGTCTGGAGAAGCTTTCAGATGCTGTGCAGAAGGCCTGTAGCCAATACTGCAGAGGTGGGGGCAGTCCGCCAAGGGCTTCACAGTACCCTGGGCATGGCCCAGCCCTGGGCTGGGTGGAGCGTAGGGCAAGCCCTGGACAGAGCAGCTTCAAGGCCCAGACAGTATGGCTGGTCCAGACCACAAGGAGGAAAATTCATGTCAGTCCTCCAGGCACGGGCACCTATGCATGAGTGCCGTGGTCGGACTGTGTCCCCACAAAATCCACATGCTGAATCCTAAGCCGTGCAGTGGTGGTAGAAGATGGGGCTTTGGGAGCTCTGGCCATGAGAATGGAGCCCCATGACAAGTCTATGGCTCCCTGGTGCCCACCCCCAGATGTGGGCCACCACAGTACACAGATCCAGCCTCCAGGACAATGAGACTATGTTTCTGCTTTACAAGCCCCAGTGTCCGGGTTCTGTGACAGCAGCTGGCATGACCAAGATGGGACGTGAGTGCAGAGTGGTGCTGTTGTACAACACACACACGCAGGGCAGCTCTGGGTGCGGGGCAGCTCCGTGCAGGGGCAGCAGCGGGAGTGGGGGCAGCTCTGGGTGTGGGGCAGCTCTGGGTGCGGGGACAGCAGCGGGAGTGGGGGCAGCTCTGGGCACCAGGGCAGCTCCGTACGGGGGCAGCAGCGGGAGCGGGGGCAGCTCTGGGTGCGGGGGCACCTCCGTACGGGGGCAGCAGCGGGAGTGGGGGCAGCTCTGGGCACCAGGGCAGCTCTGGGTGCGGGGACAGCAGTGGGAGCGGGGGCAGCTCTGGGTGCAGAGGCAGCTCCGTGCGGGGGCAGCAGCGGGAGTGGGGCCTTGGTCTTCAGGTGATGGTGCAAATGGAGATGGGAAAGGCTAGGGGCAGCTGAGTGAACTGAGGGGCCTGTCACTTCTGCTGGAGGGACGATGACCCTTGTCACAGGCAGAGCATGCTGCACTAGTGGACAATGGTGGAAGCTGCTTCTGAGGTGAAGGGGCAGCTGGCTTCCCAGGTGCTCGCGGTAGCAGGACGAGAGAAATGGCTGCAAGTCGGAATTGTTCATGAGCAGGAAGCAGGCTTCAGGATTCGGGAGAGAACTCAGAGAACGTAGGTAGCCCAGCGACCCAACGAGGAGACGAGTGTGACTAGGACAGCGCTGCATCCCCGCCCAGCAGGAGAACCGAGGGGAGGGGAAGGAGTGAGGACGTCGACTTGGATGTCAGGACAGGATGATCTTCAGGACAAGGGGAGAAGGACCCTGGGTCCACTCCGAGATCCGCGGGGCTGCCCTAGGCTTCAGGGAAGACGACCCCTGCACAGTCGTGACGACCTTGGGAAAGGCCCCAGGACACCTATGCTGAGACCCGGGCACACGCAGGGCAGGCCTCCCAGTTCAGGAGGCACCGGCAGGGGGTCCTGGGAGGTGTGTGCTGTCACCCGAACTCAGGTTCTTCTGATCCACTTTCTCAACAGTAAAATGGGAACCAAATGAGAAAGGGTTCATTTGGGATGTCGGTCAAAGGCCCAGGGCTCACAGACGTAGATTACCTTGTAGGGGGAAATGTGTGTGTCCGGCGGAAAGGCCAGCATGCCCATGACCTGGCGGACTTCATCCAGCTGGCTCCCTTCAGCCTGACTGAAGTGTTTCCTTGCATGTCTAGAAAACAGCAGTTTGGTTCTTCTAAGTTTGCATTGTCATCTTTAAGAATCTGAGCTCAGTCTATACTCAGTGACATGGGCCAGGGTCTGCCAGAGCTCAGCTCATCCAGGGCTGGACTCCCACCCAGTGCTCGGAAGCAGAGTTACTCCAGCACCTCTCCTCGACGGGACGGGGACGGGGACAGCATGAGATGCACAGGTAGAGACTCTCACACAGAAACACCTGGAGACAGTTGTTCAACCACACAGGGCACCTGCCCGAGCCCCTCTCGTGACCCTGACTTAGCACCCAAATCCCAAGGATACACACTGTGTCTGGATCCCAGGAGACAAGACCCTAGAAGACCCCAGGCATGCAACTGGGAGCCACTGGGCTCAGGGAAGCTGGGCTCCACACCTGCACTCCTTCCCCAAGACCCCCTCTCTCCTCAGAGGAAACCTGCCCTCACAGATGCCTTGGTCAGCCCTCTGCACTCAGACCTACCCCACCCTGGGGCCAGTGCCATCCTGCAGAGGCTGGATGGGTCAGCAGAACGGAGTCAAAAAGAACAAGCACACTGGGGAGACACCGAGACTGGGGCCATGAGACTGCCTGGCCATGGGGAACCCCTTGTTCACTCCCTTCACGGTGCTCATCCTGGGTCAGAGCACAGGCTGAATCAGGTGGGAACCAGAGTAGAATAGCATCAAGACACCTACACTCCAGGGACCGCCTCTGCCCCACGCTGGACCAGTGGGACACTGACACATCGCCCTTACCCAGGGGTCCTTGTTTGGGGACACTGCATCCAAAACAAGGCTGAGCAACAGTAACGGGCCAGTGTTCCCGTCCTTCTGCCTAGACCACCGGGCCTGCCAGGCTGAGGCCGCCTTGGTCTGCCCAAGGATGGGTCTCGAAACCACCAGGCCCCCAGCCTCCCCCACCCGCACTTCTTCCAGTGACAGTGCAGGCTGCTCTCCTTGGGCAGAGACCGCCCATCAGGACAGCCTGAGCCACCTTCCCCAGAACATGAACTGCCGGGCCCCAGCTCCCCACCCTCCACCAGAACTGTGCCCGTCCTGCTGCATACCTCACGGCGTCCAGCCTCTTGTTCTGCCGGATAAGTTCAATGAACTCCTGAATCCTGAGGCTGAACTCCAGGCAGCTCTGAGGGCAAGAACAGGACAAGGACTTGGGGCAGCGGCACCACAGAGCAGCATCCCCGGCCGACCCCACAGACGGGCTCGATGCTGGGTTTACAGCACTGCAGAAGGAAGCTCAGAGCCACCAGGGCAGTTCTGACGTCCCAACCCTAACTGCAGTCCACAGCCCACTGCCCACTGCCCACTGCCTCCCGGTGTCTGCGGTTCATGGGCCCAGCCTCACTGGCGAAGCCTCAGTGAAGTGAGGCAGGAGCAGGACTGCCACCCGCAGGCCTGGGCCCTGGAGGACGTCTGGTGGGCCTGACAGGCGTGACCAGGGGTGAGAAACAGCCAGGAGTCCCTGCAAGGCCCTGGGGCCATCAGCAGTTCAGTGTGTGGGACACAATGTCCCAAGCGAAGCAGGTAACCATGCGGGGAAAGCCCCCTCTGCACTGAGTCCTTTTCCTGGTCACCTCCTCCTCGGTCACCAGCCTAGCTGGGGCCTCACCTCGCCGGCCTCAGTGTCAGTGTCAGAGTCGAGTTCACATCTGCCCTGACCTGCCCGTCGGTCCCACCCTGCCAGGGGCTGCTGAGGGAGGCAGGCCCGTTCCTGTGCTGCGGCCGGAAGGTGGCACTGTACACAGACGGTCGTGTGGGCAGGAGCAGGGACCCGCAGGCTGAGGCCCCATGGACACCTGGGGAGGCCGGCCCAGGCAGAAGGAACGAAGGCTGGGGTGAGTGGCTGGCCAGGACCAGGCAGAACCAGCACAGGTGGGGAGAGCTGGTCAGAAGCCCCAGGACTGGCCAACGCCCGCCATGTGTCTGACAGGAGCCACCTGGAAAGTTGCACTGAAGATTTTGAGGGGCACTAAGATGCCACAGCAGGGTCCTTCGTACGGACACCCCCACACTAACTCTGAGATCTCAGGGCTATCGAGTCAACTTGGGCTCACATGCTATGGCTGGGGGGTAGGGGTCGCCAGCAGGCAAAGGTGACTTCTGTGACCTAAGATGGAAAACAAACTGCTTGCTCTACAGAGGTAGTAATTCAAACTTAACTGTCCTAGCCGGGGCCCTCAGCTGGTTAGAGAATGGTCCCGATATGCCAAGGTTTTCAACTCCATCCCCAGTCAGAATCAAATGCATAAATCAGTGAAGAATTGAAGTTTCTCTCTCTCTCTCTACTGTCAATCAGTAAACACTTTTAAGAAATATCTAAACTAAAATATCTTTCACATGGTTTCAGATAACATTCAGTATTTCCAACCAAAAACAGTTATGTGAACTACTGAACAAGAGGCAAATCTTAGGGTTCTTCATTTGCGTTCACTGCGCCCATATCCCAAGATGGTGTGAACAGAAACTGCCCCCAGCAAGTCAGGTCCATCAGCCCCAAACACCCGGTACTCAGTTTACTGACCCTGCATGCTTCTCCCGCCCCGCCTCCTGGCTGCCCAGGCCCCACAGCTCAGCAGGGACTCCTCAGCCCCAGCCCTGCGCCAGGGACCAGGCGGGAGCACCGCTCACAGGCTTCCCAGACCCTGGGGCCAGCCCAGTAAGGTGCAGAAAGCCACTCGCCTGGTGCCCTCCCGTCCACACCACAGGTGCTCACATCACAGCAAGGCTGGTTTCCCCCCTTCGCCCAGCCCTGACCTCCATGTGGGTGGACCTTTCCCATGCCCGACCCCTGGCTGGGTGAGGCAGGTGCTGCGTTCAAGGGGCAGGTGTGGTACAGACTAGAGGGAGAGCCCGCCTGCCTCCGGTCTCCGAGCGGCGGAGGCCCTGGGAGGGTGTTGCTGACGGTGCCCTGGGTGTGCTCCAGGTTACAGCTTTACACACTGGCGAGTCCCATTGCTTACGATGGCTCTCTGCTCCACCAGGACCAGTTTCAAACACAGCAGGTCCTGAACCACGTCTTTTCGTGATAATGTTGATAAGGCACCATAGGGTATCAAGGGGTACAACTGGTCTCGTGGTTTGTCAGAACCCACTGACCGGGTGGGGCAGGACTGACTGCAGGCCACCAGTGGTGACGGTGTGTATACAGAAACACCACGGCTAGGCAGTGGCGAAGTACTGAGCGCTGACTGCACCCTGCACTGAGACTTCCACGACACGCAGCACCATCACAGGTCACTGTGCACACACCGCCCCATTTCTTGAGACCCCAGTCAACTCACTAGACACTAACTTGGCATGACCAACTACTTCAGAAATACCTTCCAACTACTGGAAACTCGTGTCTCAAAGCTTCTTTTCTCTGCTAGTGTCCTGCATGGCCTGTGGGGTCCTGCTGGCCCTGGCATGGCCCTCCCAGGATCCTCTCTCCTTCTGGCCTGTGTGAGCTCGTGTGTACACACATACTGTAGAGGCAGTCGGGCACCCTGATTTGTGCAGTCATTGTTTCCTGAGCATGGTGCTAGGTCATAGGGCATCCTCCAAATGCACTTTAGAGTGACCTGTTCTTTCAAGTTCAACGGCCATCGGTGGGTTCAGCCTCGCCCGCTTGCCCACACGTGGCTGCGAGGCCCCGTTTGAGAGCGCCCGAAAGGGCAAGCTCTCGCCAAGCAGCCGTGGGTCTGGGAGGCAACGGGCTTGCAGAGACAACCTGTCAAGACGGGAAGCCCATTTCCTTCCGACCCAGTTCCCACTCTGTGAGCAGCACGGCTGTGGGGCTGGGGCAGGGAGCAGGGCGGGTGTTACGTACCAATTCTGGCTTTCCTTTTATGGTTTCCATACCAAGATCCTCACTTTCCTTAGGGGAGCCACTGGCCACTCTACTTTTCCGTCCCGGCTTCACGTCATGCTCGCTTTGGCGGCCCTGAGTGGCAGAGAGTGTCACCCTTGGCTGGTCACTATGTGCACACGACAAACTCAACCAGGGAGGGGTTAAAGCGCTCGGTTTAGAAAACAGAAACAAAGTTTTCTAACGGAGGCGGGAGGGTTAATACATGTTAAACATTTCCGCAAGCCCCACAGCGAAAACACCTCTCCATAAGCATATTTAAACTCTGTAATTATGTTTAGATGTCCACTTTTAAAGCTGCTTGTGGGTCTCAAGAAAAGCTGTATTCAAGAAGAATATCTCAGCCTGGAACACTGCCCCCTGCAGGTGGACAACAGCCTTTCCACAGGGCTTGTCTGAGTCCCCGTGATGACAGGTAGGAGGAAGGGACCGGCTCCAACCCCAGCAGCGGCTACCATGCTGCTTGCACGTGGTTGCCACCTTGCTCCCTCAGACCTCATGCTCAGAACATCAGTCCAAACCCTAACGCAGAAGGTGGTGCATCATCCAAAATGCCCAAAGCCCACATCAAACCCAGCAACCCAGCTGATGACCAGAATCAAAGAACTCAGAACCAGCAGATGGACGCGCCTTGACTCCCTTGTGCAGGTGGCACAGCCTCAGCCCCACCCGGCAGGCTCCAAACCGAGAGGCCCCACCCTCCGGAAGACCCGCCCCTCGGGGAGCTCCTCACACCTTCATCTTGCGCAGCCGGGACTTGTTGTCATGGCACCAGGCCAGACAGGTGGCGGTCTCCCGTCTTTCCAGGGACTCCTCCACTTCTTTGGCCGTCAGGAACATCTCGATGTTCACTAAGTCCTTGGGGGAAGGAAGCAGTGCAGTCAGAGCACTGGACCCAGACACTTTCAGACCCCCACCCAGCGCCCTGCAGCCCGCGCTGCTGGGACCACTCTGATCACACAAGTGCACCCCACACCAACAGCTCCCAGAGGTGTGGAAGGGTCTGCACACTGCCAGGTGGGCTGCCCGTGAGCCCTAGCCCAAGCAGAACCTTCTAGCCAGATGGAACTGAGGCCTGCCCCCCATTTCACCCTTCACAAAAACACCTGGAAACCCCAGCAACCCAGCACCTCATTATCTGAGGTTTTCCCTCTGAGGATTTGTTTGAACTTGAGATTTTTGAAAAGGGGTGGTCAGAGTGGATGGGTGGGACTGCAGTTGCTGAGCCCGGGGGATCCCAGCAGGGCAAGGCACCCAGGACGCAGGCCCCAGCAAGAGGTCAGGTACAGCCAGTAAGGAAGGACCATCCACAGCACAAGCCGAGATGACCAATGCTCAGACATCAGGAAAGAAGGGAGTCATTCAAAGAAAAAAAAATTTTCAAAGGGTAAATTTCTTCATCTGGAATGGACGTGTGGAACGTCAACACAAAAGGACCTTTGAATTTTAAGAGAAACTGAGGCTCTGAGCGCCTGCCAGTTCCCTGCACAGGTCACTCCCCATTCAGCCCAAGGTGGCAGCCACACACATGCGTGGGGTTTAAGCTACAGGACGGATCAGGTCATGGTGGGTGCAGTGTGTCATTGAGGAGTATGAGGCTAGGGCTCAGGGGGTCCCCGCACAGGGCAGAGGCCACAGGGCTGGAGGGCAGACGATCACCCGAGGGGGATCACCTGAGGTGGACACCCAGGGCCCAACAACCGTGAAGAGCTTCTGCCACCAAAGGTTAAAACATGGTCACTTGACTTGTCAGGGGCATAGATATCTTGGATCTGGACAGGGACAGAGTGGGCAGCAGGGACATGCTCTGCTCCATGAAGCTCTGACCTAAAGGAAGGAGCACGCTTGTTTCTGTACCTGCTCCACTGGAGCTACTGTAAACAGACCAGTGGAGACCGGGCCCTGCTGTGGAACAAAGTTCCACACCAGGAAAAACGGAGAACACAGGGAAAGATGGGTATCGTTGACAACCCTGCAGCTCTTCCTAATCACAGCATGTTGAAACTCCTGGGGAGGAACGAGGCACCTACAGGCCCTCGGGTTCAAAGACTGGCCCCTGGAGCCCCCGCACGGTGGGCACGCAGGCCGAGTCCCCGCCCACCGCCCACCGCCCACCTCGATGCCGCTCTGCCGTGCCAGCTTTACGGCGGTGTTGTAGTAGCCGCAGCGCAGCAGGTGCTCCACCATCATGCGGTCCATGCGCTTCCGCTTCCACAGGCTGGCGGCTGCAGGCTGGTCGCTGCTGTGCTCCTTGAGGTGCTCGATCCTGCGCTTGCACAGCTTGGCGCTCTCATCCTCAGCCTGGATAGACTCCACTGCCTGAGACACGCGGCACAGAGGCAAGCTCAGGCCAGCCGGCCAGGGTGTCGCTGACCCCGCCCCCGCCCTCAGCCCCAGGCCCCCAGCACCCTGGAGGCGCACTGGTGCTGGAGTCATTCCTGACGCACAGCAAACCCCCCCCCCCCCCCGCCTGTGGACCAGCACCTCTGTCCACGGGGGCTACCGGCTCAGGAGTTCCGCAGCTCTGTCACATACACATAATTTTAATGTTATAGCTTCTTAATTAAACCATTCTTTTTCACTTTTATTTATTCATTCTAGTGAGAAAGAAGGGGGCTGGTGGAAGGGGGGACATCAGCTGCTCCTGTATGTGCCCTGGCCAGGGTTCAAACTGGCCACCTCTGGCTTTGGGAGGATGCTTCAACCAACTGAGCTATCCAGCCAGGGCTTAAACTTTTTATCTTTATAAATTCATTTTCTATCTTACACAATACATTTTTTCCTTAAAGTCAATTTTGTTCAAAACTAGTACAGCTAGATAGCAATGTCCTGCACCTGCACTATGGTCCAGCACAGCCACCACTGCCGATGAACTGAAGTGTGGCCAGGAGCCAGGCACTGGGCAACACAGGCCCAGAGCTCTGGCTGGCCCTCGCTTTCTCGCACACACCACTATTTTTTGGCTTCCAGCTGCTGTCACAAGTGGTCTTCTCCTGTCTCCTTCCGCATCCCTGTGCACAAACCCTCTGGGCTTGCTTCTGCTCTTCCTGTTTGGAGTGTGAACGGGTCCTGCTCTCTGCACCACCTCTGCGCCTGCCCGCTGCCTGGACTGGCCACACCCAGCATCTCCACTCGCTCCCACAGCTCTGCCCTGCTCTGCACGTCCACCTTGCCATCCCAGGGCTGCACTCCGGACACCGCCTCAGGCCCACATGCCAGCGCCTTAGTCTCCACTGCAGTGCTGTCGATGCTTAAGTGTTAAATGTCTGCTATAAACATTTGTGTTTTTCACTTCAGTTACTACTTTCTTTTTCTTAAAGTTTTATTTCATTTAAGCTGAATCACTTTTTTATTTTTTGTTCTCTGCAAATACTTCCAAGCTGCTATTTATCCCTTAAGGACAGTAAGCATGGTCTGACTTCTTCTGAATCTGAAGTCTGTGCCGACCTCACTGCTTTGTTCCTTCTGTCTGGTCACAGTGGCCCATGTACCCGGTTACGCAGACACCAGGGTGCACACCACAGAAATGCATTTACTCTGCCTGGTGCCAGGGGGTTCCCCTGTCAGGACCACTTATGCCAGGCTGAAGAGCTGCAATGCTGTTGGGGGCATCCACTCCTGGGGCACCCACACCTGAGCACAGGGCCCGGGTCACCTGCACGCCAGCCCCTGGAGAGCACCTGTGTGCGCAGAGCAGCAACACACCCTCCTCCGGGGCTCCTCTCTGACCCCGCCCTCCGGGCGGTGCCCTTTTTCTCAGGAGCTCTTTGATATATTCAGTAAGATATTTTAAAACACCACATTTTGGGGGTTGTTCTCAGTGGGCATATTAGTGCAAACACTCTATCTACCATTCCCAGAAACAAGAAACCCTACATGCTGTTTTGAAGCGATATTCTAAAAATGACACATCAAGCTACGACCCATCCTGGCCTGCCCATGTGGGCACGGGATACTTTGGGGCCAGGACAGCGAGGCTCAAGATGAGGAGCAGGGCCTGGTGCTGGCCTGAGGCTCCAGAGCACAGGCAGCATGAAGGGAATGCCTGTCCAGCAAAGCCTCCCACTTCAGGCGATGACCACCAGCCCCCTTCAGGAGAGGATGGCCGTAGGTTCCACAAGAGATGGCCCTTTCTCAGGACAAACTGAGCGGCCCGAGGGCTGGCAGGCCCAGAACCAGCACTGACCTTCCTCTTGAGGACGCTGAGCTTCTCCACGACGCCATCCAGAAGGCTGACCACGGAGTCCACGGCAGGGCAGCTGCTCAGGGTCTTCTCCAGCTCGGCCACCACCATGGTGACGTGGCTGGTCTCACGGTCGATGTTCTTCTGAGCAGCGCGAAAGCGTTTGTTCAGGGTTTCGTAGGGCACCTGGAGGAGAGAGAAAACACTGCGACCCTCAGTCCAGGCAGGGCCTGCAGACGCCTGCACTGCACCTTCTTAGGGCTCTGGTTCTCCAAAAATGCTGCTTCTCTTCTGAACTCTGACCTGGGCCTACGAAAGACAGCATGAAAGGAGGGTCACTCATATTCCCAGATGAAAAGACCAACTGAAAAATACAAACTGTCCCAAACCCACAGCACCAACAGAACGCGGGGGACGCCAGGCAAGCTTCTCAGCCTGGGCACGAGGGTCCATTTTGTATTTTTTTCCAAAAAGGAAGCAGGCGATGCTATAGTTTCATCTACGATCCATCATCGGTGTCCTGTCCCAACAATTTATATTTCAAGATTATAGCCAAATGTAACTTTATTATTATATTGGGGGGCAAGGAAAGAGAGAACGTTGAGCCGCTCCTGTATGTGCCCTGTCACTGAGCGGCAACCTCCACGCCCCAGCAGCCCAGGAGGAGGCTCCAGCGGAGCTAGTCAGCCAGAGGAAGGGAGAGAGAGGGGAGGGGTAGAGGAAACATTCATTTGTTGTTCCATTCGGTCATCCATTCACTGGTTGCTTCCCATGTGTGCCCTGACCAGGGATTGAACCCACAACCTTGTTTTGGGACAACATTCTTAACCAACTGAGCTAATGGCCAAGGCCTTAACTTTTTAATTTTTTAATGAAAGACACCAACTCAGAACATTTGGGATGCAGGTAACCAAATGTCGTAAAATTGCCGGTGGGCACAGGGCCCCAGTGTCCACAGGCAGACGCTGCGCTGGTCCACCCAGGGTGTCCCAGCACTATCCATGTCCTGCAGCTGCAGGCACTGTCACCTCAGTACCCTCCTCGAGCACAGTGCCAGCCACTACGCCTGCACTCATCCCCAAGTGGCACCGAGCCACACTTCCTGCCACCACCTCCCAGGCACGGACTCACCTGCACTCAGCCCTCAGGACCTGCACCCTTGGCGAGCTCCCCAGGACTGAGCTTTCAGCCCCGCCTGCAGCCACCCTCCCCTCCCCACCAGTCTGGGCGCAGCCCAGGACCTTGGGCGTGGGGAAGGTCATGGGTGTGACCAGCGCCCCCCTCCCAGCAGGAGCTCCTAGAGTTTATCGTGTGGTCCACGTGTGTGGTGCTGAGTCACGTGGCAGTCTCTCATGCCAGCTGCTCCCCAACCTTCTGCACCAGTGCACCCGGCCACCCAGCCAGGCCCCCGCCTCCCCTGCCTTTCCCAACCCCACCCTGCTGTTTAGTCACCGAACAGCCAGCAAAGGGCTTCTGCCAAAAAGGAACGGAATTTCAGAAATGCTGAAGATTCTAAACCACATCAAACTATCACTTGAGAATGAGGGGGAAAGTACAACGCTCTCAGATGCTCAGGGACTCCACATTTTGTACTCACAAATCTTTTGGGAGAAAAAAGACTCAGAGAAAAGCCTCAGTCAAACAAAATTATAAAGTCAATGAGAGATACAATAAACAACAGTGAAGAAAAAAACCAATAAAAGATACAGTAAGGCTGAAAAAATGTCGTTAGACTAAAAGGAAAAATAAAAGACACTGCCTACATAAACATGGATAACATGACTAGGATTATAAGGCTTTGGAAGAATGAAAAAGCAAATAAAAATATATCCCAAAAGCACAAGCAACAAAACCAAAAGTAGACAAATGGTACTACATCAAACTTTAAAAAACTGTGAAGCAAAGGGAGCCATCGACAGTGAGAAGGCAGCCCAGGAACGGCAGGGGTGTGTGCAAACCACACAATCGACAGGTGAATATCCAGAACACATACAGAACTCCTACAACTCAACAGAAAACCCCAAATAATCTGATTAAACAATAGGCAAAGGTCTTTTTTTTTTTTTTTTAATTTTGAGAGAGAGAGAGACAGACAAGGTCAGGAAAGGAGAGAGATGAGAAGCATCACTATCGTTGAATAACTTGAGTTGTTCACTAATTCTCATACAAGCCTTAATCATGGGGGTGTGGGGGGGAGTGTCTCAAGCTGAGCCAGTGACCTTTGGGCTCAAGCCACTGACCTTTGGGCTCAAGCCAGTGACCTTGGTGTTTCAAACCTGGGTCAAGGCTGATGCTCTATCCACTGCACCACCATTGGTCAGGCTGGGCAAAGGTCTTGAACAGACACTTGTACCTTTCACATGCAACACTGCAAGTGAACGGTACTCCGCATCCCTGACCACAAGGGAGAGGCACTGCCACCACAGTGAGGTCCCACTTCAACCCACTCGGCTGGCGCCTCAAAAACCAGAAACAAGTGCTGGTGGGACATGGGAACACTGGGACCCTGTGCACTGTGGCAGGAATGTAGATGGTGCAGCCGCTGTGGAAACGGGTTGGAGTTCCTCAGAAACTGGTATGACCCAGTGATTCCATTTCCACACACAGAGAAAGCTGACCCTTGAAAAGAGGGAGGAGGGGTACTGAGCCCCCTGCAGTAAAAAATCCACACATACTTACGTCCACCCCCACAATATGGATTCCCAGCCTCAGAAGAGAAAATCCCGTCTTCGGTGGGTGGTTGGTCACATTGTGGCTGTGACACCGAGGTATACAAAGGCCAACTGCATATTTACTGAAGAAATCCACGTGTAAGTGCACCTGGGCAGTCCAAGCCTGTGTTGTCCGAGGGTCTATGGTATCCTTACAGGACTGAAGACAGGGTCTCAAAGAGACACCTGCACACCCATGTTCACTGAAGCAACCTTCCCAAAGCTGAGAACTGGAAGCAGCCTATGCATCTATCTATGTGGGAGAAAGAAAACGCTGTCTATACACGTGGAATACGATTCAACTTGAAAACAAAGGCCACCTGCCACAGGCTGCAACAAGGTGAACTTCAGAGGCCATGACGCTAATAAGATGAGCCAGGCACAGACAAACACTGTGTGTGCCCACTTCCAGGAGGCCGATCTATTGAGACAGAAGGGATATGGTGGATGCCAGAGCCAGCAGACTGAGTGGGGAGCTATTGTTCAACAGTGCCGTCGACCAATTATGTCCCCCCCATAAATCACATTGAGCCCCTAACCCCACTGGGATGGCGCCTCTGGGAGGTGATTAAGTCTCATGAATGGGATGCCCTTATCAGGGACCCACGGGCTCTCACTCTCCGCCAAGTCGGCCATCTGTAATTGGAAGAGGTCTCACCGAAAGCAAGCAAGAACGCTGCATCCTGACCTTGGGCCTGCAGCTTCCTCAAGTGTGACCAGTCTTTGGTACTGTGGTGCAACTGCCTGAGCTGACTCACAGCACTGGTTTGGCTATTCTGGGTCCCCTGCATTTATTTCCACAAGAATTTCAGGACTGGCTTGTCAATTTCTGCAAAAGAGCCAGCTACAACTTTCATATGGATTGTGCTGAATCTGTACATGAATTTGGAAAGTACTGCTATCTTAATAGTATTAAATCTTCTTCTTAAATATTTTGTTATTCCTGGTGCCATTATAAATAAAGTTGTTTTCTTGATTTCCATTTCTAGATATAGAAATACAACATCTTGTATACAGACTGGGTATCCTGCTTGTTGGTTCTAACAAGTGTGTGTATTGCTTAGGATTTTCCATGTACAAAAAGCATTCCATCTGCAAATAGTTTTGTCTCTTTGTGATTGAATGCCTTATTTCTTTTTCCTGCCTAACTGCCCTGATTAGTCCCTCAGGACAACACTGAATAGCAATGGAGAGAGGGGACAGCCTGGCCTTGTACCTGACCTCAGAGATACAGCACCTCATCAACTGTGAGTTTTCACAGATACCTTTACCAGGTTGAGGAAGTTCTCCTCTACTCTGGCCCAGTTTGTTGAGTGTCCTTATCATGAAAAGGTGTTGAATTCTGACAAGTGCTTTTGTCTGTCATTGAGATGGAGAGGTAGTTTTGCCCTTTGTGCTGTTAAATTTGTGAATTGCACTGATTTTGCATGTTGAACCAACCTTGCATTCCTGTAGTAAACCTCCTTCAGTCACTTTTCACACTCCTTTTCGCTTGTCAAATTCAGTTTTCTAGCACTTTGTTGACGATCCTGGCACCTATATTCATGCATGTGGAATACTGGTCTGTAGTACTCCTGAGACAGCTGTGTCTGCTTTTGGTATTGGGGTAATACTGACTTCATAGAATGAGTTAGGGAACGTTCCTTTCTATTTTTTTGGAAGAGTATGTCAAGAATCCATACTGATTCTTCTTTGAACTTGTAATGAATTTACCAGGAAAGCCATCTGGTCCTGGGGTTTTCTTTATGCAGTTTTTAAAAATCTCTTTAAATGCTATTGGCCTATTCAGTCATCTTTTATTTTTATTTTTTAAGAGAGAGGCAAGGAACGAGAGGGAGAGAGAGAGAGGTACACTGCGCTGTTCCTGTGTGTCCTGACTAGGGATCGAACCAGGAACCTCTGCGCATCAGGACAACGATGCAACTCACCGAGCTATCCAGCCAGGGCTTCCGCCATCATTGTTTAACCTTTAACCTTTACAAAATAGCAATTTTACGTGGTTCAATTAAACACACTTTCCCTTCTACACATGTTCAGTTTGTGCTCTTGTCCAACACTCCACAAGGAAGAGAGGTCTTGGATCTTCCTCAATTTGAAGCAGCTCTTTATGGTTCATACTTGGCGAAAATTTTGTTATTTGCTTCTAAATTCTATCTTATCTGCTAAACCAGAGACTTTGAGTCTGTAAGACTCAGATCTACTCAGTTTTTCCCTGGAACTTGGCTGTGTTATAGCTTAAGACCCTGGGCCTTCTGCAGCCAAAGAGTTGATGGTGTTTCCCTTCTGCACTTCTTTCCCCTTCAGTGACTCACAAAAAGTATCCTTCCTGTTTTCAAAACTGAAACGAAATCTGGCAAACAGGCAGCGGAGCCTTGTGTGACACATCTGCACTGCCACCCAGCTGCACACGACCCTCCCACAGTGTCGTGCTTTAGAGAGCTCTCATCACTGCTTCTCCAGTGTCTGCTGTGGGTTCCTGACAGTATTTGCTGACAAAGAAATGCATTTGCATTTGTCATCATAATGTTTTCAGCCATTTTACCAGCACAGGAAGGAAGTATTTCCCCAATGGCACGAGGCTTTTTATCTTTCACAATTAAGAAACCTCAGAAGAGGCTTCTAAATATTTATCACAAAGCCAATACATCTTCTAAAGTGTTTCCTTGAGCCCTGAACAGCAGTATATATCACTGTATGTTCTGCAGAGCTGTCTCGCGTTCAGGTAAGTGCAGGGGACAGTCTCCCAACCTCGGTGTTTTCGTGGTATACTGAGCTGACCTCCCCAAGCACAGCACACACTCCAAGGGAGGCTCACCACGAACAGGAGTGGTGCAAATCCCCCATTTTAAATAGGTTCCTTGAAAAATGACACATTCTGGTCCTGGTCAGGTAGCTCAGTTGGTTAGAATGTCAAGCGTCATCCTGATACGCCAAGGTTGTAAATTCAATCTCTGGTCAGGGTACATACAACAACCAACCAATGAATGCACTGATAAGTGAAACAATGAATCAATGTTTCTCCCCTCCCTCACACCAGACTTTCTTCTCTAAAATCAGTAAATAGTAATTAGGTCCTGGACAGGTGGCTCAGTGTCATCCCAGTGTGCCAAGGTTGCGGGTCTGACCCCTGGTAAGGGCACACAGGAGAAGTAGCCAATGAATGAACAAATATATGGAACGAATTGATGTTTCTCTCTTTCTCTCTCCTCCCCTTCCTCTCTCTCTCTCTCAAATCAATGGGGAAAAGTTTTTAAATTAGAAAGAGCAAAGAAAATCGGCATGTTTCTGGTCACCTGCCACAGGGGTGTGATGAAACCAGCAGCAGGAGGGAACGGCAGTCAGGACCACCACACTCTCCTCCAGTGCTCATGCCAAGGTGCCACCACAATCCACTGGTTACCCGCAGAAGTCTTGTCAGGCCACACCGGTCCTTTTCAGAAAGGGCAGTTTAAGTAAAAACGAGCTGCCCATCCTGAGTCAGCTGGGGTGATCACACAGCAGGAAGCCTACTATGGCCACAGCATGCAGGAGCCTGGCTGTCCTCCTCACGGTCAAGCACCCCTCGCCTGAGAGGGCTCACTGTCCAAAAGACACGTGGCCCCAATGGGCACCTGTGTCAATTTGAGTATGTGACAGTAACAGAGCTTACTCTCTCACTTTTTAGTTAAAAGATATAAACGAAAGCCAGTTGTTCTGCAACCAGGTTATTCTGTCACTTCACATCCCACTCTGGTGCCAAGCAGGGTCCAGCCCTTCCTGTTATGAATAAACGTACCTGACCAAGCACACAGAGGCAGGAGGTGCCTGTACAGCGGTCATTTGTACTTTCAAACAGAAGCGTGACAGCCTGTGCTGATGCAGCCCTTCTTCATCTCAATGCCAGGCCACGTCCCCTGGTCACCTGGTTTACTAGGTCACTGCGAGTGACGGGCTCGAGCTGCTCCTGCTCCTGCTGCTGGAGTGGTGAGCTCTGTGCCTTCATCATGTGCCAAGTGACTGAGCTGCCCTTTCTCATTCATTGTAATCGCTTCCCAGTTGGTTGGCTTGTGTTTTCTGGGTACATATACATATTATCTCTCATTCAATCTAATAGTTACATTTACTTGTTTCAATTCTTTTTTTTTAAAATAATTTATTTGTTGATTTCAGCAAGAGAGGAAGGGAGAGAGGCAGGAGGGGAAGGAAGGAGGAAGGGGGGGACATCAAACTGCTCCTGTACGTGCCCCCATTGGGGATCGAACCAGCAACCTCTGCACTTCCAGATGATGCTCCCACCAACCAAGTCACCTGGCCAGAGCTGTTTCCATTCTTAATGCTTTGGACAGAATTGACAAAATAATACTGAATAGTCTATTTTTTAATTGAAAACTTATTTCTTCTCTGCCCTCTCTAGGACTTGCAGCCCCATGGTCAAAACAGACAAAGGAGTCAAACACACTGTGTCAGGTGGAGGTGGTGGAGCTTCCAGTTTAAATAAGGTGACCTCACTGGAAGGTGACACCGGAGCAAAGACCAGAGCAGGTTAGGGAACAAGTCACATGGACATCTGGGGGAAAAGGTTCCTGGGCAAACAAGTGCAAAGGCTCTGAGGAGCCACCCTGTGGCAGCAGGGAGGCCACCGTGGCTAAGTCCCAAGGGCAGTGGAGGGTGGGGAGGAAGGGGAGAACAGGGAGAAGGGGGAGAGTAGGGACAGAGAAGGGGACGTGGGAGGCCAAGTCATGAGGGCCTGAGGTCTGTTCTGACAACTCTGGTTTTTCCTGCATGTAAGAGCAGAAGGTCCCAGACAGGGTGGAGGGCAGAGAGAGGACCAGCAGCTGGAGGAGGACATGGTTCATAACGGGGCAGTCAGAGCCACTGGAGGGGGAACTGAGGCAACAGAGAACACCAAGTGCTGCAGCAGTAGGCAAGACGGTGTGGGCTCCAATGCAAGCTGGCTGTGGACAGGGCAGCTCCCTCTGGGTGTGGGCTCCAATGCAAGCTGGCTGTGGACAGGGCAGCTCCCTCTGGGTGTGGGGTGTGGGCTCCAATGCAAGCTGGCTGTGGACAGGGCAGCTCCCTCTGGGTGTGGACTCCAATGCAAGCTGGCTGTGGACAGGGCAGCTCCCTCTGGGTGTGGGGTGTGGGCTCCAATGCAAGCTGGCTGTGGACAGGGCAGCTCCCTCTGGATGTGGGGTGTGGGCTCCAATGCAAGCTGGCTGTGGACAGGGCAGCTCCCTCTGGGTGTGGGCTCCAATGCAAGCTGGCTGTGGACAGGGCAGCTCCCTCTGAGTGTGGGGTGTGGGGTGTGGGCTCCAATGCAAGCTGGCTGTGGACAGGGCAGCTCCCTCAGGGTGTGGGGTGTGGGCTCCAATGCAAGCTGGCTGTGGACAGGGCAGCTCCCTCTGGGTGTGGGGTGTGGGCTCCAATGCAAGCTGGCTGTGGACAGGGCAGCTCCCTCTGGGTGTGGGGTGTGGGGTGTGGGCTCCAATGCAAGCTGGCTGTGGACAGGGCAGCTCCCTCTGGGTGTGGGGTGTGGGCTCCAATGCAAGCTGGCTGTGGACAGGGCAGCTCCCTCAGGGTGTGGGGTGTGGGGTGTGGGGTCCAATGCAAGCTGGCTGTGCACAGGGCAGCTCCCTCAGGGTGTGGGGTGTGGGCTCCAATGCAAGCTGCCTGTGGACAGGGCAGCTCCCTCAGGGTGTGGGGTGTGGGGTGTGGGCTCCAATGCAAGCTGGCTGTGGACAGGGCAGCTCCCTCTGGGTGTGGGACGGAGCAGGGACGCTGGTCGTGTTTTAAGGGGGCGGGGTGAGGACGCTGTGTGCCAGGAGGCAGCAGCTGAGGGCGGGTTGAGCACCACAGGTCCACGGTCAGGAAATGACAGCTAGAGCATCAGCAGAGTTGGTAATTTTCTCACTGAGCCACATTCAGTTGATCAGTTCAGGTACTAAATTATTTAGGGATATTTAGTTATTAACTATTAGTTTATAGTTATTAAAACAGTAAATTCTTTTCTCCAGAAAATTTTCAAAATAATGGTACCCATGTATAGTCTAAAACATATTATATTTAAAAATACCCCACAGTCCCCTCTGGTGGACATGGAGCTTGCCCTCCTCCCACAGCCCAAGGAGAGCACTTCCATGATGTGGCATTCTGGTGCTGCCATGTTGCCAGCCACGCTCTTCTCTGGGGCCACCCTACCTTCCTGGTTTGCTCCCTGTTCCTGCTTACCTGCAGCCATGGCACCAGGGCCCCCATGGTACCTGTCACAGGCCCAAGCACTCAGTGGCCCTGCAGTCATAACCTCGGATAGCTCTGAGAATGTCCTGAGTCACACTGCTCCAAATGGACTGAGTGCCGATGAGGCAGGGTCTGCCAAGACTTCAACACGGCCCACAAACTTCTCCCCAGAACACACCTCCATGGCCACCCACTGAAGCCACTGCCTCCACCCTATAGGTCCCCAGCCCTCCTGCTGACCCACACTTGCCTCAACTTCATCCTGGTCATTAAAAGGAACTGGACCGTCCTGTCCACTCATTCAACACCTCCTTCCCACAACCTGGAGCTGTGCCAGGACAGGGTCTTTCTTTTTCTTCTCGATACCCCAGTACCCAAGCAGTGCCTGGGGCTCAGAAGCTCTCCAAGAGCCACCAGAGGGGTGCGAGGCCTCACGTCTGGACCCTCAGCCTGCGCCCTGTGCCTGCCTGCTGTGCACTGAGACAAAGGCACCACAGGTCGCCGTCTGGGTCTGCTACGAGGAGCCCACAGCTGGGAGTCAGCACCAACTCTGGCTAAGCCCATCCATCACAAAACACTGGGTATCAGACACCTCTTCTTTCCTTGACTTAGTATGTGTTTGAAAATAACTCGTTAGCACAACCACCTGCAGCAAGCGGGAGTCCTCCTTCCACCCTGTCCGCACCACCGGGAAGGGCCAGGCACACGCAAGGCAGACGTGCTCCAGGACAGGACAAGCCACCCAAAGAGGCCTGCCGTGCAGTCAAGTGTCTGACAAGTGGTACGAAAGACCAGAGGGAAAGGCCAGAGCAGGAGGCAGGCCAGCCCTTCAACGCAGGCACTTCAGCTGCGCCCCAGATCTGGTGGGTCTGGGAGGGAAAAGGCAACACGAGGCTTGCAGGGAGGAGCCGGTGCCTGAAGGTCTGACAGGCTGGGAAAAAGGAAGGGGACAATTCAAGTGCCCTGGACCAGAGACAGTAGCAGGGTCTGCAGTGCAGCACAACCACTCTGTGAGGGAGGGACTGCCTGACTTTTTAAGTCAGAAAACCTATAGCAGAAGGAAATGAAGACCTGGCCTATGGCCACCAACCAGGACACAACACACCCAGGACCAAACCCCCCAGCAGGCCCTGGCCGGTTGGCTCAGTGGTAGAGTGTCGGCCTGGCGTGTGGAAGTCCCGGGTTCGATTCCCGGCCAGGGCACACAGGAGAAGCGCCCATCTGCTTCTCCACCCCTCCCCCGCTCCTTCCTCTCTGTCTCTCTCTTCCCCTCCCACAGCCAAGGCTCCATTGGAGCAAAGATGGCCCGGTCGCTGAGGATGGCTCCATAGCCTCTGCCTCAGGCGCTAGAATAGCTCTGGTTGCAACAGAGTGACGCCCCAGATGAGCAGAACATCGCCCCCTGGTGGGCATGCCGGGTGGATCCCGGTCGGGCGCATGCGGGAGTCTGACTGCCTCCCCGTTTCCAACTTCAGAAAAATACAAAAAAACAAACCAACAACAAACCCCCCAGCACATTCGTCTCTTACGTCCAAACTTCATGCTTTCCAGAGGTTCTCAAACTCGAGATCACAAAGCCCCAAAGGCAGCCAAGGTCAACTTTGAAGTTACAATTGTAGGCACATAACTGTCACCCAAATTTTCTACGACATGTACAAACCCAGGCTTTGAAACTGTAGGGTAGTACTAGGTCAAAAAACTGTCACCAAATTGAAAGTACAAAATTTAAACATTCCCATAGAGAATTTGTCTACAGACCCAGCTGAGAGCAACACCCCACACTCCCCGCAGTCTGTCACCTGTGAGGAAGACAGCTGGAGGGTGGGGCTGAGCTGGTTTGAGCTGGGGACCCCTAACTGAGGCACCAAGATGAAGCTCCAGGCAGGTTGGAGGTGGGCACAGGTGAGAGTCAGGGAGGAGCCAGGACCCACAGCCAGGTGGCCTGGTGACTAATACCAGGCCCCTTCTCCTGGGCTGTGCAGGCTACCAGCTTGGGTAGTGATAAAGAAGACCTCTAAAACACCACTTTATTTCTGCTATCTGAAGGAAAAAAACAGAAATACACCAAAACATTAATGGGACGATTAGCAGAATAAACAAGAGAATAAACATCAATTACTTTTGTGATCAGAAAAAGCTATTAAGAACAAAATCAGTTCAAGATGGCGAGCTAGGCACCCAAGTTTCTCCCATCTCCACCTGTGGAAGCCTGAGGGACGTGACCTGTAACACTCGAGGGCATTCAAGGGTAAGGAACCAGCTAGGGCCCGACCATGAGGCTGTGTTCCCACCACACCCTCCCTTACAGGAACATGAAAACAAATTCTGGGAAGCCAGATCCGGTCCCATGGTTCTCACGGGGGTGATATTGCCCCCCAGGGGACATCCTGGCCATGTCTGGAGAGCTTCTGAGGCCATGCTACTGGCATCTGGTGGAGAGAGGCCAGAGAATCATCAGGCCCCTGTGAGATCGGTGCCAGGAGGCAGTGTGCCTGGGTCTGAGCAAGGACAGCAGCGCCTCACTGCAGCTCCCTTTTTTCCCCTCCTCCAGGCACCCAGGGTCCCAGGCCCTGACACTGTGACGAACCTGCCCCATGGCTACAAATATCAGGACACCTATCTAGTCTGAAGACTCAGTCCTGTACACGCCTGGCCCCATGACCCTACAGGACACATGCCCTTGGATGACAGAAGCACCATGACACCGTCCAGGGCCCAGGCCCCAGCCCTTGCTGCCTTTTCCCTGGACATCGGGGCTGTGCCCTCAACCTGTGCCTCAGGTCTGAACCCTGCTCAAGACTGCACAGCTCAGCTCCTGCACCATCAGCTCTTCCAACATCCGGTTACATCCATGTTAACAAATGTGTCCAAGTCAAGGACCCTGAGTTTCCCAGTGAAACCTCACTATCCACTAGGAATTAGTCCTGAAAAGTTCTAGAAAGAAAAACGTTAACTCAGCAGAGACACACTGCACAGAACAGGAATAAATGGGACCTAAACAACCTAGAGGGCAGTGATGAAGGCAGCTTCTCGGACTGCTAACATTCTGCTTTTAAAAATACTCTAAAAAATCCCTGGCCAGGTGGCTCAGTAGGTAAAGCATCATCTTGGCACACCAAGGTCGCAGGTTCGATCCCCTGTCAGGGCACCTGTGAGAGGCAAGCAGTGAGTGCACACTAAAAATGCAACAACTAGGTCGAACAAGTTGATGCTTGCTCTGTCTCTCCAATCACTAAGATTTTAAGAATTTTTTTAAAAAATGAAAAAAACACTAATAAATAAAGCTTTTTAAAAAACATGGCAAGCTCCCTTGAAATGACACAATGGTATCTGCATGACTGTTTCAATAAAAGGCTACTTTAACAGCTGCAGAACGCAAGCCACACTCCTGACTGTGACAACAGGGGAGGACGAGAGAAAGAAACCTTTCCCGTTTCTCACATTCATCAGCCAGGACCCAAGGACACAAACCACCAGTTCTGACCTTTGAACCTTGTCTGTCAGCTCAAAAGACAACCTGAGGGTGGACTGAGTGAGTAAGACCCAGGCCAGCAGGTAACCGGCCCCTACCCCCCACTCCTGTTGAGTCCTCAGGCAGCTTGGTCTGCGGCCTCTGAGAGCCACACACTGACCACCTACACCCTGCAGGGGTCCCTCAAACAAGCGGCCTGCTCCTGGCCCCTCCTGCGTCAACCACCGGTTGGGGAAAGGGCAGGGTCCCAGCTCCGGTGCCGAGGCTGCCTGGCTCCAGTCCTGTGTCTTCTAACGTGCAGTCCCCCATTTCACACGCAGGTGACATCGGAGCCCACAGTACCTACATCCGACAGGAGAAAACACTTGCGAGGACTCGCACTGCACCCGCCATCAGCAGTCCCCACCAACGTGGATGGGGGGGGGGGGGGACAGAACCCAGAACCACTCGGGCTCAGCCAGGCTCTCCCAGGAATGTGACGACCTTGACCTCTGCAGGAACTCCCTCCCAGGGGTGGCGCCGCCAGGCCGTCGCCGTCCAAACCTTCCCCGATCAGGTGAGCTGCAAGCCAGGGCAGGCCCTCCCGCGAGGAACACCAATTCCACCTAATGGAATGCGACTTGGCTAACTGACCATCCAAGGTCACCCAACCGGCAACAACCAAGCGGCCAGGGCTGTATTTCAGGTTTGGTGACACCCGCAAAATGGGTTCTCGTGACCTGGCGGGGCTCTCCTGACAACTTCCCTAATCGGTGACTGGAAGCCCACACACGACAGCTTCTGACACGGCGCTTCCGGAGGGCAACTGGCCACCCTCGTCGGGCTCCGGGGCCGGGCGCCAGCCGCCCCACACAGGGACGAAGCTCGGCCTCGCCCCGGACCCCGGACCCCGGCCCGCCCGCCCCCGCCGGGGCCGGCAGAGGGGGGACACACGCCGGCCCCGAGGGCGAAGCCGGCGCCGGGCTGACGCGCTCCCCGCCCTGCCACGAAGCCCTCGCAGGCCGGGCAGGGGAAGCCACGGCCCCGAGCCACACCCGCCGGGCCAGCCCCGCGGACGCGCGGGCCGCAGACCCGCCTGACCCGGACCCCGCGGCCCCACGCCCACGGACCCGACCCCGCCCCGTCGAGCCCACAGTCGCAGGCCGCGCCTCACCCGGGGAACCGGGCCCCGCACACCCCGCAGGCCCCAAGCCCGCCGCCCCCAGGAGCGCGCACCCCCCCCCCGGAGCTCGCCTAGTCGCAGACCCGGACCCCGCGACCCCACCGCCTGCAGACCCCCACCGACCCCACAGACCCCGCCCGGCGCCCCAGGCCGCGCTCCGGCACCCGCTGACCGCCGGCACCAGCCCGGCGCGGCTGCCCCGCCCGCACACCCACCTTGAGGGTCGGGTACTCCTGCACCTTCAGGGTCATGGAGAGCTGAGCAGCCGACTCCTGCACCGCCATCTTGAGTCGGCCAAAACATTAGCGGGCGGAGGGGAAGCGCCGCGCGGCACGCCGGGTAGTGACGTCGCGGGGCTGGGTAGCCGGGCGACGCGTCTGCACCAATCGTGTCCGCCCACCGGCCTGGCGGCGGAAAAAGCCGCTACCAATCACCGCCGCTCTTCCTCTCCTCTAGCCAATCATCGGGAAGACAAGCTGGGCAGTGCCCTCCTTGAACTAGGGGCGGGGCAGGGTGGCCTCTTGGCCGGAGGTTGCTCCTGTCGACCCTTTTTCTCGACTAGGATGCGCTGGGACCCACGAGGGGCGCGGCTGTGGGGGCAACTAGTGTGGGGTCTCCCGCAAAGCTGCCCTTATATGCTGTAACCCTTATGGCAGTGACCCCTAGCGGCTGTAACCCCTCGTGGCAGTGACCGTGCAAGGCAGTGACCCCTCGTGGCAGTGACCCTCCAGGAAGTGACCCTTCAGAGCAGTGGTCCGTCGTGGCATTGGTCCTACTCCGACTGTCTCCTCTAGCAAGGTGGCCGAAATGTCTGCAGGCCGGGGCTGTATGTCAGCCATGGGGCCCCATTGCCAGATTAGCCGCTGGAGGCTTCATATGGAACCCCAGGTTTCCTATTGGAAGAGAAAAGGGGGAGCGTGTAAAACTAGTTTACAGGAAAGCGGCTCCCAATGTAGAATGGGGGCCTGTGCGCTGGAGGTGGGAGCATCGGGGGTACTCTGAGTTCCGTTCAACCATTTCACATTCTTATCCTTTCAAATATAATCCTTTCATTCTCTTTTTCAAAAAGAAATGAAATTATTTCATTAGTTAGATGTCCACATTAAACCATCTGTTATGTTTCACTTTTCAGGCTCATTTCTTGAACAATTTAAAAGATGATAGATAGATAGATAGATAGATGATAGATAGATAGATAGATAGATAGATAGATAGATAGATAGATAGATAGATTTAGCGAGAAAGAGGGACAGACAGGAAGGGAGAGAAAGAGAAGCATTGATTCTTCACTGCGGCGCCTTCGCTGTTCATTGATTGCCTTCTCATATATGCCTTGACTCAGGGGCTCCAGCGGAGCCAGTGACCCCTTGCTCAAGCCAGCGACCATGAGGTCGTGTCTGTGATCCCACCCTCAAGAAAATGGCCCTGCGCTCAAGCGGCAACCTCAGGGTTCTGAACCTGGGTCTTCTACGTCCCAGACCAACGCTCTATCTATACGCCACCGCCTGGTCAGGCTAAAAAAAAAATTTTTTTTTCGTGTTGGAGAAAACCCTAAGGTGACACAAGGGAAGCTGCTTTCCCCGGAGTGGGAGCTGCCAGGACTCTGCCCCGACCTCTGCCTAACCCCTATACCATGCAGCATCCCAGCAAAATCCTGTGATAACAGACCATATGAGGATGAGAAGCAGCTTCCTGTCCTGGACACAACGAGTTCCTTGTACCTGATCATGTCCATCATGTGTGCAAATTCATCAAGATAATCAGAAGCTTACACCCTTCTTCCTGCTGGTGCATGTGTTCCCGCGGATACTGGAAGTGTGTGAAGGTGAGAGGGTAAAAACAGAGTCCCGTCAGGAGAAATTTGGAACAAAGTGTTGGTGTGACTTTGAAAAAGGTAGCTATTCTAGAATTTTCTAAACCTTCCCCAACAGAAACAGGATGTTACCTGCTGAGCTTGATCAGCTTATTGAACCACAGACCATCAGAACAGTAGTGTTTCTGCCTAGGAGTTTTAGGAAGTTATTTTGTATTTCAAGCACAAAAATTGAACTCTATATGAATACAGGCAGCTTTGGGAAGCTATATGATTTAACCTAGGCTGTCTTGTTATCAAATTTCAGAAGCGTACAAATTAAGTGCATTGCATTTGGCCAATAAAATAGATCCTGACGTTATTTGAACGCATTGTCACCAACAGGAACCTGCAATTTGGTCATTCAGACATCATCTCTTCTCCAGGTTCACAGAACTAGACTTTTTTTTTTTAATCGAGAAATATTTGACATACAATATTGTGGGAATTTAAGATGTACCAACTATTGATTTCACACATTATATCATAATTGCCACAGTAGTGTACATTACATTCTGACAGTGGGCGTTTGCCTGGACCCCACAAGGACTTAGTGTGGAGTGCTTGCTCACAGAACCAGCCACGGAGTTATGTGCCACAACAATGACGGGAAGGGACACAGCTTCCATGAAGTCTGGACATAGAGGAGAAGAGACTAACCATGGTGGGAGCTAGAAGACACGGGACCAATGGAGGGACTTGAACATGTTGGCATATCGCTTCCAATAAGAGTCCACAGAGAGGCGGGGCTCAAGTATGGGGTATGGGGTGACCTGGATCCCTGAGAAGGCAGAGTGGCCCTGGAGGTGGGAGAGACACCTTGTAGGGGAACCTGGGCTTCTCCCACCCAGGCCCTCAGCTGTAGCAGGTGCATCCCTGGGTCCATGGCTGACATTTGGCATTGTTTTAAAAAAATGAATAAGTATCATATGTTTAATGCACAAATACTGATATTCTACATTAAAATATTCCCAAATCTGTAGATCTGGTAATATCTGTAGAAAAAGGTAGTTAAGCCCTTAATATTCTATCTCAAGAAGTCAAAATGAGGGTTAATTTGTTATGTAACAACTTCCCATGAAAATAAGTCGCAATCTCAGGTATGAGCAGTAGGCATGTCAATGAAGACCATATCTTCCACATGAGCCGCTGTGAATCCAGCAACACTCTGGGTGCAGCCACCAGTCCTGGCTGCCTGTGCCATCTCTTTGCTGTTTTGGCAGCTGCTTCAGCAAGCCTGGGGACACTCATGGTCAACACTGTCCTTCCAGCTGCCATGGAAAGCCCAGCTTTGCAGTTCATCACAAAGTGCCAGGTTTGCTCAAAACGTAACGCAGTCTTCTCGTGGAGGCTTCCCCGTGACTTGGTTGCCACAAAATTATTCTTTAATGAAAATGTATGCTTTGCAGTCTCCATTTTATTAATTTGGTGCCTCATTTCCTCCACCACCACGGGTGCCAGGAATGTCCTTTGTCACAGTTTTTGGCTGACTGTTGGCATTTGCTCACCTGCAGCAGAGCAGCTCTCAGGCATTGCAGAAATGTGTGTCTTACTCTACCAAGAAAAACACTGGAACTGGCAGTTGTTAATAACTGCAAATCACCGCTGTTTCAATGGGTAATTAATTGTTATGAGACTTCTTTGTAAACATGCGCGTCTAGTCCAAAGGAGAGGCTGGGGAGTGAAGGTACTACTTACAGCATCAGTTTACGGGGGAACCTTCTGACCCCCAAACAGCCAGCAGGGTTCTGAGGCTCTGCTTGGGGGTGAAGGGCTAATGAGGGCTGACTGTGGCTCTCAGTGCTGCCCATGGAGGCTGGCACACAGGGCCACTGCGTGGGGGCCGCCTGTGGAAGGGTATCCCCTGTCAACTGGCCCCAAGACCTGACCGACCAGCTAAGGGCAGAAGTCACAAGTCATCCAAGAGGTTCTCCATGATCACAAGGCTGCAGGGACCTGCCAACTGGGGAGATACAGCTTATTTAAACAGGGGACACAAAGTAAATAGCTACCTGTCCACTACAAAAGGTGAGAAGTTGCTTCACCTGCCGGTCCAGGGTCTTCATCCAAGCATTCTTTTTTTTTTTTTAATTTTTTATTTATTCATTTTAGAGAGGAGAGGGAGAGACAGAGAGAGAGAAGGGGGGAGGAGCTAGAAGCATCAACTCCCATATGTGCCTTGACCAGGCAAGCCCAGGGTTTCGAACCGGCGACCTCAGCATTTCCAGGTCGACGCTTTATCCACTGCGCCACCACAGGTCAGGCCATCCAAGCATTCTTGCTACACTTGCACTGAAGAAGTGCACAGAGCTGGGGGCACAGGGCTGCCGGCTGTGGTGCCTGAAGAGGGAGCTTTGTCTTCAGCCTGTGTCTGCAGGATCTGAGCGCATGGTGTCCTTGAGCCCACTTGTAACAGAGGCAGCAACCTCTGCCTTTACCCCTGACCTGGAAGATGGATTATCACCTGGGTTGGTGGCCTTGGGCTCCAGGCTGTTCTTCCTGCCATGTCCTGGCCTTTCATCTGTCTGCCAGAGAAACTGAATCATGGTGGGGCTGGTTCTTCCCTCCCTCTGTGGACTCGCCTCACTCCTACCTTGTAGGCTCAGATTCTTGGACGATATCTATCTTGGTAATGAGCCATATGAGGATTGGTATGAATCATTTCTCTTCTACAAGGTGGTAGCTCTTTCCCCCACCTCACCTTAACACCGCAGGCAGACCATGACCGCATTGGAGAACATCGAGGAACCCACTCCTCGGGGCAGGACACCCGGTGTGCCTGCGGGTGGGGTCCTGGAGGTTGGAAAGCAGGGGTGGGTAGCTGCTCTACCTGAAGCAGGAAGTCCAGAGGGGAGACCTTGGATGTGGGGCTCAGGCGGCGGCCCTCGGTTGATAGGTGTCCAGGTGGCGGCTGGAGGATACCCTCTATGCCCAGCGAGGCCTTAAGAGTCAGGGTGCCAGGTCGGAGGTCTCGTGATCAGTCGTGTGTCCGGGGACTCTGCCCACCCGGGGGGAGCCGGTTGCGATGCCAGAGGCCTGGGCGGGTCCTCCTGGGTTGGCCGAGGGCCCGGTGCGCGGGCACTACCAGCGACCCGTCGCTCCCCAGCCAAACCGGGGCGCCGGGGCGAGCAGCCGGAACGCAGCGCGCGTGCACGGACCTGAGGGCCTGCAGAGGGGCACGAAGGTGGGGACGAGGGGCCCGGCCAGGACCTGGGACCCCAAGACCAGGAACCACCGCCCCGCACCAGGCAGGGGCCGCCTACACGGATTTTTTTTTTTTTTTATATATATATAGCTGCCTAGACGTCACAATACCTCCTCGTGACGTCACCACGCGCCCTACGCGCCCTAGCCAATCACAGAGCGGCACTCACTGGCCCCTTTTCCCGACCCCTCCTGGCAGGCGCTGGCTTAGCCCTCTGCGGCCTCAGGCTCCTTCTTCCCGGATGCGGAATCCTTCGTGTCCCCAGTGCAGCAACCGGGTGGGGAACCCGCGAGCAGCTGGCGCGGGCTCTCGGCCACGTGGGCGGGTCCTTACCCAGGGGTTTCCATGGTGATCGCTGGGCGGTGGGAGGTGGGGGCGCTGACGCTGCAGCGCTTCTCCCACCTGGTGACTTGGGACCACGGGGAGAGATGCAGCGCAGGTTGGGCAGGCTGCAGGTGGCCTGGGGCAGGGACAGAGGAGATGACACTGCAGAACGGGGGGCAGGCACACGGAGTCGGCGGCAGCTGAGAGCATACAAGAAAGCACCCAGCACCCTCCTTCCCACCGCCGCGCCATCCGTGAAGGTGTCAGCCCCGCTCCCTGCTGCTGGGCCGCCACGTGCTGTCGTCATTTGTGACGACGTCTTCTCCTACAGAGACAGTCCATTCTATTCCTGGACTTTGGGCCCTGGACCTTCTGTTGAAAATTTTGTTCGTATTTCCCAGCACCCATTCCTTTCTCTCACGCTGAATGATACTAATACTAGTCAATTATCTTGGTCTCCCCATGCCGTGGCTCAGACAAAGGCATTCCTAGGGTATGACCCCTGACTGGAGGCCATCCCTCATGGTCTTCCCCTTCTGCTTTGCTAGGACTGGCTCAGGGTGGAAGGCATTCCACCCAGTTCCAGGCAACAGGGCCTGAGTGGGGACCTGCTGAGGAGAGATGGCTTCCAGGACGTTTATCTTTCACTAAAGAAAAGCAGATGGCAGGAATCAGTCCATCACTCTTTGCCTTTGACCTAGTAGGGTGATTATGATATGGTCAGGAGCTGTAGCGGCAAAAGGGAGACCCTGAGGAAAGAGAACCCAGGAGAGCTGAGGCCCACACCCGCCCCTGCGGGCAGGATGGATTTACCACCCCTGCATCCTCCTGACTCTGGACAGCTCACTGGTGAGAGGATAACCACCTGCACTGAAGCCACTCTGGGCCAGAAATTCTGGTGCAAAAAGCACAAGGCACCCTAGTTAACGACCCCTAGATTCAATTCACCCCCAGAATAATCTAAATACTTCTTGTGCATATTTTACCTTTTAACTCCCAACATTTGCATTTCTTCTGATGAGACACAGGCTGTGTGGTAAGTCAAAGTTACATCTCGGTCCCTCTGTATCCTTGTATCCTGCACCTTGCTTCCCTCAGAGTCAGTGCTAAACACACGTCATGAATAAAAGGGGTGACGAGTGGGGCAGCTCTCTGCTTTCAGCGGGGTCTGGGGGTTCTTGAGGTATGTGGGGTGGGGGCAGGGGCCGCAGGGTGTGTGATGAGAGAGGAAGAGCACCTGCACCTTAAGGCCCTGGGTCTGCCAGGTGCAGAAGGGATCCTCCCACCTCAGGCTGCCATTGTCCTATTCCCCGCCAACACAATTTAAAGGTTGAAGTACCATTTTTCCTTTCATAAATGCCTAAAATATCTCGAGTGGTTTGGATTTGCCCTGCAAAAGGAAGGAGGCGGTCACCCGTTGACACGGTGATGGTTCTCTGTCCTGTTGGTAGCATGTTTTTCACCCCTCCCCAGGGATTGACCACACGCTGACCCCCATCCACCACAGAGACACAGCCTGCCCAGGAGTTTGCTAAATTATCTACAGAGCTGAGTGCTGGGCGGGCGGCACTCGCATCAGAAACTTCCGAAGGGAGGGGAGGGCAGGGCCAAAGCCACCCACCATCAGGGCTTCAGTCCTGGAACGCAGCTCTGGCTCCCATCAGCGTTCCTTCTGGCACGGGGCTAACTTTCTGACTCTTTGCCAATAGAGAGAGAAACAGAGGTCGCGACATTCTTGTAGCACATCTTGGGGGTGGCATCCCTCCCTTCTGCGGTATCTGCTCATTGGAATGGCCAGCAAGTCCAGCTCACGCTCAGGGGAAGGGACCCTGCAGGTGTGAGTACCAGTGGTGGGGGCGTCCGAGGCCATCCCAACTACATGTCTTTCCAGAGAGCCAGTTTTTGGCTCTGTTAATCCTAAAGCGGGCTTTTCTTTCTTATATTTTTTTTATTTGTTCATTTTAGAGAGGAGAGAGAGAGAGAGAGAGAAAGGGGGAGGAGCAGGAAGCATCAACTCCCATATGTGCCTTGACCAGGCAAGCCCAGGGTTTCGAACCGGCGACCTCAGCATTTCCAGGTCAACGCTTTATCCACTGCACCACCACAGGTCAGGCTTCTTTCTTATTTTTAATCCTCAGCCCTCCCTTCTGTGATCTTTCTTCTCCCTTTCTCCTCCTTTGTGTTTACTCTGCTATTCCTTTTCTAACTTCTTTTTTTTATTATTAATTTTTTAATTTATTTATTCATTTTAGAGAGGAGAGGGAGAGACAGAGAGAGAGAAGGAGGGGAGGAGCTGGAAGCATCAACTCCCATATGTGCCTTGACCAGGCAAGCCCAGGGTTTCGAACCGGCGACCTCAGCATTTCCATGTCGACACTTTATCCACTGCACCACCACAGGTCAGGCTCCTTTTCTAACTTCTTGAGTTGGAGGTGAGACGACGGCTTTGCTACCCTTCTCCTTACACGGTACTATATATGCATTTTCAGATGAAAAACTCCCTTTCCAGTACCAGCCTGGCTCCACCCCAAACATTTACATGAAGCGCTTCCTCTCTTTTGGGCTCAAAATACCGTAAGCTCCCATTCTGACTCATTCTTTGAAGAATTAGGCAAGTGGAATTTTGTGTTTTTATATTTCCAAATGTCTGGTGATCACTTCTTACTTTTGTTGTCATTGCATCTGAGCAGAGAACCTGATTAATACAGATTTTTAGTATTTTGGGGGGAACTCGGTTTTGTGATCCTGTAATGGGTTCATTGTTGGTAAACATTCCATGCATTTTTGAAAATAATAAGTTCTTTGATTTGGGAAGCAGGGTTTTACACGCCTGTGGACTCGTGCTTGTTAATTGTGTTCTTCAGTTTCTTGTGAACGTATCGATTTGAAGCCTGCCTTATCAACAATAAGAGATGTGTGTTACGATAGTCTTCCATAGTTGTGGATATGATCATTTGTTCTTGTAGTCCTGCCAATTATTTGTCTCACAGGTCTTCAAGCTGTGTCTTTGGTTCATACAAGTTCAGGGTCCACAAACCTCCCCTGGGAAGTTGTTCTGTGGTTATGTTATGTGGTCCATTCTGTTCCTAACCATGTTGTTCATCTTAAGGCCCATGCCACCTGGTTTAATGAAATAGTAACAGTTTTCCTCTGATTGGCAACTACCTATACATCTATCCTTACTGCCCTGTGTTCTTCACATTAGGACACAGCTGGATTTTCTTCATCCAGCTTGCTAAGTGATTTTTTTTTTAAAAGGCTAGTTTAATGCATTTAACTTTGTTGTGATAATGGTTGAGATTTCCACATTTTAGTTTTACTCTTGACCACATTTTATCTTCACTTCTTTCTCTCCTTGCCTGACTCCTGCTGCATTGATCAATTTTTTCCTGATTCCCCCCACCACAGATTTGGAAGCTATCTGTATCATTTTAGTGGTTACCTTTAATCTTTTAACAATGCACATTTGACTCAAGGGTACAAGTTTATTCAATGCTTCAATTCCAATGGCCTCCCCTGTCCTAGCCCCTCAAAGTCACAAGATCCTGTTTCTTTTTTCTTTTTTATTTCTTGTTGTATTTTTCTGAAGTTGGAAACGCGGAGGCAGTCAGACAGACTCCCGCATGCGCCCGACCGGGATCCACCTGGCACGCCCACCAGGGGGCGATGCTCTGCCCATCTTGGGGCATCGCTCTGCGGCAATCAGAGCCATTCCAGCGCCTGGGGCAGAGGCCACAGAGCCATCCTCAGCGCCCGGGCCAACTTTGCTCCAATGGAGCCTTGGCTGCGGGAGGGGAAGAGAGAGACAGAGAGGAAGGAGAGGGGGAGGGGTGGAGAAGCAGATGGGCGCTTCTCCTGTGTGCCCTGGCCGGGAATCGAACCCGGGACTCCTGCACGCCAGACCGACGCTCTACCACTGAGCCAACCGGCCAGGGTTAAGATCCTGTTTCTTCACGGTCCCAGTCCCACTTTGTTTTGTACCCAAACTGCTGCTGTTATTATTTGATGTGAGTGACACACAACTGCTCCTGCCTCTCCTGCATCAGCCTCACCATCTCTTCCTGAGTGGTGGCCACCATGGACTGAGTAGTGAGGTAGACTTCTCAGCAGCCCTTCATGTCCCTCCCACCTCCAAATGTGAGCAGGTCCCCAACAGGACAGGCAAAGGGGGGGTCATCTCCATGGGGGGGGTAACTGCTGACTGTCTTGCCTTCTTGGCTTGCACTTGGATGAAGCAAGCTGCCATCTGGGAGAGGCCATGAGGCCAGTAAGTGAGGGACTTCACTCAGCAGCCAGGAGGCCCGAGGCCCGACCCCCCCATCCAGGCCTTCAGATGGGGCCCTGGCCACCACCTGGTGCAGCCCTGTGCACAACCGGTAAGCAGAGGATGGAGCTGAATGTGCCTGGACTCCTGACCCACAGAAACTATGAGATACTGAATGTGTTCTGACTTAAGTGGCTAAGTTTGAGAGTAACTTTTTTTTTTTTTACACCACAATAAATTATAGTGTTGTGTAGGAAACCCTAAGTTAATCATTATTTTATCTTGAGAGTTTGAAAAAACACATTGATGTCTGCTCTCATTACAACTCCTTTTGAGATAATCTGGGTTTTTTGGTTTTGTGTTTTTTTGTATTCTGTGGTTACACTCCCAAATGGAGAAGGAAGATCTTTTTTTTTCCTCCCAATTTAAGATTCGCAGTATTCCTGAGTGTGAGGTCTCACATCTTTCATCACGTGTGGAACAGCCTCAGTCACTGTCCCTTGAATTGTGCTTCACCTCAGGTGCTTTGCTCCCTAATGGGAATGCCTGTCCACATTCTGCTCTGAGCCACACTGGGTTGAATCGGGTATGCATGCACACTTATACCCCCCACACACACACCTGACACACTCAGCACACCCACACACCCCTTCACACCTGCACACCCGGCATGCAGTAGAGTATGCACTGCATTTGACCCACCACTGAGTTCATTGAGTTGTGTTTCCCACATTAACCGTGTAGATCACAGTCTCTCCTATGATGGGCTCAATCTCTGACGTTCTCTGTGGGGCATGGGTGCCTGCTGGCCACCCCCCTCCCCATGGTGGCTCCCTTCATGTGCTCTGCAGATTCTGATAGTGAGCCCACCTTTGCTGGTGGGAATCAGACAGGGCTGCATCGAGCTTCTCCCCATAGTGATGCTTGCTTCTCTCCTGGGCCCAGGTTTTATGTGAGTGTACCTGTCGCAGGGGTGATGGGCCTGGACCGTGGGACCTGTGAAAATTCAGTAAGTCTCCCTGGTGAGGCTCTGAGCCACGGTTACAAACTCTCAGTACAAGTGTGTCCCTGCAAGCTGGATACATGTGTGGCTTTCTCGTCCTCATACTGTGGGCACATAGCTCTGTTCCTGCACCTCCTGAGGGTGTGACTTTGCAAGTGCCCTTGTCCAGCCTGGCCTCTGCCCTGTCCTTCATGGCATTGGAAGTCATGGTCCTGGGCCACCCTTTACTCTCTCTCTGTTCTGGTCCATGACAGCCCAGCTGCAGGGGCACTGCATCCAGGGGCCTGGCAGGGGAAGGCCTAGTCTCTTTCTGAGAGGAGGGACACTTTCTGGCGGCTGTCCTCTGTAGGTGGTAGCTTGAGTTGCTTTTATGGGATGCAGAGCTCAGGGACCAGGATATTCCTTGGGCACAAATTTTGGTTTGGCTGAAGACCAAAGGGTTCAAGCTCCTCCCAGATGATGAGTTCTCCTGGGAGGGGACAACTTACCAGGAGGTGACAGCTCCTCTCTCCTCGTGTTGCTGGCACTACAGCAGGAAGAAAGTCCAGACAGAACGGAAATGGTTGTACTGGGCGTAGGGTAGGGAGGAGGTAGCCATGGGAAGAGCAGAGGATGGCAGGAGAAGTCCCACATGCGGAAGCCTCGTGAGGACAAGTGGGAAGAAGAAGCATGTAGCTAGAAAGTGAACAGGAGGCGGGGGGTGAGGGGGTGCCTGGGCCAAGGACTCTCTGACTGTGACAGGAAACCTTAAAGCGTTTTGAGCAGGAGATGATAGAATCTGATTTACATTCTAGGGCCACTCATAGTGACAAAATGATGTGTCTGACCTTGCTGTGGTTGGCTATGAGGTGGCAAAAGTAGGTAACAAGGAGCAACCTGGGTCTCAGCACTGGAGGTGCTGAGGCAAGACAGCAGGGAGGAGCTGGTCCAGCCCACATCAGGGGTTCTGGTCCAGGACAACGTTTTGTTTCATTTGTTTGTTTCCTTTTAGGTAAGAGGGGAGATAGTGATGCAGACTCCCATCTGTACCCTAACCAGGATCCACCTGGCAACCTTATCTTGGACCAATGCTTGAATACCAAGCTATTTTTAGAGCCTGAGGCTGGTGCGCTCAGAACAACCGAGCTATCCTCAACACCTGGGGCCACGCTTGAACTAATCAAGCCACTGGCTGCAGGAAGGGAAGAAGAAGGGGAAGAGGGAGGGGGAGAGAAGCAGATGGTCGCTTCTCCTGTGTGCTCTGACCTGGAATCAAACCCAGAATGTCCATATGCCAGGCCAATGCTCTACTCACCAAGCCACCAGCCAGGGCCCCCAGGAAAAAGTTCAGTGGTAACCCGCTGCCTGAGAAAATGAGGGTGGGTGGGTGTGAGTGAGACATGACCTGGTCTGGGATTTTAATCTTTCCTTCTGGCTCCTTTTGCATATGCATTTAGGAAAATTCTCTAAAAGGTTAGCTACATGCTCACATATATCCTGTTTTCTCATTTCCTTAGTATGTTACGATTAATCCAATTTGGAGGTATTTTCACAGATAAGTACCAAGTGAGGGTTTAAAAGCATTTATTTGTTTTGCAAGTTGATACCCATTCCCCACCACCCTTTAGGAATCTCACCACTTTTTTACTGACTTATAAATTATAAAAGTAGACAATAGGAATGATTTCAGGATGGTCAACCTGTTTCACAGAACTGTCCCAATAGTTCAGTGCTCGTCCCTTCCGGACATGAGGGTCTTCCCCGGCTGGCCTGCAGTTCTTCCCATCACTGGATAACCTGGCCTTAGGACCAGGCTAGTTCCCTCAAGGGCCTCGATCCCTTCTGGATAGTCTGCAGTAAGAGGCGGCCACTCTCTTGGGCTGGGAGCAATGGCCCCACAGACTGGGGCGTGGATCCAGTTTCAGCCACACCTGGCCACCTCCCAGGGACTGCCCAGCCCAAGCCCAGGAAGGTCCTGCTCTGCCTTCTCAGTCTTGGTGCTAGTTTCCAGCGCTGTGCTCCCAGCAGGCTAGCGAAGCTAGTCCAGGGACCTCCTGTCCGGGCTGCCCTTCTTGGGCTGGCGCGGCCCAGCATGTGCATGTGCAGGCCAGGGAGGTGTGCAGGGGAGGTAGGTGTGCAGATGCTGGGCAGGTGCAGTCCAGTGGTTGCGTGCACCCGGCAGGTGCGTGTGCAAGGTGCCTGTGTGGGTGTGGGGCAGGTGCAGCCTGGTAGTTGCGTGTGCAGGTGCCTCTGCGGGGCAGATGGCCTGGTAGTTGCATGTGCAGGGCAGGCGGGTGTGCCCAGTGGTTGCCGCGTTTGGCGCAACCATTGGGAGGGATGATGGAGGCCCGGGCCTGGCAGACGCTAGTGCGGAGCCGATGCGGGCCCGGCAGCATGGGGCGGGGCGGGGCGGGCGGGCGCCGTCTGCAGCCGCCCGCGTGGTGCTGCGCGGCGCCCGCGCCGGGAAACAGGAGGCCGCTGGGCCGGAAGCCCCGCCCGCGCGCGCGCGCCTGTCCCCGCCCGCCCGGTGGAGCGGCTGCTGGCGCGGCGCGGCGCGGCTCGGCACGGCGGCGCCCGGGCGCAGGCGAGCGGGCGGAGCAGCGGACGGTGCCCAGGCCGCCCCAGGCGCCGGGCTCGCGGCGGAGCGCGCCGGACTCGTCGGGGCCCGCAGCCGCCCGCGCCTTTCAATGGGCAGCTCGCACTTGCTCAACAAGGGCCTGCCGCTTGGTAAGGCCGCGCGCGCGCATTTCCGGCCGCGGGGGCGGGGCTGCGGGCGGGGCCGTCGCTTTGTGTGCGAGTGCGCGTGCGCGCAGGCGTCCGCGCGCCGCCGGACCTGGGGCGGGGCCTGGGGCGGAGCCGGGCCGGGGAGCGCCCAGCGCGTGCGCGGGCTGCTGCGTGCGAGTGCGCGTGCGCCGGCGCCGCCCTCACGCTCTCCTCCCGCGCAGGTGACACAAAGGGGCGCGGGACCCCTACCCTCTAAACCCGGGCCCGCCGTCTCCTCGCTTCCAGCCCCGTAACTCCCAGTCCCGGGCCTGTAATCCCTTGATCCAGGCTTTCCCACACACACTGTCCCCAGACCGCGGATCCCGGTGTCTGGCCCCCCAGACCTCAGATACCACCCCGTAGAGCCCCGGGTGTCCGGAGCCCCCACACCTTAATCTCAGATCCCGGGTGTCCAGCTCCCCAGATCTCACATGTCTGGTATTCGCCTCCCCAGACCTCATAACTTGGGGTGTCCGGTCCCCCAGACCTTCGATTCCAGACCCCGGGTGTCCGGTCCCCCCAAGACCTCAGATCCCAAATCCAGATCCCGGGTGTCAGGCCCCGCAGATCTCAGATACCACCCTCCGTAGACCCCAGGTGTCCGGGATCCCCGGACCTTAATCTCAGACGCCAGGTGTCTGGCCCTCCAGAACTCAGATCATGGGTGTCGAGCCCCCCAGACCAGAGATCCCAGACCCTGGGTGCCCGGCCCCCCAGACCTCTGATTTCAGACCCCAGGTGCCCTGCCTGCAGACACTGGTGCCTGGCCAGAGGGCCTCCGCGCTTAGCTTTCATCTGGGTCTGTCCTGGGGCTACAGGCCTTGTGTCCATGAGGTGAAGCCTTTGCTTATTTGTCTTCCTGTTGTAAATGCTCCCCCGGGGCTTAAGCGGGGGGGGGGGGGGGGGGCGCGGGGCGCACGTTCTTAAGTAGCACCTGACAAGATGAACTGCAGACAACTTGCTTTGAAAGAAAAAGATCTCACGAATAGCATTTTGGTCCAGTGGGAAACTGTGGTCCTGTCCCAGAACTGGCCCTGGCCCTGGCCCTGCCGTGGTCGCAGTGGAAGGCCAGGTTACTCTGGATGCTGGGCTGCTTGGGAGGTTGCCTCCTTCCAACTAGCGGGTTTTCTGTGAGGAACAGGTGCGCGGGGACGCCACGCCCTCCAGCACCATCGTGTATTCACCGCGGTTTCAGTGGGGCTTGTCTAATAGCTGGCCCTGGACTGCCATTGGGGTATTTCCCACCATTTCTAAAAATGTATAAAATTAATAGCGTTCAGCTGGTGGGGAGGACGGCCCTTCCCTCGGTGGCCTTCAGCTGGGCACAGCCTTGCAGCCTCCGCGTGGGCGCACAGGTAGAGGTGGAAGCCGGTGACGCACAGTTCTGCAGCTGCGTCTGCTTTGCACCACAAGAACTTAGCAAACTGCGCGCCGCCGTCCCTTCCCTGGGCCGATCTGTTTCCATCTTAATAATTCAGGAGCTTTGGACCCCAGTATGTTTTTCACCCGTTGTATTTGGAAGATATCAGAAACAAGGGACCTTGCAAATGCTCTAGGCCACACTGGGGGGACCTGAGCCTGGGCTGTGAAGGGAGCAGGTTGGGTTGGGGTTACCCTTCGGGTGGCGTTTGGCCTGATGGTGGCCTGCTTTTCGGTCCTGCCTGACTGTTGGTGGCCATCTTGCACATTTTGCTGTTCTTGTCAACTTCCAGCCAGTGAGGGCTGGGGCCTACTCATGGGAGGGACCGTTGTGGGGTGCGGCAGGGAGGGGCCCTTCTTCGCCTGTCCTCCTGGTGCCCTGGAGGGTCTGCAGCTTCCTCTTCCGCCCCCCTCCCCCATGCCCTTGGAGCCTGTGGAGTTGGGGCTCTGGCCTGTGAGTGGGAGGGGCTGCCACCACACCTGAGCCAGTGGGTTGGAGGCTACAGCTTTCTCTGGCTGGGCGCCCAGCCCTGCCCTGCCCTCTGCCTGCCCGTTGAGAGGGTGCTGCCTCTGGGGTGCTCGTGAGCCGGCCTTTAAACTGGTAGTTCCTGGAGCAGCAGGAACCTGGCCAGGAGCCAGACCCCTTCCAAGCGATGATTGGTTAGGGTCAGGGCAGATTCACCTTCCTGTTGGGGGAAGGGAGCCACTGTCACTGAGAGGTGAACAGAATGGCTTTCTTCTGGGTGCACTGAACCCCTCCTCACCCAGCGCCCACTTCTCAAGGTGGCTGGGGGGCCAGGCTGCACATGGGGGTTGAGGGCCTGGACAGCGTGACTTCCTCCCCTTCTCCAGGCCTCTCAACCCCTCTGTCTCCTTCTCAAGGTAGCAACTTCACTTGTGTAGAAATACACTCAGCAGAAAGCTGGGCATCTGGGCATTGCAGCCCATCCAGCCTGCGTGGTGGCATCCCAGAGATCCTGTCCCATAGTAGGCATTCTCAGATGTTTCCGTGAGCCACCCCAGGCATAGACAGGCACCTATCTGCAGGAGCAAGGTGCTTGGGGTTCAGAGGTAGGTCCAGCCCTGACTCCGCACCAGCCCAGTGGTGGGTGACGCTTGGTGGGAGCCTCCTTTGGGTCAGCTGACTTAAAGCAGAGCATTGGGCTCTTGATGGGACATCTCTGCAGACTGTTTGTCACCTGCCCTTGTGTCTTGTGTGAGCAGCCTCGGGCAGTGCTTGTTGGTGCTGTGATGCCTTTAGCTGGAACTCTGTTCAGAGACCCTCTTCTGGGCAGACACATGGTCACAGGCTTGGTGTTGTGAGGCTTTTATCCTGTGACAACTCTTCTAGAAGACCCATAGTTTCCTTCCACTGGTGGTGTGAAGGAGGACCTGTGCCGGGCTGTGTCCTGGTCCTCACTCTGGGGGGACGCCTGGCTCAAATCCCCGGGTGGCTCTGGCATTGTCATCAACACAGGTGGAGGTGACCCGTGCTGTGATTCCCTGTGTCCTCCCCAGGACAGGACCTCGCATTCCATGTCAGGGTCTGTCTCCTAAAGATGTTCAGCCTTGGACCACGCCCGCTGTCCGTGCACTGGCCTGGGACCCTGAGGCCCTGGAGTGGCTGGCCATGGAGCCCCTCGGTCTCCAGGGAGGAAACGCCTATCTTCCCACAGAGCCAGAGAAGTCGGAGGGTCTGTCGTCACACTGACGACAGGGACAGGCGCTCAGTGCTGTTGTTTCCATCTGTGTCGTCCTTCGGGAGGTGGTCCTGCGTGTCACCCGTCAGCTCCAGAGCCCGGCTGCGGACGGTGTCGGGGTGGGAGGAGGGCGGTGACCTGGTGGGACTGGAGCCTGGGGTGTCAGGAAGACCCTAATTTGGTGGGGAGCCTGGGCAGCTCTGCAGCCCTGTGGGAGTCCTGTCTGGGCCCCTGGGTGTGGCCTGTGGCCTGTTCGTTGTAGGTGGGCTTGGTGTCCATCCACCTGGACTCACCAGGCATCATCTGCAGCAGAGGCTGTGACGCCCGTTGGCTGGCTGTTAACCACTAGGTCTGAGTGTGACTTGTGAGTCCTGTGGTCCCCACCTGGGGTCTCCCTGCAGCAGCTGTAACATGTCATGTACGGGGGGAGACGGGGGCTGTCGCTGCCCCAGTGTTTTCTCCGTGAGCATGATCTCCCTTCCAGGATCAGAGCACAGGGCCTGAGCAGAGGGCCCCTGACTGAGGCTAGAGAGGAAGGGGGACGTTTGGGGGCCCAGTTCCGGGTGAGCTGCGTTTGAGCTCCTCATCAGAGCTGTGAGGGGTGATAGGGACCTGCTTTGATTGTTTTGGGGGCTCAGCATCTCCTGTGACCTCAGAGTGTGCCAGCTGCAGCCTCTGGGCCCTCCCGAGAGTGACTGTCTAGCAGAGAGCTGTGGCCACCAGGCAGGACAACCGAGCAGATAGTTGTGTGGCGCCTGACACTGGCGGGAACTGCCCCGGTCATCGCCTGCCTGCAGTCCTCCCCCTCGCTCCCTTGTCTTTAGAATAAGCGGCTGCAGCCTGACCTGTGGTGGCGCAGTGGATAAAGTGTCAACCTGGAATGCTGAGGTCACCGGTTCAAAACCCTGCCCATTCAAGACACACACAGGAAGCCACTACTATGAGTTGATGCTTCCTGCTTCTCTCTGCAGTTTCTCTTCCCCCAAATCAATCAAATTTTTTAAAAACCTAAAAAATATATATAAATAAACGACTGTAGACCACTTTCAGACTTGCCAGAAGATGAGGGAGCATTGCGTGCCCTGCACAGGCTCCTTGCAGGGGTCTCACAAGTGTGGTACTTACATTTGTCCTGTCCAAGCTGCTGGTGCTGGGGGGGGGGCATATGGCACAAGCATGTCACCTCCCCGTCCTGGAGGTCTGTGTAGGACATCCGGCGTTCACCCTTCAGCTGGGCTCTGTCACCTCGCACGTTACTGGAGGCAGTTGTGCAGATGGCATCGAGGGGCACAGTGAAGGCTGCATCTGGGCATGGGATGGGGGTAAGCAGGTGCGTGTCAGGGTGGTTGTCAGAGTTCACTCCCCGCACGCGTGCTGAGTGCAGAGCCACTTGTGCAGGGCGCCCACGAGGTGCCGAGGTCGGTGCATGCAGACGCTCCTGTGCCCGCAGAGTCGGCCCTCTGACCTCTCGGCATCTCTCGCTGTAAACCAGCTTGTCCCGGAGGGGAACACCGGAGCAGGGCAGGGGGTGCCTGGGGGATTGGAAACAGACGCAGCCCAGGTGAAGAGCAGGGAGCCCGGAAGTGTCCAGAACTGGGAAGTGCAGGCACAGAAGCTCCCAGCAGGCAGGCGCGGCCCTCAGCCAGGTGCGGCCCCGTCCCCCAGGGTCGGACCTCAGCAGGTGCAGCCCTGTCCCCCAGGGTTGAGCCCTGTCCCCCAGGGTCGGACCTCAGCCAGGTGCGGCCCTGTCCCCCAGGGTCGGACCCCAGCAGGTGCAGCCTAAGGCACTCTGAAAGCCCGTCTCACCAGCCTGTGTGGTGAGGCTGTTTGGGTGAGGGCAGAAGTTCAGCGTTCCTATGAGCTGGTGGGAGACTGGGCAAGCCCTTCCTCTGCACTAAGAGCCAGGGGCAGGTCTAAGCAGGGCAGTCTCATACCTAAAAACCTTGGGCAGTTTAATGCAATGTGAGGTGACCTGTTTGTGTTCCCTCTTGGTCCCTGTTGCTGAGGGGCCCACTACATCGCTGCCCTGGGCACTGGCCAATATGGACCCCCCTCCAGGGAGCCTGGGCTTTCGCTGTACAGTCATGCTGTGTAATGAGGGAGACACGCTGGCCCCTCTGGCCACTCCTGGGCCTGGAAACCCGTCGGCAAAGCAGGGCTTCCTTTTGAAACTGTTTCCACAGAGAGATTAGCGGTGGGCATGGGAGAACACAGCGTGGCGCTCGGACACCTGGGGGGCCTGTGTGCAATGCCAGCACTTCACACGTGGGGCTTAGCCCTGTGCCCCTCAGAGGGCAGGGAGCTGCCCTGGCCATTGGGTGTGTAGCAGGTGTACAGATGCTGCTCACGTGTGACCGCCAACGGCGACGGGTGGCTCTGCCGCCTGGAGGGGTGCGGCCTGTTTGGAATGGGCTGTGGCGACTCTGGGAAGCGTAGGAGCATGAAGAGGTGAGGAGTTAGTTCACCTTGGGCTGCAGGTCTTTGGGGTTCTGTGGAAGCCCCTCCTGGTTGTGCCAGCCCCACCACAGGAGGGGGCCCACTGCGGGCCGGTGCCCATGCACCCACCCTCAACACTCGCTGCTGGGTCTGGGGCCCGGAGGAAGCCCTGCTGAGCCAGCCGAGACCCGGGGCTGGTTCAACTGCCAACGGCCATCGCCTGACCCGAGGCTGGTATTCCTGGGGCCGCTGGCACCCTCCGTGGCCAGGTTGCTGCCCGAGACCCCTCTTGCCCGTCACCGTCCCCATGCTCCTCTTGTGAAGATCAGGGTGGGGGGTGAGGCTGGCCTCTGACCATCCCAGGCCTCGCCCACCACCACCTACTGCCAGTGGTCACTGGCCTGAGGACAGTCACTGAGGGCCCCTGAAGTTTCTCTGAGCTGTTGCCCCGTCACAGAGCAGCCCCCAGGAGCTTGTGTCTTGGTTTGTGGGGTGACAGCTGTTGTGCTGACTCACTAGGGTCTTTAGGCAACAAAGTTAAAGGAGGGTCCATCATTTGCAACGTGACAACATTCAGTTTCTTGCATTTTGTGTTTCGAGACAGGCTTGTCATAGAGCTAAGCGTGTGGCTGGGAGTCTGAGTTGTGAGAGCTCGGGAGCAGGGTCTCTGGGCGTGGAATCCTTCCCATCGAGGTTGCTGTCCCTGTGGCTTGACCTCGCACACGCTCTGTGGTGTGGGCATCGTGCAGGAAGGTGTGTCTGACCTGGGCGGAGTGTGGCTTGCCCCCGTCTGGCCAGCTGGGAAAGTCCGTGCCCCTTCCTAGACCTGCTGCCCACCGGCCCCGTGAGCTGGTGGCTGTGGCTGGAGGGAGGTTCGGTCTGGGTGGAGATGGCCAGCAGCAGGCTTCAGGCAGGAGCAGGATCCAAGTGGGGGGTCCAGTCTGGTGGGGGCAAGGGCCTCAGTGCATGGCCATCTAGGACTAAGGAGGAACTGAGGCTTACTGTGGACCCTGGGACCTCTGCCTCCTGCCACGTGGCCTAGTGCCCTCTGCTAGGGGTCAGGCACAGAGGGCACTAGGCCTTTCTCCCTCACACCATGGGGAGAAAGGCCCGTGAGTTCCCCATTCATTGGCAAGGAGCCATGCACTGTCTCTGGGCGCTAGTGATGAAGGGTCAGTGTTGGTGCTTGACCCCACAGACAGAACGGAGGGGAGACACTTCCAGACTCAGACACCCTGGGAAGTGGCTGCCCCCAGCAGCACCTGAGGTGCCTGGGATGTGTGGCTGCCCACTGCTATGGCCCTGAGAGGGCCTCACAGTACCAGGGTCCCGTGAGGGCAAGGGCTGTGCATTCCATGGGGCCATCCTTGGTTGTGGTGAGGTCAGGCGGTCCAGTCTCCCAGGCTGCCCCAGCCAGACTCCCCAGGTGCTGCCGGATGTCCCAGTGCATACCTGAGGCATTCCAGCCACCTGTCGGGTCAGCCCCTGTGCTCACAGGAACCTCGATCTGGTCCCTGACAGATGTGTCACCACGTGCATGTCTGCCTCTGTCCCCCACCGTCCTGCCCTCCGGAAGCACCGCGCTGCATTTTGGGGAGAACCGTGCCTGAATCGAGTGCTGGTCCCTGGGGCGCTGTCCAGGGAAGGGCGTTGGTGCTTGTGCTGACCTGGGGAAGCCCCACCTACGCCCACTTGTGGGATGCAGGAGACGCACGTCCCTGTTAGGTCTGCATCCAAGGCCCCTCTGTGGTGACCTTTCTGGAAGTCACAGAGGCCTAGGAAGCTACAGGAACCTGAGATAGAAGTTTCCAGAACTGGCTGCAGACCTGCTCCCAGTGCCCCGGCCTCCTGGTTCGTGGACGCTGGTGGCGTCTGGGTGGGGGCAGAGCCCAGCGGGGGTTCCCAGGTACATGGACACAACCTTGGGGCTGCACCTTCAGGGTAAGCCGCTCACTGTGTCTTCCTCCTGGCCGTATCCCCGCGGGTCACTGCCAGGCCAGGGTAGGGCCCCTGGGTCCGCAGGTCCCTGCCCTGCAGCTGTGGGCGGGGCTCGAGGCTGCAGTGAGAAGCTCCGCCTTGTGGAAGCTCTGGAGTTTGTGAGTTCTAGCTGCCCCTCGACGGTCCTTTAACGTGTCTCTTGTGTTTGATTTTTAGTCAGACTTTGACCCCCCTGGCGCAGGCTTCAGTGGTCGCCGTGCATCAGGAGCCTAAGAGCTTTGGTTCGAGACAATTAAAGACGTGGGATGAGGATCCAGTGACAGGACGCGGTTCTGCCTGGGGATTCGGAAGAGAAAACGCTTTGCAAAGTGGAGTTCATGGTCGTGGAAGCCGAGCCCATAGTAGGCAATGTCAGGTTGGTAGGGGCGCTGGAGCGCAAGCAGCCCGACCCGCCCGCTGCCGTGCGTTAGGACCGGGACGCTGCCCAGGGAGTTGCCTGCGTTTCTGGAGCACGTGCGCGTTTGCTGCTGTGCTTGGTTTCCATGGAGAAGCGTGAGGGAGCGGTTTGGGCAGGCAGGCGGATGCCACGTGCGCAGTGAGGGTGGGTCCTGCAGCCCCTGAGCAGGCAGGCGGTGCATTTGTTCTGGTCCTTCTGTGACTTTGTTACCAGGGTAGGCTCTTGCTGCTGAGACCTCTTTCTCGGTCAGCTGCGTGGTCAGATGCCCGGTGTGTCCCACCCCCGGCAGGGCTGCTGCCCGAGCCCTGATGCTGAGCTGGGGCAGCCCCATGGTGGCGTTTCCAGTTTGCGTTTTCCGAGTCGGGTGTCACGGTCTCCAGCATAGCTTCTCCTGGGGACCTGGCTGGGGTGGTCCAGCGCCCCGCGTCCTCACCTGGCCAGCGTCAAGTCCCCTGGGCAGTGGTGTCAGACCCCACTCTGCCACTTGCTTTCTGCCTGAGGCCATTGAGGACCAGGTTGTGTCAATCGGTGTTTATTTGTTAGACATTCAATCCAAGAAATGCTGAAAGCAGGCACTTAAAAATAACAGCAGTGAACCCATTAAATGCTAAAATGAGTGACATTTTAAAATGCAAGGTTATTGCCCTCCAAGTAAAGTCGGAGAGACGTCGTGGTCGCGTGTGCATGGTTCTGCTGTCTGGATGTGCGGGCGGGCCTGGGAACTGGCAGACACCCAGCAGCGGCCTGGCCTTGCAGACCTCGCTCTGAGGGACACTGTCCTGCAGGCCTCGCAGCCCCACATCTTTGCTGCTGGCGAACACAGTGGGTGGGCCGCACACCTGCAGGCGGTGTGGGCACTGGGGGGCTGGCGGGGTCACCGTGCTCTTTGTTTTACATCCTGTGCCCAACCGCAGCCCTATGCCCTGCTCAACCCTGGTGAGTCTTTCCGAAGCCATGGGGTGGACAGGGCGGTGTGGCTCAGCACAGGTGGCTGTCACCGGTGAAGCCCTCGTTTCCACCTCGGCTGGAAATGAGCTGTAGTTGCCTCAGATTCAGAAGGGGCTGGGTTTAATGATTCTTGACGCTCTCGCGTGGGAAGGCCAGGTCCTGATGCATTCCAGGTGCTCAGACTTTCTGCCCCGGCTCGTCCTGCCTGTCAGACCTAGCAAGAGTGACTCCGGGGGTGCTCCTGTCGGGCTTTTGGAGCAGCTAAGCTACAGCCTGAGGCAGAAAAGAAACACAGGGCACTTTCCCTGTGACATCAGCCCTGCACAGTCCAGTGCTGAATGGTGATGACCCTACAGGGCCACGGACACCCGCCCTTCCCACCTCCCCTGCTGTCTCTGCGCCCCCTGCCCTGTGGGGGTGGAGGGTGGACACCATTGGTCTGTGTCCACTCAGGCTTCAGCGAGCTGTTGCCAACACCAGTTTTTGATTTTTTTCCATTGAGTTCTCACGTACACTTGACAAGGGTCCAGGTGACTGGACATGGACAGCGTTCGTCCCCAGGGGTTGGCGGGGTTGGGCGGTGGGGACGGCCAGTTTCCTGGGGCCACCAAGCATGAGGCTGAGCAGCCACGTGTGTCATTGCAGGCGTCCGACCTCCGATCATGAACGGGCCCCTGCACCCGCGGCCCCTGGTGGCACTGCTGGACGGCCGGGACTGCACGGTGGAGATGCCCATCCTGAAGGACGTGGCCACGGTGGCCTTCTGTGACGCGCAGTCCACACAGGAGATCCACGAGAAGGTAACGGCCTGCAGAGGCGCTCGGGCAGTGGGGTGGAGTGGGGTGGGGGCGGGATTGGATCGCGCCGACCAGGCAGACCTGGAGAGATTCAGCAGGGCTGTTGTCACCAGGCGCTGTCTGGAAGTAGACACGGGCTTCTTGAGTCGTCTCCACGGTAACCAGCTTTTCCCAGATAGTGGAGCCTGGGGACGTGAATGCAGGGCCTAGTCCCTGTCTGGTGGGCGGCCCCAGCCGTCACCCAGTGGCCTGCCGTTGGGCGGTGTGCAGCTGGTGGTCAGCTCACCCTCTCTGCTCAGGAGGTCACGGGTTCCCACGATGTGCAGTACGTTAACCTGGCTTTCTGTTTGTAGTCACGTCTGACTAAGTCCTTCAGAGCAACCTTTCCACTGAGATGGGAGGACACTGGCCACAGTTTAACAAACCCGACAGCATCCAAGAGCCAGCAGGGTCTGGAGAGGCCCGGGTCTGTGGGGACGGGCTGGACAGCCAGTGTGGGCCCAGTGTGGGCGGGTCTGGAGGAGGCAGCTGCGGCCCGAGGTTGAGGAGCCATGCCCGACCGACCCTGGTCTGGGTGCAGCCCTGGGCTGGACAGCCAGTGTGGGCCCGGTGTGGGCGGGTCTGGAGGAGGCAGCTGCGGCCCGAGGTTGAGGAGCCATGCCCGACCAACCCTGGTCTGGGTGCAGCCCTGGAGAAAGAAGGGGCTGGAACCCAGTGTGCACTGAGCCTGAACCCTGAGTACTAGGTGACCCCCCACTGCCTGCCCAACAAATGGTACCATCCCCTTAGGAGGGGCATGCTGTTGGCCTCAGCCTCAGTTTATTTCTCTGAGTCACTTCTAGTGCCTCGTCCATCTCAGTCAAGGTGAGGGCTGAGCAAGACCCCCAGGCTGAGGGACAGCCACAGCCAAAGAAATCAGGCTCAGCATTTGACAAGGAACTGCTCACTATGAAAAGTGACATAGCAGATTTGGGTAAACATTGTAGATGATCTGGAAGTGAAAAGGAGAAAGCTGAAAGTGGGAGTTCGGTGGGTGGGAGGGAGGACACAAGGGCAGGGCGAGAGGCCATGCTGTGGAGTTCACACACTTCTAATGGGATCTCGGAATGACGGAGGGGGTGGCCAGAGCAACATCTGCTGAGAGCGGCTCACAGGTCCCACAGCAGATAGGGTGACCCAGGGGATGAGGGCAGTGGGCCCGGCAGAGTCTTGCTGGGACGGTCCCAGGAAAACACCTGTTTCCTGTAAAGCCGGCACATGCCTATTACACGCTTACAGGGTCACACTTTTGATATTTATCCCAGAGAAGTGCAACTCAGCATACACGGGAAGGCCTGCGCATGAAGGTTCACGGCAGCTGTACTCCTAGTAACTGGACCCGGAAGGAAGCACACGGCTGTCCCCTGGGCCACGGATGCAGTAAAGGAACAAGCTGCCGATGGATCGTTAGCCTGCCGGGTGGTGCTGGGGCTGCCACGTGGGGGCAAGGCTGACGCCCAAGGGCTGTGTGGGTGTGGTGGGGACTTGGATGGGGACGAGTGTGACTGAGGAGCTGATAGGTGGTATCTTTCTGTTTTATTTTTTTTACAGAGACAGAGTGAGAGTCAGAGAGAGGGATAGATAGGGACAGACAGACAGGAACGGAGAGAGATGAGAAGCATCAATCATCAGTTTTTCATTGTGACACCTTCGTTGTTCATTGATTGCTTTTTCATATGTGCCTTCACCGTGGGCCTTCAGCAGACCGAGTAACCCCTTGCTCAACTCAGCAACCCTGGGTCCAAGCTGGTGAGCTTTTTGCTCACACCAGATGAGCCCACGCTCAAGCTGGTGACCTCGGAGTCTCCAACCTGGGTCTTCCGCATACCAGTCCTACGCTCTATCCACTGCGCCACCCCCTGGTCAGGCGGCGATGTCTTTCTGGTGCTGGCAATCCTGTCCTGTGTTCTGTGGTGGCTACTGAGTGACAGATGATAAAGTCACATCAGGCCAGTCACCCCTTGCTCAAGCCAGCGACCTTAGGCTCAAGTCAGCGACCTTGGGATCATATTGATGATCCAACACTCAAACCAGCAACCTCAGAGTTTCGAACCCAGGACCTTCACATCCCAGGTCGACACTCTATCCACTGCACCAACATTGGGGCAGGCCGAAAGAGATTGCATTTTTTTTTTTAAGCGAGAGAGGAAGGGAGATATATGAGATGCATCAGCATGTAGTTGTGGCACTTTAGTTGTTCATTGATTGCTTGACCAAGGAGCTAAAGTCAAGCCAGTGATGCCTTGCTCAAGCCAGCGACCAGGGGATCATTTCATTGATCCTATGTCCAAGCCAGAGACCTCGGGGTTTTGAACCTGGGACCTCAGTTTTCTAGGTCAATGCTCTATCCATTGCGTCACCATGAGGCAGGCCTATAAAGATATTTCAAAGAGAAAAATAAACAGCATGTGAAAGAGATGCAGATAAAAAAATTTTTTTAATTATAAATATTAAAAGAAGTTTTGCCAATAAATCTGACTACTAAGAACACAGATGGTTTCTTCTAAAATTATAGCTTACCAAAACCACCTCAGGATGCTAATACAAAACCCACATAAGCAAGTGAACAGCCGTCCTGGGGAGGGGCAGGGACAGGGCCCTCAGCATGACAGCACCCCTAGCCCTACGGCTACCCGACTTCCATGGGAAGCACAGCCGTGGGCCTGGTGTCAGGGACTATGAGTTGTGTCCTCAGGTCTGAAGTGACTCCTGACACGAACCATCACTGCCCAAGAAATAACTTGGAAGATTACAAATGAGCAGAAGGTTAAATTTTTTTTTTTTTTTGCATTTTTCTGAAGCTGGAAACAGGGAGAGACAGTCAGACAGACTCCCGCATGCGCCCGACCGGGATCCACCCGGCACGCCCACCAGGGGGCGATGCTCTGCCCATCCTGGGCGTCGCCATGTTGCCACCAGAGCCACTCTAGTGCCTGGGGCAGAGGCCAAGGAGCCATCCCCAGCGCCCGGGCCATCTTTGCTCCAATGGAGCCTTGGCTGCAGGAGGGGAAGAGAGAGACAGAGAGGAAGGCACGGTGGAGGGGTGGAGAAGCAAATGGGCGCTCCTGTGTGCCCTGGCCGGGAATCGAACCCGGGTCCTCCGCACGCTAGGCCGACGTTCTACCACTGAGCCAACCAGCCAGGGCGGAAGGTTAAATTTTAATGGGAAAGTTGGAAGCCACAGTCAAGAGGAGCTCAGAAGATGGACATGAGGAAGCAAGAGTGGCTCACAGATCTCGGGGAGCTCTGCGCTACGTGTCGTGGGGTGTGTCCCTTCCAGTGGATAGTTTCGGGTGAGCACCTTCGTCCCCAGACTCTGTGGCCAGGGTGGCCGAGTGACAGTCCAGCCAAGGGGAGGGGAAAGGGCTGTGTGGGGTCACCTTCCCTCTTCCTTCCTGCCTGGGAGGCAGACGTGATGGCTGGCACCTGGGCAGCCACCTGGAAGACAAGGGGAGCCGTGTGCTGAGGACGGAGGAGGAACGAGGCAGGAGGCCCGGGACCCTGGGCCTCGGAGCTGACACCGCTACCCTGGACCACATTGATGCAGGCTTTGGCGTGGAAGGGAGACAGTGTCTGCCTTGTGTATCACCCTTGATCAGGCATTTCACCTCCTCACAGCTAGTGGGATGTTGACATTAAGTGTGACAGGAGGAAAGACTGGAGTTATCACCACAATACAGTGAAGAAAACTTCTGGGACTAAATGGAGACTCCAGCTTCCCTGACAACCAACCCAGTACATATATGTGCTGGGGGCCCCAGGGGGCACTCTGCCATTGAAGTTCCAGATTTCACCAATGCCGGGGGTGGGGTATTACCTACAACGACAAGAACCAGACCCATTTCCAGCTTCTGGGGGAAATTATTTTAGGCCCAGGATTGCATATCTGAGCAAACTACTAATCCAATGAATGAGACAGGTTTTCTCTTTCACTCCTGGGAAGCTTCCTACAGTTGGGCACCTACAAAAGAAGAGGCAACTATGAAAAAGGAAAACTGGGAACCAAGACACCATGCTTCCATCAGCACCAGTGGAGGTGCTGTCCCTTCTCCTCGGGGGAAGCCAGCCAGCCAGCCAGCCAGCCTGGAGCAGGCCCAGTGGGTCTGTGAGGGCCATTTCAGCCGTGGGGGTGTGGGTGCTATCAGAAGTAAAGCACCCAGTCCTGGGAGGAAGGGCTGGGGCCGTGTAAGAAATGAGATAAAAATTCAGGAAAATGAGGAAACAGGCTTTGTAGTATGTGGCCGGATGGCTGCTGGGCGGGCAGTGTCAGTGCTGAGTGGATGGGAAACTCTGTAACAGCCCCCACACCCTGGGGTGGTGCCCAGGGACATGAGATGTGTGCAAAGGACTGGTGAGCCTTGGGGTCATGTCCTCAACCCCAAGGAGGGTTCTGTGTCCGTGGAGGTATTAGAGGACCATCTGGAAAGGTGCTGGCCACCCCGAGATCAGGACAAAACTGGTAAGTTGTGCAGGAAATGACAGGTAGAGGGGTTCATTTGTTTAAATGACAATCACACACAGGTGGTGACTGCAGTGTGTATAGGACCTGTAGTAGCCAGAGGGCTGACCCCAAAATAGTCCACTAATGCTCCAACCCACAGTAGACTAACCAGCAGAAAATGGGTGATGGGCAGGGGTTGTTTGGGAAAACCCAGTGCTTGCGAGAAGCAGGTGACATTGTTCCTATGCTCAGGGTGCCCTATACTGTGTGACTGTGGCCCGAGGCAGCTGGGTGTGTGAGGTGCACACACATGGTTTTGGTGGCACTTCTGAGAAGCTGGTGTCCAATCTGGGCCTGCTCGTTGCATGAGCATCTGGAAGGTGTGAGTGCCTCTGAGCAGCAGGAGTAGCCCTACCTGTACACATGGGCCTGAGAAGATGAGTAAAACAAAAAGAAGCACCCCAAAAACTTGTGACCAGCATCACATCTGTGTGAGCAGGTGACACTTGTCTTGAGGAGGGGAGTGGGTGGATCTGGCCAGTGCCCACCAAACTGGGCTTGCCTTTGCTGTGGCGCCCTGCCAGCACGCCTTGGGCCTGGCTGCCACTGGGAGCACCAGGGGCTGTACTGTGAGAGTTCTAAAGCAGACCCTGCATCACCTCCATTCTGGAGTCAAGGACACTGAAGTCACTAGCCTTGTCATGCAGCTGCAGGGGGAGGGTGACATGGACACATGCCAGGGCATATTCTGGGAGGCTGTTGGTTCCCAACATGCGGGGAGACTCGGTCTGGGGCTTTCTGTAGACTTACTTGCTCCTTGGGTGGTTGACATGAGTGTCTCGGCCATTTTTCCAACCACAAGAAGGAATATGGAATCTGCAAGGAGAGTGGATCAGGAGGCCAGACATAACAGCCACAGTGGCCCCGGCCAGTGGATCCTTGAACAGAGCTGCCACTGGAGTAGGCTTTGATCTGGTGTCTGAACCTGGCTTCCCAGGTATGGGTTGTGAGAAGTGTGGCTTGCATAGTGTCCAAAGAGGACTAGAACATGAACAATAATTTACTAAGAAACACATGGGCAAGTCACTCTCAGAAATGCAAATTAAAGGTAAAGTCATAGACACCAGCTTACATTCATCACACTCACCATTTGAAACTCCAGGTGCCCAGTGCTGCTTGGTTGGTGCTGGACTGAGTCTCTCTAGGGTGTGGCTGGCAGCCACCCCTAGAGCCTTCAGAGAGTTCTGCGGCCCACCCACTAGTGGGAATTTCTAAGAAGGATCTCAAGGAAATGAACAAATAAACGCAGCTGAGTGCTCCAACCATGGGAGCCTGCAGACCTACTGGACCATCTTCACTGGGATGGAGATGCAGCACTGTCAGCATGGAGACCTCACTACCATGGCTCAACGCTCAGGATTAAAGCAAGATGCAGCTTGCACTTGCAAAGCCTGTGCTTCCGGGGTCTGTCATTCTGGCCAGTCTGCAGGCCAGCTTCCTCCATACACATCTCAGCAAGGAGCCTGTGTGTCTGTCCTGCCCAGGCCGCACCAGGGCTTACCTCTGCTGCCACCCCCTCCACCTCCCACATATACAAGGCCAGGGATGCTCCTTTTGCTTGCTTCGTCCTCTCCATTTCTAGTGTCTGCCCACAGTGGACAGCCACAAACTTGCCTCCCCTCGATGTGCTGCCATTGCCCTACCCCAACTGCTGTAGGGGCCCCTCCTCACCAGCTCTTATGGTCATCCTACCAGTCCATGCAACAGACGAGTCCAAAGGGATCTTCCTGGGGTCCCACCAGCTGAACTCTCCCTGCCCCTCCACTCCGTGGCCCCTGCCATACCCACTACTTAAGCTGTCTCCACTTTCTGTCCACCTTCCCATGTGCTCCTGGTTGGTCCCCTTTGGGCACTGTCTGCTGCTCTGCTGTCCACAGTGGTCCTTGCCCTTTAAAGATTCTATTGACTTTGGAGAGAGAGCAGGAGAAGGAAGCAATAATTAGTTGCTTCTCATATGTGCCTTGACCAGGCAAGCCCGGGGTTTTGACTTCATTGTTCCAGGTCATCACTTTATCTGTGACACCTCAGGTCAGACTGTTCTTACCATTCCATTACCAGGCCCAGTCCTGGCACCCTCCCCAGGGCCAGGGACCCATCTGGTCAGCTGCACATCCACTCAGGAGCTGGTTCCAGGACTTCAGTGCAGGGGCAGAGGCAGGGCAACTTCATCTCAGAAGCCTAGGCCAGCACAGTGCCTGCAGGACCAGGATCCAGGCCCTCTGCCCAGCTACTCAGCCATCTCTGCCTGGTCAGAGTGGTCCTCTTGGCCACATCTTCCAGGCCACCTCAAAGGGAACTGTCTGCATTGAGTGTCCGTATGTCCAGCTAAAACAGAAGCTGTTATTAAGGAGGTGGTGGGCAGTTAACAGCCTTTATCCCACACATGGAAACTCACTCTGCTTGTTCACCTGATGGGCCCAAAGTCTGGGTTTTCCTGGGGTGATAGGCTTTTCCCTCAGCTTACATGCGGTGCCTGGGAGTCCAGCAAGCTGTGCATGGTGGGTCCTGGCCTCCCTGTCCTGGGCACCCAGGGTCAGCATGGCCATTGGTTGGCCTCCAGTGCAGACAGCAACCACAAGTTTCAGTGACTTTTGAGGTGTCCTTGATTATGAAGCTCACTGTTTATGTCTATTAGGAATAAGCTCTATCCCCCAACAATGACATCTTGAATCACAGCATGTCTCCAGCCCTTCCTGAGGGGTAGCTCCTGGGCTGCAGCCTCTGCCCTAGATCTGAGAAATTGGACATTGTGGGTCCTCTGCCAGCAGTATGGCTGTTGCCAGAGTGTGTCCCTCCTAGACCCCAACCCTCCTTTACCCTTGTGGAGTCCCCGCAGAGCGCACACATACACTCACACAGCCAGGTGCACCCCCAGGGGAGCGCGCTCACCACCTTGCGCAGACAGGCCGCGAGGGCCTCCCCCACCGTTTGCCTGTGTGAGGGCCGCGATGCATGCCCTGCCTGTGGGGAGGTTTGTGTTACCGTCTGGTGGTTTTGCAAGAAAAATAGTGTCCCTCTGTGTCATCCAAACCCCTAGTAAACTCTGGCACCAGCCTGTACCTGTGGGCTTCACGCAGACACTATCTTGGCAGACGTTCAGGACTTTGTTGGAGACCCTGGGCCATCACCCCTGGACCCACGTTGACCACACTTCCCTGCAGACTGGAGCCCTGTAGCTGCTCTTGCTGTGCGCATAGTGCCGGACACCCAGCTGGACCCTGGGGCCCCTCACTGGCCTGTGTGCACGTGCAGCACATGCTCCAGCCCACCCTGCCCCCATAGGCTCTCCACAGGCCCTGCCCTGACACCCTGTCCCTACCCTGTGGGTGGAGTTCCAGTCAGACCTTACCTCCAGGGACTGGCCTGGTGGCCAGGCCTTCCTTACTCAGTACCAGCGACCCAGCACATGTCTTCCTTTGCATGTGGCATGAAATGAGATCATTATCGTAATTTGTTCACTGTCCTAGGGCTTGGTGTGCATGTCAGCCACCATCTAGTTACAGCTACCCTGGCTAGGTGCAGAGTTGTAGGGGTGGGTTGGGGTTGCTTCTGTTCTGGTGAAAGTTTGTCAAGGGCCCTGTGGCTTTCCATGTTGTAGGGGGTCTGGGGTTCCTGACACTGTGCTCAACATTTTCTGCCTATTTAACATCTGGTGCCCACAACCACATACAATGCATTTTCTTACTGCCCTTCCTGTGGTGGTGTTGGTGTCAGGAACCTCTGGTTTCTTTAATGAGCTGAGTCACAGGGTTAGATCTGGTGGCTCCTGACCCCAGAAAGCCTACAGCCCACACTGGAAGCTGTGGTCAGTGTGTGCTGGTCAGTGCCCCAGTCAGGGGTAGACTTGGGGGAAATGTCCATGTGGCCTCTCCCTGTGTTGGCTGCTTCTCAGACTCCAGACCGCAGGGAGGTGGGCTGGGACTGGGGCTCTGCAAGTGCTCACCACTGCTGTCCTCAATGCAGGTGCTGAATGAGGCGGTGGGCGCACTCATGTATCACACCATCACGCTGACCCGGGAGGACCTGGAGAAATTCAAAGCCCTTCGGATAATCGTCCGGATTGGCAGTGGCTTTGACAACATTGACATCAAGTCAGCTGGGGACTTAGGTAGGTTGGTCTCCTTTCTTTCTGCATGTCCTTTTGTATGTCCTTGGCATGACCTTGCTACACTTCATGTTGTATGATGGTTCTACTTTATAATGGACATCCTGCCACAGCCTTCTGGGAGCTGGTACCATGGGGCTGTGATGTCTGGGGCCCAAGTGGTTCCCCTGAGCAGGTGCAAGATCAGTGGCTTTCCTCAGCCTCGCTAGGGCACATGTCCTGTCCTGTCTTGGAGGCAGCTGGTGCTCCAGTCTCCACTCCCCAGGCTTCCTAGGGCTGGGGGGAAGGGCGGCCAGTGTGTGATGTTGGGTTTCACGCCTGCCTCTGAGACACAGTGAACAGTGAGAAGGGTAGTTTATGTTGTGAGTTATGACACACATGAAGGCATGTGTATGTGACTATGCACATGTACATGTGTGACGCACTAAAGCAAACTTAATGCCAACTACATCATGCTGAGCCTTCTGTTTCCATGATGCTCTGTTCTGCCCCCTCTTCCTGGTCACAGCCCAGTAAGGTGAGGTCACATCCAAGCAGGCCCATGGTTGTAGCCAGCACTTCTGGAGTCTGGTGGTATCCCACCACCAGGTATAGCTTGGGGAACTAGAATCAAAGCAGCTGAGGATTTGACCTCATGTCCTGGGGACACTACTCCTGTATGAGCCTCTTTTGCCTCCTGCTGACACCTGTCCATAGACATCATCTCCAATAAGGTGCCTGCAGTGCTGGGCTGTGGCCTGGACTTTCTAAGCTAGGTGACCTCAGGGCCTCATCCTTGTGCTGAATCGGCCCTCAGTGTCATAATTTCAGTCTGGGCTCTGTCCATTAGCCAGGGACAGTCTGGGGCTATGCCATGTGGGCACCCTATCAAGGCCTGGCAGGTGGGGACACAGAAGTCCCAGGACCTGTGCACCGTCTCAGCCGGGTAGCAGCTTGGTTATTCTGTCTCCCTGTGCCCCCTCCTCCTGCATGAGAGGAGACAAGGAGTGCAGTCTCGCAGGCTGTTTGGGAATGAGGAGAGATGATGGAGACAGGGGCCAGACGATGGAGATAGGGTGACCTGGGGCATGAGCTCAGGAGCAGCGTCAGCTCACAGTGGGAACCAAGCTGGTCATTGTGTGCAAGGGCCACACAGAGAAGTGGGGACTGAGGCTCAGTGTAGAGAAGCTTGAGCCAGTTCACTTTCCAGGATCACTCCGCTGCTGCAGTGACCTCTGTTTAGAGGTCTGTGTAGGGGTTGGGAGAGTGGGGACATGGGTGTGTGGGGGCCTCTCTGTCTAAAGCAGGGTTCCCGTTAGCCTGGGGAGCCCAGGAAGACAGGAAGGGTGGCTGTAGGGCTGCCTCTTGGTTCTGTTCTTACCGTGACCCAATCCTGGAAGGTTGAGGGGCAGGTGGCCCAGCCAGGCAACACCAGGTGTGGCATCTGCCCAGGCACTCACTGATCATCCTGTCCCCTCCCTGTCCAACCAGGGGGCCTGCGGGTGGCTTTGCCACATGGCACCTGCATTTGTCTTGTAGCCTTCTGGGATGACCTGGGGACGTATCCTCCGGGCTTTCCTAGATAAAGTGCCAAGATGGGCTTGGTGACCATGCAGGCATATCTTGTGTCCCTAGGCATCGCTGTCTGCAATGTGCCAGCGGCATCCGTGGAGGAGACTGCTGACTCCACCATGTGCCACATCCTCAACCTGTACCGCAGGACCACCTGGCTGCACCAGGCGCTGCGGGAAGGCACACGGGTCCAGAGTGTCGAGCAGATCCGGGAAGTGGCTTCTGGAGCCGCCAGGATCCGTGGGGAGACCTTAGGCATCATCGGATTAGGTGTGTAAGCCTGGCATGGGCTCAGTGGACGAGGTGGTTCCCACTTATACCCAGGTACAGTGTGGGATGGAGGCTCTGCCACAGATGCTGTGCTGGCCTGTCTCCCCAGGAACACCAGGCATGGGCACCCTGCACAGACATCCAAGAGCCACAGGGTCCCACACACACCCTGCTGCCCTCCCCTCACCTGTGGAGATAGCTAAGTGGATGTGGCCTTCAGGTGAGGGCCAGAGGGCCTGGGGCGTCTTCCCCACCTTGCCCACCAGAGCTTGTTAACCAGCAGCTGCTCTGGGTAGAGGGAGGTGTTCACCTGTCATGCAGTCTCACCCACTTGACAGCAGGTGGCTGTCCTGGGCCAGGTGGTATTTTGGGTCCAGCACACATGGGAGCAGGCCTGACCCACAGCCCTTGTGTGCTGCCCCCTCACGTCCACTGAGCATCCATCTGTGCTCTCTGCAAGCTGCCTCCAGCTCCTGCTCTCTCCAAAGCCTGTCCCCCAGCTAGGTCAGGTGGGGGTCCTGTGACTCCTGACCTGGTGGCTCCATGCTCAGTATCAGGGAGGAAGCCTTGGGGCCCAGAATGCTCTGCTCCCACACTGAGTGGTGTGTACACTGAGGCAGGGAGTGGTCTTGGCTGAAGTGACACCATCTCCCACCAGGTCGTGTGGGGCAGGCGGTGGCACTGCGGGCCAAGGCCTTCGGCTTCAACGTGCTCTTCTACGACCCCTACTTGTCGGACGGCACGGAGCGGGCGCTGGGGCTGCAGAGAGTGAGCACCCTGCAGGACCTGCTGTTCCACAGCGACTGCGTGACCCTGCACTGCGGCCTCAACGAGCACAACCACCACCTCATCAACGACTTCACCGTCAAGCAGGTGGGGGCCGGGGGATGAGGGCACAGACTGGGTGCTGGGGTGCCCCCTCTGGCCCACAAAGGCACACACACACGGTAACAGCTCCTGAAGGTGCCACCGCCCTCAGCCGAGGTCCCTCCTGGTCTCAGAGCTGCGTCTGGGGCTGAGGCCAGCTCCCTGCCCCTGCGGCTGAGCTGCCAGGCCCTGCCGGGAAGCCAGCCACACAGACGGCTTTGGACTTTCCTGCCAGAGGCTCCTGGAAAGCTGTGGGCCTGTGGCAGAGGTGGAGCTAGCTGCTCAGCTTCTGGTGCCAAGTTCCTGGCAAATGGAGGAGACACAGGGACCAAGGGTCTTGGGGTCACCGGAGGGTTGAGGTTTATATCACAGCTGAGGTGTTGGCACCAGGGCAGCTGGCACAAGGCTTGCTGTTCTGCATCCAGCAGGAGCTGGAACTGGGACCACTTCCCACAGTGGTGTGGGGACCACACAGGCCCTGAGCCCTCGGCCACCGTGGGGGTGCCAGGATCGCGGGGCACAGCCCCTGGGGCCTTCCCGGGCAGAGCCTGGTCTGGGTGGCCGGGCTGGGAAAGGCCCAAGGACGATTTTCCTGCCCAGCCCTCCTCCTCAGTGGGAGGGTAGTGAGGAGGCCTCTGTGTTGACTTACTCTTGGTGTTGTTCTGGTGTCTTCCAGATGAGACAAGGGGCCTTCCTGGTGAACACAGCCAGGGGTGGCCTGGTGGACGAGAAGGCGCTGGCCCAAGCCCTGAAGGAGGGGCGGATACGCGGTGCAGCCCTGGACGTGCATGAGTCAGAGCCCTTCAGGTGACTCCTGGCAGCGCTGTGGGTGGTCCCGAGACGGCGTCTCTCCGGCCAGGCACGCACCCGCCTGCTGAGGCTCACGCCCCACAACGGCTGGCACCAGCACCCAGGAAGTGAGGCCCCACTGCTCACATGCATCTCCAGGCCTCAGCCTCCAGCAGCTGACTGTTCAAGAACAGGGGCATAATGGGCTGTGTCCAGTCTACAGTCTGCTCCCAGCAGACCTTCCCCACGGCTGGCCAGGTCTCAGCAGGCAGGCGGCCGGCACATGGGCCCAGACCGTCCTCAGTGCCCTGTACCTGCTGGAGAAGGGAGAGGCTCGGATCTGAGCTTCCCACTGGGCAGCCAGGGCCACTGTGTTGTTGGGTTGCCCAGCTGTGCGAGGCAGCCAGCCCCCCTGTGGCGATGTCCAGGGGGCCCCACAGCTAAGAAGCCAGGCTGGGACAGCAGGCAGCCCTTGGTGGGTCTTCTGCCCTGGCAGCCAGTGGCACAAGGGCCTGGGGTCTGAGCTGGAAGCTCCCTGGGTGCCCCTGCAGGGAGTTCCAGAACAGCATCACCCCTCAGGGAGGCCCTCCCTGCTACTGTCAGGAGCCTGGGGTCTGAGCTGGAGGCTCCCTGGATGCCCCTGCAGGGGTTCCAGAACAGCATTATCCGCTCAGGGAGGCCCTCCCTGCTACTGTCAGGAGCCTGGGGTCTGAGCTGGAGGCTCCCTGGATGCCCCTGCAGGGAGTTCCAGAACAGCATCACCCCTCAGGGAGGCCCTCCCTGCTACTGTCAGGAGCCTGGGGTCTGAGCTGGAGGCTCCCTGGATGCCCCTGCAGGGAGTTCCAGAACAGCATTATCCGCTCAGGGAGGCCCTCCCTGCTACTGTCAGGAGCCTGGGGTCTGAGCTGGAGGCTCCCTGGATGCCCCTGCAGGGAGTTCCAGAACAGCATCACCCCTCAGGGAGGCCCTCCCTGCTACTGTCAGGAGCCTGGGGTCTGAGCTGGAGGCTCCCTGGATGCCCCTGCAGGGAGTTCCAGAACAGCATTATCCCCTCAGGGAGGCCCTCCCTGCTACTGTCGGGAGCCTGGGGTCTGAGCTGGAGGCTCCCTGGATGCCCCTGCAGGGAGTTCCAGAACAGCATCACCCCTCAGGGAGGCCCTCCCTGCTACTGTCGGGAGCCTGGGGTCTGAGCTGGAGGCTCCCTGGAAGCCCCTGCAGGGAGTTCCAGAACAGCATCACCCCTCAGGGAGGCCCTCCCTGCTACTGTCGGGAGCCTGGGGTCTGAGCTGGAGGCTCCCTGGAAGCCCCTGCAGGGAGTTCCAGAACAGCATCACCCCTCAGGGAGGCCCTCCCTGCTACTGTCAGGAGCCTGGGGCAGGTGTGACCGTCTTGGGGACCCACTGGGTCTGATGGCGGGGTGGACGCCCAGGCCATGGCGCTGACTTGCAGTGTGCTATCCTAGCTTCAGCCAGGGCCCCCTGAAGGATGCCCCCAACCTGATCTGCACCCCCCATGCGGCCTGGTATAGTGAGCAGGCGTCCATCGAGATGCGTGAGGAGGCAGCCCGGGAGATCCGGAGAGCCATCACAGGTGGGCTGGGGGGCGCCTCTGAGGCTCTTTCAAAGGTGAGCACCCACCAGGTGGCCGGAGGTGGGGCACCTCTGTCCTCACTCATCCAGCCAAGACTGTCCTGTGCCGGCCCTGGGCAGGAAGAAAGACATCGTGGCCAAGGCCGAGGAGGTCAGCCCTGGTCTCCCTTCTGGCTGACCACGTGCAGCCCAGGTCCTCTACGTCTCGTTTATGACCCGCACTCACTGTCATCCATAGGGGTTTCAGCCTGTGTTTTAAAAAGTCAGACACTTACAAACCTGGGCAGGGCCCTGTCCACTGCTCCCTGAAGTCCCCAGGCCTAGTGGATGGGGTGGGGGCACCAGGGGGCTGAGGGCACTGAGCTGTTAACAGGGTGACTGAGCCAGGTGGACAGTCCCATGCCTGAGGGGAGCTGGAAGGAAGGCAGAGGTGGCTGCTGGGCTCTTCAGTCCAAGCTCTGTGGTGGTGGCCTGTGTTCTCAACTGCCACCACACTCCTGAGGTCCCCGCAGTGGCAGCTGTTTAACACAAACACTGTCCTTCTCCTGTACTGCCCAGGCCGGATCCCCGACAGCCTGAAGAATTGTGTCAACAAGGACCACCTGACAGCTGCCACTCACTGGGCCAGCATGGACCCAGCCGTTGTGCACCCCGAGCTTAATGGGGCTGCCTACAGGTGAGCACGCGGGCGAGGGGGACAACAGGCTGGGGGACAAGGGAAGTCTCCGTGACGGCTCTGGGTGGGACAGTGGCCTGGCCGGGAGCTCTCAGGCCTGGGCATGTGTGCTCATGTGGGCCCCAGTGGACACAGAAGGTCAGGGGTTTAGAGCCTAAGCAGGGGTGGCCTTTGGCCCTGGTTAGACACAAGACCATTTGGGTGGAGGCCGTGCTGGTAGCAGGAACCCCAGTATGTGGGAGGAGAGGGGGCTAGGTCCTCCCAGCAAGCAGCCTGAGGGAACAGCTCGCTGTCCTCCTACTACTGGTCTCATGGTGTCCTCCCTCCTCTCCCAGCAGGTACCCCCCAGGCGTGGTGGGCGTGGCTCCCAGCGGCATCCCAGCTGCTGTCGAAGGCATTGTCCCCAGCGCCATGTCCCTGTCTCACGGCCTGCCCCCTGTGTCTCACCCACCCCACGCCCCTTCTCCCGGCCAAACTGTCAAGCCCGAGACGGATAGAGAGCATTCGAGTGACCAGTTGTAGCGCGGACGGAGCTCTGCAGCCTCAGCGCCAGAAAGCCGCGGCCTCAGAAGGCGTGTGGGGAGGAGGTGCCCTTGGATGGTAGCGGCACTCCAGAGACTGTCTTGGCGGTGGGAGGCGGGCCAGCCTCCTCCACGTTGACTAGTCCCCTCCCTAGGCCTGCGCTGCCCTGTGTTCTTTGCGTCCGCGTTAAGCAAAAGAAGTTAGTAGTTAATTCTATCATGAATGTTCTTGTCTGTGTGCAGCCTTTAGAACATCACAAAGGATTTGTTTGCTTAGCTGTCAACAACCAGAACCCCAAGGGAATGTTCAGCGGTCAGATCAGACGGTTTCCCACTCGTACGGGAACGTGCCCGGAGCAAGGCAGTTGGCAAACTTCTCAGGACAATGAATCCTACCCGTTTTTCTTTCTACGCCACACAGTGCATTGTTTTTTCTACCTGCTTGTCTTATTTTTAGAATACTTTAGAAAAACAAAACAAAGGCTGTTTTTCCTAATTTTGGCATGAACCCCCGTTCCAAATGAAGACGGCACTGCAAGCGGCTGGAGAGTGGGAACACGGGCAGCATGCTCCGGCCACGGGCGCTGTCCGGGGGATGCGAGGCACAGTGTCCGGCCTGTGCAGGTGCCGTCCTGCTGATGTGGTAGGCTAGCAATATTTTGGTTAAAATCATGTTTGTGACTGTAACCATTTGTATGAATTATTTTAAAGAAATAAAAATCCCAGAAAGAGCCAGTATGCCTAGTGTCTCTTTTAGTGGGTTTGTCTCACAAGACACTGGTGGGTCTTAGTCCAGGCTCTCAGGGGCCGGAGCAGGCAGCCCTGGGGACGCTGGGGTGGGGGGCAGTGGTCCCGTGCCCTCAGATGTGCACACACCTATGTGCTGCTGTGGAGGGAGCTGCCACCTGGTGGAACAGTCTGAGCACCAGCCTCGGCCAGGAAGGTGGCCTTCCCACTCAACGCTGCTCACTTAGGTGTGCCTATGACCTGGGAGAGCAGAGACCCTGGTTGTACAACTTCCAGAGCTGTGTGCCGCACAACACACCAGTCCTCGCACAGCTCAAGATGAGCCCGGTTTGTCTTCCACTCACCACAGCTCCCCTAGAAACCACATTGGTGCCAAGAACAGAGCCCATGAGTGTGGGAGCACGGATGCCTTCTGAACCCTCCATTTCCCATGCCTCAGAAAGCCTCCGAGCTCCCACACACGGCCCTGCTGCTCCCATTCCTGTCCTCTGCCTTCCTGTGCGCTGCGTGACTTCCACCCTTGGTTCTGCTTACCTATCCGTGGACAAGATGGGCTGCGTCCAGGCTGGCGTTTCCCTTCAAGCCCCCAGGGCCGACCCTGGTGCCTCCTGATGTGCGCCCTTTCATGGTCTTTCCAGCATGCTCTGCCAGGAGGAAACAGTCCACAAATACCTATTTGTGGGAAATGTATCCTCATTTTTTTGTATACTTTTTTGTTTGCTGTTCTGGTTTGGTGTTTTTTGCTTTCTTATATTCCAAATCTCTGACTTGATTCTTGGCTTCATCTACTCTACTATTGATCTCCTTTCAATTGTTCTTCATTTTAGTTAATGTACCTTGATTTCTGACTGATCCTTATGCTATTGAGCTCTCACTAAGTGCACTGAGCATCCTTATAACCAGTGTTTTGAACTCTATATCTAGTAGATGGCTTGTCCCCATTTTGTTTAGTGTTGTTTTTTTTCCCTCTCAACTTCTGTTCTTTCATTTGGGACATGTTTCTTTGTCTCCTCATTTTGGCAGCCTCCCTGTGTTTGTTTCTATGTATTAGGTAGAGCTGCTACATCTCCCAGGCTTGGTAGAGTAGCCTAATGTAGCAAGCAGGTCCTGTAAGGTCCAGTGGCACAGTCTCCCCAATCACCCAAGCTGGGCATTTAAGGTGCACCTCCTGTGTGGGCTGTGTACACACTTCTGTTGTAGTTGAGCCTTGATTGCTACTGGCACATCAGTGGGAGGGAGGGATTTGCCCCCAGGCCGATGAGCTGCAAGGACTGGCTGCTGCCACCACCAGCCACTGTGGAGGACCAGCTGTGCAGGGGCCCACACAAAGCAGGACTCACTTCAGCAGGGATCTGGTGCCTGCTCAGCGCACCTCTTGAGTGTGCTGCTTGTGAAGATGGTTGGGTGGTGATGGTTTGTTGTGGTCTCAAGCTGTGCACTGGTGCGCTGGCTCTGCGGCCTCCTGGGAGGCACAGGCTGAGGTCAGGTGCCGCTGTATTCTGCCTGGGACCACCTGGCATGAGCTATAAACTGAAGATGCCTGCCACTTGTGCTAGGTTTCTAAGTGCCCAGGTAAGGCCAAGCCTGAACCGGCGACCTCAGCGTTCCGCTTAGCAAGATGCTACTTGTTTGAGAGATTTTAGGAAAATGGAAAAGCCACTGGAAACAACTTTGGTGGACCCAAAAATTAGGTTGGGCAGGGTCCCAGGGAATCACCCATGCAGGGCAAACAGTGTAAGCCAGGTCGATTGACTCCATAGGGGAGAGCTCAAAAAGGAACGATGTCCTCTGCCAGCACCTCTATCTGGGCGAAAGCTGCCCCAAGCTCTTGTGCTGATGCCAGACAGTCCAGTCCTCCCTGTGTCTCTGGTGCCTTTCGAGCTGCTCCTCCAGTGCTGGCGCTCAGAGGGGGAGAGGCCAAGCCAGCCCCTGTGCAGGCCCTTTATGAGGGACCGCCAGCCTCTGGCTCCCTCAGCTTCCATCCCTGCTGGTTTTCACAGCCGGAAGTCTGGGTGGGGACTTCTCTTCTTGTCTCTGGGACCCGGGCTGGGACCCCTCACTCCTCAGGAGGGGCCTCTGCAGCTGAGATACCCCCCGATTTTTATCCCTCACACACAGGTGTGGGACAAACCCATTCTGCAACTCCACCCTTCCTATCAGTCTCCATGTGGCTTCTTTCTTCATTTTTTAAGAGTTTTAAGTTTTTTAAAAAATGTTTTGTTTATTGATTTGAGAGGGGGGCAAGGGAGCAAGAACATATTTGCTTCACTTGAGCTGTTCACTGATTGCTTCTCATATGTGCTTGATCAGACAAGCCCAGGGTTTTGAACTGGTGACCAGCATTTCAGGTCAACTCTATCCACTGCACCACCACAGGCCAGGCAAGAGTTCACATTTTTAAAACTGATTTTAGAGAAAAGGAAGGGAAAGAGAGAAACACTGATTTGTTGCTCCACTTATTGATGCATTCACTGGTTGATTCTTGTATGTGCCCTGACCAGGGATCAAATCTGCAACTTTGGTGTATTAGAACAGTGCTCTAACCAGCTGAGCTATCTGGCTAGGGATGTGACTTCTTTAAATCCCTAGTTGTAGTATTTCCATTTGGTTAGATTTCAGGTGGTTCTGAATGATGGTTGTTCTGTAGTTTAGTTGTAATTTTGATGTGGTCATGGGAGGATGTGAGTACCATATCTCCCTATGCCGCCATCTTGCCTGGTGTATGGCCATGTTTACAGCCACTTTTATCAGAAAATCAAAAGCTGGAATCATCCTGTCCAGCATAAGAATGGATGTCAGTAGCAGTTTTTATAGTGAAATACTCTACAGCCATGAAAATGAATGATGTGCAGGTCCACACACAACATCAGGTTGTGTGATCACACAACAGAGAGGAATAGACTTCTGCAAAGCTCCTGCATCAGGATGGAGGATCTAGTGACAAGGGGACTCTCTCCCCCAGACTTCTCATTATCACGAGTCCAGTGAGCCTCCTGCTGAGTCATCTTCAAGTCACCTACAAGTCATGGCTCCAGTGGCTTCTGCTCCATTGAGCGATCTCTCTGGCACTCTGTCACCTGTCCCTCCAGATTTCAGGGTAGTGGTTTGTCCTGTGACCTTGGCTCTTTGATGGGTCCAAGAAAAGTTGATTTTTCAGTTTTTCAGCTTCTTATAAGGCCAGAAGTGACAACATCTAAGCTCTTTACAAGTCAGAGCTGAAACTGTACTTTGTATTTTAATTTTTTGGTCTCATTCCCATCACAGAAGTGTGAGCTCTGGGCAAGCAACATTCTGTATCTCTGCTGACTGTCCCTGTGCAGTGTTTGCTATATGAGGGAGGGAGTGAACAACAGCCCACTGGCCACTCACAGAGGTCTTTGGCTAACCACCGGTGGAGAGACAAGCAAGCCGTTATTAAACAGCTGGGACCTCTGTGCCCTTCTACTGTCTTCTTCATTGTGTAAACACACCGTGACCCCTACGCTGGTTCCAGAATGAAGGCACCTGGCACCAGCTGCCTGGCTGCAAGCTGGACAAATGGTCTGGGAATCATCAAAGAGCACTGGCCTCCACAGTGGACACTAAACCAATGGAACCACCACAAACCTGGTATAATGCAATATTCTCTCTCAACGTAGAGGTTCATTGCAACCCCAAATTTCCAGCTGTTTCTTTTTAGCAAATTCAACAATCTTATACCTACATTTTATGTGGACCAACAAAGGTCTGTGAATCTGGGATTATGAGATTTTAGAGCACATTAAAAAGCAGACAGCAACAGAGTAACAAGAGACAGGTGAGGCTCAAAGGAAGAGAGGACCCAGAGAGACCTGGTGTGAGGCATGTGTGCTTCTGCATGCACATGTGCGCTTATGTATGTGTACATGTGCACATGAACTTGAGACGTGATCCAGGTGGCACAAGAGAATGGAGAAAGTGTACCTAGAGCAGGTGAAATGATGGACAGCTCCTCATGGGCAGATGGTGGGCTGAGACTGCTGAGGGCCTAGGCACACCCACCCAGGGTCCTGCCATCCTCAAGAACAAAACATGAGCCCTGGTGCCGAGTGGAGCCAGGGAGGGCGCAGGGGCAGTGGTACCGGCAAGGAGGTGTCAGACCACAGGTCTAGCCCCAGGCTCCAAAAGCCTGTCTACCACCTCCATCGAATGACCTTGGTCATTTGAAGAACCCAGCAGCTATGGCCCTCAGCCCTTTCCCCTCCATCTGGGTGCTGCTCTTGGGGCTCAGGGCCATAGGGAACATGCGTGGGTACTGGCTGGGCCCCGGGCAGGAAGATGGGGCAGTCCTGACCGGGGGTAGGTCAGTGAGGCAGGCTCTCTCCCTGCGACCTATGCCCCCTCCCAAGGTGGCCCCCTTTGGCTCCCACCTCCCTGCCTTTGGGCCTAGAAGGGGCTCAGAGGGAGCAAGAAGGGGTGTCAGGCCCCAGTCCACCAAAGGGCCCACTACTGTGCCTCTGCTGCTTTTGGCCAGAGCCCACAGGGTGTGCAGAATTGGTCTTCCAGCAAAAACAACATCGGGAAGAAGAGCTGAGGTCAGGGCCAGCTGCACGGCTCTTCTGGGCTTTCCGCCCTGGCGGCCGGCTCTCCTGAGTGAAGACAACCATCTGGTGTGTTGGGCCAGTGCCCAGAGAAGGACCTTGGGCCCTGTGACCAGCGCTGCTCCCTGGCTGCCCTACAGCCTATCCCCATGGCGTGCAGCATCCAGACCAGCCTGGGTCACGGGCACTGAGCCTGGCTATTTTGCCAGTGGCCCTGGCAGGAACGCCTCAGCCTAGCCGGTGTCCCTGACCCTCAGACCTGGTGCGCCGAGGCCCAAGCAGGAGTCTCCTCCGCGGCCAGAGCCCTGCTCTCCCACCTAGACGGTGCGGCAGCCTGCTGTCCCCAAAGCCCTCCGTAGACCAGCAGGTGTCCCCCTGCCAGCATTGCTGAAGACTTGGACTGGCACCCAGGGGGTACAAAAGGACCTGGTGGCATCACACAGTCCCACCCACAGCTGCTGCACCCTCAGACAGCCAGTGTGTCTCCTTTCCGTGTGTTCATGAGTGTTGTGCACAAATCACCCACTTCTCTCCCACAAGGGTGGCAGACTTGGTTCTCTTTAACTCACCAATGGTCTTGGTGATACGGACACCTTGGGTGTCTGTGCAGGACACTACTGGGATCATGAGTTACTGCTTATGCCTTCCCACCCTTCCTTTAACAAACAGTGGTTCAGCCTGTGGCGTGTCCTTGGGTCAATCTGGGGATATAGTCCCATCCCACACTGTGAGCTTTAGGGAATACACCCCAATGGTTTAAGAGAGTGCTATGTCCCCACAGCCACCTGAACCCCATGAGTTATCAAACTGCATGACTTAAGTCAAGGTAGCAGGTGAAAAATGGCACCTACAGGCAAGTTTATTTGCTTTTCTCTTAGTACTAGTGAAACTGTACACTGCCATGTCCCCGTATCCTGTGAATAACCTGCTCAAACTTCTTTCATTTTTATTTTTAATCTTTCTATTGATTTGAGAGAGAAAAAATGGAGAGGTGGTAAAGGGAGAAAAGGAGAGAGGAGAGAAGGGAAGGAGGGAGAGAGAGAGAGAGAGAGAGAGAAGCATCAACTCTTTTTTTCACCTAGTTGTTCCCTTTAGTTGTACACTCACCGACTGCTCAGACATGCCCTGACCAAGGGTCAAACCCATGACCTCTGGCACGCTGGGTTGATGCATTAGCACTGAGCTTTCCTGCTAAAGCAAACTCTTTATTTTCTATTCGGCAAATTGTGACTTGTCTTTTTCTTATTGATTTTAAAGACATCTTAACTATAATGTGGGTTATAAATATAATTTCATTTGCTGTTCACTTGTTTACATATACATTTTTCATCCTTCTCTGTCACTGGACGGTCAGCCTCAGAAGAGCAAGGAGGGATCGACTTCCCAAGCACAATGTCCCCTTCACCTGGGAGCCTGCTCTAAGCCCCCTGTCCCCCCATACACTGCTTCCAAAAGCCTACCCCACCCAGATCCAGCACACAGTCTCAGCTGGGAGTCTGCCTACTCCAGCACCTCTGAACACTCCAGAGTCTGCTGGGGATGGAGGCCAGGGCAAGGCCCAGATCAAGAGGCTGGGGTGCCCCTTGGGTAGTAAGAAGAAACATTGCTCAGGAGTCCCCCAGGCAAGAGGCAGGCTCCCTCATTGCTCTGTTAAGGGCTAGAGGACTTTGGTCCAAGTCAGTTATGTCTGGACCTAATTGGGTCCAGAAACTAAAATTCCCCATGGAGGAAAAGAGGAAAACCATCCCAAATCAACCAAGGGTCAGAGATGGGTCAGAGGTTGGTCAGAGCCTGTGTGTGGGGCTCATGACAGTCCAGTTCCAGGAACTGGAGGAGGCAGGGATGAGGTAGGTGGCTCCTTTCTGTCCTTGGGGGTTAAATGCATTGTTCTCGGCTAATTTCATATCACCCAGGGCACTGATGGCTCCCCCACAGCAGCCAGGCCAATTCTGGGCTCCACCAGGAGCCCCACTTGCTTTGTACTTCCTGGTTCTTCCAGCACATCCCTCCAACACCCCCCCCCCCACACACACACACACACAGCCCCTGTCCCCACACGGAGGGGAAGGGGAAGGCCGTCCTCCCTGGCGGTGTATCTCCGGGAAGGCCCTGCCCCCGGAAGCATGCCTTCCCGGTTCCTCCCCTTCGCCTGCCTCCTGACCTCCCCACCTGCTGTGAGCTGGGCCTCTGTCCTCTGGGTACTGCAGTCTGGTGGGGTTCAGAACAGAGCTGGCCTGTCCCCTCCTGCCCAGTCACAGGAGGAGGCTGGGGGCTGGGAGGGTGGCTCAGGCAGAGGAGGTCCTCGGGGTGGGGGCTAACCTGAGTGCCTGGAAAAAGGCCTGGGCAGGCCCAGGCGACACCAGGGAAAGAGGCCACCTCCATCTTGTTGGTGGGAATCGGGGCTTCTGGTCACAGTGCTCTCATCTGAGCAGTGAGTGGTCAAGCCGCCAATGGCCACTGCTGTCTGCCTAGTGTGTAGTCCCCTGCAGCCACCCTGGGAGCCTTGTAGCCAGACGGGGCAGCCCATGGGCAGCAGCCCAAGCTTAGGGCTGGGGGCCAGCTTTCCACAAAAGTGGTGAGTGTTTTAGCAAATGGAAGGTCCTGGAAACTGCTGAGGAAAAAACCAGTCCTGAGGCACATCCAGGCTTGGCCAAGAAGATGACAGCGATGGGGGAACAGCACCCCTCAGCTCCCCAGCTCACAGGAGAAAAGGGTGCAGGGTAGTTGGTGGGGTGGGCTCAGGTGGTCTTTAACATGGCCAATCGGGCCAGACCCTCAGTTGAGACCTGCACCCTCAACTGTTCCCTGTGGGGTACTTAAACCACCGCCCCTCAGTGAGGCTCCCCAACTCTTCTCGAGCCCTAACTAAGACCACCTAGGAGGCCAAGGCCTGCTCCTCCTCAAGGAACCCCTGCAATTCTCTCCCAAATTAGGTCACGTGCTAAGCAGGGGGAGCCTCCTTCTACTCGGAGGGTGCTGTGAGTGCTTGCTGGGCCCATTGTTGTGAATGGGTATCAGGGTGCCCCTGCCCTAGGAGGTGGCCGGTGGCCATGTCCCACTAAGCCCACTGCCCTCCACGGAGCAGACCTGCCTGCCCACAGGGGAAGGGCTCTCGGCCTGGAAAAGGCCCAGTGCATCTTCTCTGGGTCCTGCCCCTATGGCCCTCTCACCTCTGTGGCCCCAAATTCTGATGTCCATTTCTTTCCAGAGTGACCATTACCTCCCAAATCTCATCAGCTGGTCTCTGCCCCAGGATGCAGTCTCCATGGGGTAGAGGGCACTTGGTCTGTGTGGTCACTCTTGATGGCAAGAGTGAATGGATGAATGGGGGTGTTCAGCAGCGGGGGGGTGTGTGTGGCCATGTAAGCCACTGGCCTAGTGACTTTGGCTGCTGGCGTCCCTGCATGGAAAAGCCATGGAAGCTCCCTTGGGCCCTGTGTTCAGCCCAGGGCCTGGGCCTGTTTAGGTGGGTATACTGGAGGGGGGCTCTACAGCCCAAGGGATGAGGAAGAACCCCGTGAGAGGAGCTGTCACACCCACAATGAGACCACATGCTGGGCAGGCCACTCCCCAGACCCAAACAGGTCAGTCGGACAGGGCCTGGCTGGGGGACTCCCACCCCCACTCTTGCTCCCAGCCCCTTCCCAGTGGGAATGGGGGCGACTGGAAGGAGACAAAGGCCAGTGCAGGTCTCCATGTCCACCTGGTGTCTCCAGGAGAGCTCATAGTTGGGGGTCAGGGATGAGGTCACTTCCTGCTGCCCTACCCCCTGTGGCCTGGGGCCTCAAGGACCCCAATCTCTGCTGGCCCTGAGCCTCCACCCAGTTCAGGCCTGTCCAGCTTCAGAGGAGGAGCTGTAGGAATATGCTGTGAAGACCTGCAGAGTCAGGGTAAACAATCAGAGACAGCGAGGTGTCCTAAGACCAAAGCTCTGAGCCAATCTGAGTCCAGGGCTTCTCTGACCCCATGCTGGAGACAGCAAAACAGCAGGGAAAGATTCAATAGCAGAATTGTTCAGGCTCTCAGAAGAAAGATTAGAAGTCACCATGTTCCTTGTCCTTTACTTTACCCCCCTGAAAACTTCTGTCTGTTTCCTTGAGTTATTTCTACTGGCTAATAAGTATCTGAGGAAGGCTGGGGATGGGGCCTCAGTCCTTCAGTCTGTGGACCAGGGAGGGCTGTTGCCTCCCCTGGGCCCTGGAATAGGAACATCTGGTCTCTGAGCAGTGCACTGTCGCCATGACAAGTGGTGCCCGTGTGAGGAACAGGAACCAAATGATGGGTTAGCTGCTTCCAATAGTTCACTGTCGCCACAACAGGGAACAACCAAGGCAGGACCCCTGGTGGGAGCCGTGCGTGGGGCCTGGTTGGCGGCAGGCAGCCCAGGCATTTATGGGTGGGGTGTCTGGGTGAGCGAGGACAGGCATGCCGAGTGAGGGCCTAGTGCATCTTGACTAATCAGCACCAGGCGATGTCCCGCTCCCCGGCAGCCACCCCGTCTCCGAGGCTGCTGTCCCAGAAGGGCTGCTGCTAAACACGCTGGGATGCTTGGCCAGGTGAGAAGAGCCCAGAAGGCTGCCAGTGGGTCCTGGGGATGGTGGGTGCTGGGCTGAGAATTGGCCCCACTGAGGGACATTCAGGCTCGTGTTTGTGGCCCCAAATTCTGATGCCCATCGAGACCCCTATCCTTCTCCACCACAAGCCAGGCCCTGTATTCTCCTGACAAAGCCCACAGCACACAGGCACAAACCAGTTCTCGTGAAGACATGGACACGAGAAGCAGAGTCAACCCTGTATTCTCCTGACAAAGCCCACAGCACACAGGCACAGACCAGTTCTCGTGAAGACATGGACACGAGAAGCAGAGTCAAATGCATTCACCCCCATGTAGCTGCGAAGAAGAGGTCCTGGCCTGGAGCACCTCCCAGGATGATGCCAGTATGGCCTTCTGTGTCCAGGTGCCCACATCCTCCCTCTGGACTCGAGGTGCCCAGGCCTCCACGTGTCTTGCACATGGGCCCCAGCCAGGCAGCAGGGTTCGGGCAGGGCTGGTTGGGGCTGCTGCCTCAGCTAGTGCTGGACAGTGTCTGCTGGCCAGGAGCCAGAAAGAGCCCAGGACACTCCCTGTCCCCTGCCCCGGAACTCCATACAGGCCCAGGAATGACCAGAAACATTGTCAAAAGCCACAGTTGAACTCAGAAGGGAGCTGTACGCAAGTGAAGTTCACGTGGAAGAGATGAGAAAGAAGGCACCATTCACAACAGCTGAATGCACATGTGTGTCACGGGTATGTGGAAAAACTCTGAAAGCCTGGAGGACAGATTCTACCTGAGGAAGGGCACATTTGCCTGAGACAGGAAGGTCCATCCTCACAAAGATGTTGTTTCATCTTGAGCTCAACTAAGTGTCACCAATCACAAGCACCAAAGAATTACTCTATCACTCGGTAAGTCGCTTAGAAGGTTAATATTGAAAAACAAACAGGAACAGCTGAAATTCTGGAGTGCCTGGCCTGTGGTGGTGCAGTGGATAGACTGTTGACCTGGAATGCTGAAGTCACCAGTTTGAAGCCCTGGGCTTGCCCAGTCAAGTCACATGTAAGAAGCAATCAATGAACAACTAAAGTGAAACAGATATGAGTTGATACTTCTCTCTCTCCTATTCCTCTCTTTCTGTAACATCAATAAATAAAATCAAAAGAGAAGAAAGGAAGGGAGAAAGGGAGGGAAAGACGGAGAAAGAGAAAGAAGAGAATCAATGAATGAATTCTGAGTAAAAGAACAGCAATGGAACCATGGGAACCAGATGCGACCAGATTGTTGGGCCACAGCCAGCAGCACTGTGTGGTGCTGGTATAGGAATGGACAGGTCGCTGTCCAGAGTAGAGTCGAGTCAAATACACAAGGAGCCAGGTTCAGGAGAGGGGATACCTGCACTCAGTGGGAAACAGGTGAACACTTGAATGGTGTCAGGACACCTTCTCAGGTTCCCACCCTACAGTGTGTGTCTTCAAGCTGGGTTGAGGTCATGGGACTGTTTTGGTCAAGGACAGGAGCAGAAGTCACATTTGTCACCTCCAGGCTGAGGCAATTAAAAAACCAACAGCCACCTGACCGGTAGTGGCACAGTGGGTAGAGTGTTGACCCGAGATGCTGAGGTCCCAGGTTTGAAACCCCAAGGTCACTTCATTGACATGATCCCATGGTCACTAGATTGAACCTAAAGGTCACTGGCTTGAGCCCAAAGGTCACTGACATGAAGCCCAAGGTCGTTGACTTGAAAAAAGGGTCATTGGCTCCACTGGTGCCCGCTGGTCAAGGCACCTATGAGAAGCAATCCATGAACTAAAATGACACAATTATGAATTTATGCTTCTCATCTCTCCTTCCTGTCTTTCTCTCTCTAGCTTAAAACAAACAATAAAACCCCAACATGCTGAAGACCTCACAACTCAATAATAAAAAGTTAAACAACTGAATTAAATGGGCAGACATTTCTCCAAAGAGGACACACATGGCCAACAGACTCAGTGTCATCAGGGAGATGCCAATCAAATGAGCTAGTATTTCATACCCACCTGGAGGGCCAAAATCAAGAACCAGGTGATAACAGGTGCTGGGGAGGTTATGGACAGAGCCCTCTCGCTCGGCTATTGTGGGGTACATTGGGCAGACTTCAGAATGATACACAGTGTTCCCATACCCTGAGAATCGAGAGCATGTGTCCACACAAACACGGCACATGCAGGCTCACAGGAGCAGCAGTCACAGTAGCCTAAAGGTGGACATAGCCCAACCGTCCTCAGCGGACCTACACAACAGAACACTACTCAGCCACAGAAAGGAATCAAGTGCCAACACGTGTACGAACATGAACAAACCTGGAAACCAGACCCAGAGCCCATATATTACATGGTTCCACTGTGTAAAATGTCCTTCTGCCCTTCGAGAATGGGCACCTCCTCCTTATCCTCCCTGAAGGCATTCTGGGCATGCACATCGCCTTGATGACTGCGCACAGGCATGGCCCATTGGAGGACCCCACACTGCCCAGAGGGGCGAGCTCTGGAGACTTGGGAGGGCCATGCAGGGGACACGCTGAGCAGAAAGGGGCTGGCTCCACACTGCAGGCAGGAGGTGAGTGGAGCAGAGAGCAAGCCCCCGCTCTGTAGAGCAGAGCACATTCCATCCCAAAACACCCAGTAGGGAGCCAGGGAAGCCTTGCTCGTCCCAGTTTGAGCTGGTGCTGCCCCTTGCCCTGTGAGAGGGCCCCACCATTTGTCCACTGGCCATACACCAAATGGGTGGGACCGAGGGAACAGGGGACTCAGTCATAGCCGGATGTGGAAGGGTGGGGGTGCCCAGGGAAGGTGCATCCACATGGGCCCCTGGGCAGACCTCGCCAGGGTAGCAGGGTCAGGACACAGGACTCAAGCACAAAAGGTACAGCCCCAGGCTTGTGCAGAAGAAAATCAAAGATGAGACAGCTGGCTGGGAAATCCCCCGTGGGGCTGGGCCAGGCCACACAGGAGGGTCTGAACCATCCACAACATTCTAGCCTGTAGACTGTGACTGGTGGGATCCTGCAGGGAGCTCGGACACTCTGGGCCAGTGGTCTGGAGGAGGCACCATCCCCCTGGATTGAGATACCCAAGACTACTCAGCAAGAGCACAGGCTGTCTCCTGCCCTGGGAGCTGAGGGTCCTCAACACAGTGACCACCAGCTGGTGATGTCTGTGCAGAAGAGGACGTGGCACCAGCCTCTGCCTGCTCCCTGGCCCTGTCTACCCTCCCACAGGCCTGATCTCTGCAGCTGGTGCAGGACAGGGGTGATGCTGGGATGGTGACCACACCTGGCCTGCAGTTGTGCAACCTCGGCTTTCTGCTGGAAAACACGGGGCAGCCAGAGCCAGGCTGGTGAGCATGGCCCTGATGGGGAACATCTGTCAACCACTGGCAGACAGCAGAAACCACGTTCTCTAAGCAGTGAGCTCACAGTGGACACATTCTTGGCAGACTGAGTATGTCATAGGGGCTGAACGCCTCCTTGGTGCCCAGACAGTACCCACCCAGAACCTCCTCTTCGGGCTGCACTCCCTCTCCACTCTGGCGGTGGCCCTCATCCTGGGCAGGGTCCTCAGCTCCTCACCTGGCCCTCCCAACACCTCTGCCTCAGCTCGGCCCGTTCCTGAAGGACCTCCTCACTCCACCCTCCAAGTGTCATCTTCATGTCTGAGTCAAACCACCTTTTCCCCTGGTTTCTCATTCATTCTGGAATCTATCCTGGGGTGGGTACTGGACAATTTACCTTCTGTGTCAACCTTGCACAGGTTGGATCTGCAAATAGAACTACTAACGTGTGCTGGCACTTGCTCGTAGCTCACCAGGTGCCAGCTGCTGCTGCAGGCACTTCTCACATTTTCTACACACAACTACCCACATTTGACAGACATGGAAACTGAGGTACAGGGAGGCTCAGTCAGCGCTACGGCCATGCAGCTGGCCACGAGCAGAGCTGGGTCTGGAGCGGCCCCTGCCCCCTTCTTTCCTCTCATGCACCAGGCTGTTCCTCCACTGGAATCCGAAGGCTGCTACATCCAATTTGAAAAGTTGGGACTCTGCCCTGGCCCGTTGGCTTGGCCGTAGAGTGTCAGCCGGTGTGTGGAAGTCCTGGATTCAATTTCCGATCAGAGCACACAGGAGAAGTAACCATCTGCTTTTGCACACACACTCCTCTCTCCTTTCTCCTCTCCTCCTACAGCCATGGCTCAGTTTGAGCAAGTTGGTCCTGGGCACTGTGGATGACTCCATGGCCTCTGCCTCAGGCAGTAAAATAGCTCATTTACTGAGCAATGGAGCAGTGGCCTCAGACAGGCAGAGCATTGCCTAGGAGGGGGCTTGCTGTGTGGATCTCAGGAGTCTGTCTCTGCCTCCCACTGAAGTAAAAAAAAAAAAGCTGGGATTCTAACAGGAAATGCAGGCACCTATGACCCAGATGCTGGTGGAGCCTTGACATGGGCTAGCACGTCCTGCTTTCTTCTTCTCATGCCCATCCTCCCTCTTTCTTGTCAAAGGTTTTATAGTCTTGTTGAGAAGACCGTTGCTCACCACACTTGGTCCCTTCTGCAACAGTGGTGTCCTACCCGCGCACACAACAAGACTGACAGCCAGTCTGCAGTCTGAGTGGCAGCACTAAGCTCTCAGGGAGTCGCATGTCCCAAGGAGCCTCATGTGCCAGATAGCACTTGTGTCCTGATAGCTTCAGGCCAGAGGCCTAGGCCAGGGCCTGAGGAAGGGCCTCGGTCAGCTGGTCTTGAAGCTGCCCTTCACTCCACAGAAGCTAGTCGATACATCGCAGGGTTGAGAACTCTACCCTGAGAGGAAAGTAGCCCAGTGGGTCCATTCCACTTAGGATGTCTGTCACCAGCGGACACTGAGAGAATGGAAAGGCACCAGAGGTTATCTGAACTGTGTGTCTGCAGCCTCTCTGAAACCCATCCCACGGAGCTTGGTTCTTAGACCAGCTCCAATTCCACAGTGACAGCCTGGGGGGCACTGAGTGTCCCCACAAGGGCACAGTACGGGACAGTGAGGCTGTGCACAGACTGCCCAGAGGGGCACCAACACCACCGCTGCACAGGCCTCCCCAGCACACGTTCCGATGGCTCTGGGATCAGGGTGGATGGAGGGCTGTAGGGGCTTCCCGGCACAGCCAGCCCCTTTCCTCCTGGGTCTCCAGCCTTGCAGGTCCCCTTTCCAGGTGCTTTCTGGGCTCTTATGGGGCAAAGATGCACAGGGGCTGCGGGGACCCCTCACCTCCTCCTCAGCAGCAAGGCCGGAAAGAGGAGCCCTGAGCCAGACTCAGGCCAAGGGTCCCACACAGGCCCTCCCACAGCTCCCACAAGGGTTCCCTACCCTGCATGTCCACGCCCTTGAGGCTTGTTTCTCCCTGTGCAGAGAGTGGGGTGGAACGGGTTCACCAGATGGCCCTCGGCTCCCCCGTCCCCCACATGCTTCAGTGTAGAGATAATCCCTTCCCACATGACCCACAGGCAGCCAAGCAGCTTTGCCGCAAGGGCTGCCCCATCCAAGCTCTGAGTCAGCCGGCAGCCTTGGCAGCCCTCACTGGCCAGCAGGGCTGATGGTGGATCCTGGGATAGGGACCAGGACTGGGGGACTTATGCTTTAATTTTCACACTCCCTTCTTCCCAGTGGATTTTCTCTTGTTCTCCACCATGCCACGTTCTGATAAGCACTAGGGCAGGAGCTAAGTTCCTATAGGAAAAGCATCTTTTGAAGGACATGTGGCAGCTGGAAGCACCAGCTTTGGTAAGAGTGAGCAGAGGGGCACACGCAAGAGGGTGGGCCAGCTCCCAGACAGAGCCAGGGTGAGCCAGCACCCCAGGAGGACCAGGAAGAGGCCTTCCTTCCCTCTCAGGACCCACTTCTGAGCCTGGAAAGTCTGAGCAGGTGCTGGCGGCCCACAGCCTTGTGGCCGGACGGCCTGGCTCTAGCCTTGCACTGGCCTACTTTATGCTGGCGCAGTGGAAATGTGGGTCAGCATTTGCTCACTTGGCCCAAGACCAGAGCCAGTGAAAGGAAGCATGCTGAGCTGGGTCTGCCTGGGGGCCCCAGCTCCACAGGGCCAACCTACCTCAGTGGAGCCCCTGCCCCAGCCATCACTTCCTGGCTGTTCAGCCAAAAGGTGGGACCCCTCATTCACTCCTTCCTGCTGTGACTCCACTGGACACTAGTACCTGGCTTGTCACCAAGGCAAGCACCATACTCTCCCCAGTCCTGTAAGCTGAACCCAGCTGGGCTGAACTGGAGGGCCCCTCACTCACAGCAGCCGGGCCTGGTGCCTTCACCCCACCCAAGTGTCTGCACCCTGAGATGCCTGGGCACCCTGATGCTCCAGACTTCCAGGGGCTCCACTCTTGAAATGCTGTGTGTCTTGACTTCAGGAGGGCGCCCTGGAGTTGTGTCTACTGCCAACTCTGGAAAGCAGAGCCTGGGGTGCACAGAGCTGGACACCTGCAGGTGGCAGGCACTGTCTGGCTGCCCTTTGTGAAGTGCCCACTTCCCTTCTTTCTAGGAATCCCCACAGGTTGTCTTAAAGCAAAGGAAACAGGTCTTGTTCTAAGAGATTTAAGTAAAGGATCAGCTGCCTGCCAATCACCTAAAAGTGACGGAGGAATGAAGAAGCCCCCAGCACTGTCTCATCTGGCTGGTGAAGCCAGTCGGGCAGGGCCATGGAGCTCACCTCAGAGTCCTGTGTCAGGAGCGAGGGCAGGAGTGTGGGGCATCCAACCTCTGGTGACCAGGCAAGCCCAGTGTCCTCTGGGCAGAACCAGGGGCTGGACTGGAGGGAACTGGAGACAGAGCTCCCTCAAGCAGATCACAAACACCTTATCTCCCATCAATTCTACTGTCTAAACACTTAAAAAACCTGTTTCTGAAATAATCTCAGACTTACAGAGAAGGTGCAGGAGTGGCAGCGTTGCCCTGTCCCCTGTCTGGCTTCCTCTGATGTTTATGGTTTATCCCCAGCAGTCAAAGCCAGCACATTTACTATCATACCTATTGCTACCAGCTGCAGACCTCGTCCAAATTTCAGTGGCCTTCCTGCTTGTGTCTTTCCATTGTGGGACCCCCCCTCCAGGGCCCCAAGCCACACTGAGGCTCAGTCCCATATGTGCTGTCCAAGGTACAGCCCCCCCCTCGGGAAGCAGTGCTGAGACGGGGGACACACCTGGTTCAAGCAGGGGTTGGCAGGGCTGCCCTCCACTCCTGTCACTAAGGCAGCAAGTGTCACCTGTGCTATGGTGACCTGAAATGTTTATTCTCAGTATCTGGGGTCATGCCGGTGTCCTCTTTATTTAAGAGATTCATGGAGGCTGAGGCTCCCACCCTACAGTTTAGCCAGCATCCCCCCCAACACACCCTCTGCCTTCTCAACTCTAGACTCTGAAGCCCCACTGGAAGGGAGTGTGGTGCCTCACGAGGGCTGGGGTGGAGCTGTCCAGGGAAGGAGGTAGCCCTCTCTGACTGGGTGCACACTCACAGGCAGCCACATGCTCTGGGGAGAGAGGCCAGGAAATTTTAGCTCCCAACTCACTGGATGTGTGACCTCAGGAAGTTACGTGGCCTCTCTGGGCCTCTGCCTCTCCTCACTACGGCACAGGCTCTGACAGCCAGTCTCTAAAAGGACGTCTGGGCTCTGTCTCACTTCTCATGTCTGCCTTGTACCATGACACTGGCCACGGGCTAATGCACATGCAAGTGCGTGGCTGCGTCTGAGGGAGGGCCGAAGGAGGCGAGGCCGTGAGTGCTGGCAGAGGGCCCACAGGAGCTGCTGTTGTGATCAGAGCCATTGTGGCCCACGACCTCACGACATGGGCCCATGCTCTATTCTCACCGCACCCTCACAAAGCCATGAGCGCTCCAGGGTGCACAGGGCACCCAGGCCAGGGAAAAGCTACATTCTTGCTGACAGAAAGAGCATGTTACTTCACAAGAGAAAACACAAACAAGGCCTGGAGTTCCCATCAGCAACCCTGGACAGAGGACAGTGCAGTGCCATCCACAAGTCACTCAGGAAGAAGGACTCTGCCCCAGGCATCCCTGCCCAGCACAGCACAGCAGCAGCCGCTGTGAGCACAGAAGAATCCATGCATGTGTCATCCATATACCCCATGCAAAGGGAATACCAGAAAGAGACCAGCAAACTGACCATAAATCAGAACAGAGGCTTCAGAACTGTTATCAAGATGAGACCAGTGGAGAGGAAATGGGACGGACAAGGGGCCCATGTGCATTAGCACCAGTATGTGCTAATCTGTGCGTTAAATAAGCGCATGACTGAGATGTAGGTCATGAACATCTATGTGCCAAACAACACAGGTGCTAAACGCAGAAAGCCAAAGTGAAAGGTAAACCAGGACTGATGAAAACAGATGCAGAACTCTCCCTGGATCTCCTCAGAATCAGGCGCCAGGGACTGAAAAAATAAACGATACAGATGTAGATACTGACCTTCACATTCCTCAGACAGAAACCAGAAGGCCACCATGTTCTGTACTTGGCCAAAAAAAAAGTGTATTAATGAATATGACCTTACTATAAGCCAATAAATTTTAAAATAAATAACAAAACATGTCACATACATAAGCCCAATATTAACAGTCAGAAACTAAGGAACACATTCCTACGTAACCCTTAGATAAAAACAGGAAATCAAATCTGAACACGCAAGCCTTCCAGAAAGCCACAAAAATGTAAACACATCTCAGCAGAGCCAAGGGCTTAACTGACACAGAACTCAGATGCTCCTGGAAAAAGAGTAACAGTGGGGGCTGTGCGTTCATCTCAGAAAATCAGAGTGAGGACAGTAAAACACATTTCAAAAAGAAGAAAAGGGATAATGAAGATAAAACCAGAAATTAAGTGGAAAACAAGTAAAAATGATGCTGTTTTTCCTAAAAACAAATAAAATACACACCCCTTGCCCTGCTGAAGACTGATTAAGAAATGATGGTCTCTACAGTGTTTCCGTAAAGTCATGGTGCACTTTTGATTGGTCACAGGAAAGCAACAAAGACGATAGAAATGTGAAATCTGCACCAAATAAAAGGAAAACCCTCCCAGTTTCTGTAGGATGATGTGGCAGCATGTGCACATGCGCAGATGATGACGTAACACCGTGTATACAGCGGAGCAGCCCACGGCCATGCCAGTCGAGATGTGGACGGTACAGAGGAAAGTTCAGTGTGTTCTGTGGCTCGCTAAATTCGAATCCATGACCAAAGTGCAACGTGAATATCGGTGCATTTATAACGAAGCGCCACCACATAGGAATAACATGACTCGGTGGGATAAGCAGTTGAAGGAAATCGGCAGTTTGGTGGAGAAACCCTGTTCTGGTAGCCATCAGTCAGTGACAAGTCTGTAGAGTCTATACGGGATAGCTACCGAAGGAGCCCTAAAAAACCTGTGCGTGAGCCCACATCAAACTGCACTGAATAGGTATGAAACTGGGAGAGTTTTCCTTTTATTTGGTGCAGATTTCACATTTCTATCGTCTTTTGTTGCTTTCCTGTGACCAGTCAAAAGTGCACCATGACTTTACGGACACACTGTATTTAGAATTTGCATGTGTTGGAGTTTAGAGACCCACATGTGATTAGGAATGACAAGGACCCAAGGAGAGGAAAGGCTGAGAGACTGCTTCAGTGCCACAATTTGCAAATCTGGTGCAAACAGGTAATTTTCTAGTGAATATAAATTAGCAAAATAACTTAAAATAAGGGAAAACAGGCCCTGGCCAGTTGGCTAAGTGAATAGTCAGCCAGCATGAGAGGACATCCCAGGTTCAATCCCCGGTCAGGGCACAAGGAGAAGCAACCATCTGCTTCTCTTTTCCTCCCTCTCCCTGTCCCCTTCTCTCTCTCTTCTCCTCTTGCAGCCAGTGGCTCAGCTGGTCCTAGCATCAGCCTCAGGCGCTGAGGATAGCTCAGTTGATTCAAGCATCAGCCCCAGATGGGGGTTGCCAGGCAGATCCCAGTCAGGGCACATGCAGGAGTCTATCTCCCCTCCTCTCACTTAAAAAAAAAAAAAAAAAAACCAACCAGGAGAAAACATAAGTAGGCTAATACAAGAAACTGGAAAGGTGATTAAAGATCACCTTTAATCCAACAAACAGAGGAAAGCTCCGGGAACAAATACAGCCGAGGATGATCTCACCTTAACTTGGAAGAGAAGTTATTCCAGTGTTACTTGAACTTTTCCAAGACAAATAAAAAGATGAAAGATGCTGTAATTCATCTCATGAAGCCAGTATAATCTAATACAAAAACCTGATGTAGTACAAAAACAAAAAAAACTATAGACAAATATCACTTATAAAAGAAGATGAGAAAAAAATGTAAGTAAGAGATGAGCGAAGAGAACCCAGGAAGAAGTCCTGTCCATCAGGACTCAGCTAGTCTGCAGAGGCTCACGGGCCCAGTGACGGGCTGGCATAATGTCATGAACAATGTCATGAACAATGAGCACATAAAATTCAGAGAACCAAATCAGTAAGTACTGACAAGAAATGTGACAAAATTCAGCAATCATTATTAATAACACCAATTAAAACAAAAATAAATCAAAGGCTCTGTACACACAGAGGCCAAGATCATTCCACACTGAAACACAGAACTGTTCCAAGAACCTGCAGAAGCCATTGGTGGTGCTGGCCGCTGCCATGATTACTCAGAGTTTTCTTGGAGGGTCTAGCAAATGCAGTAAGATAAGAAAATAAAATAAATGATATAAACATTAAGAAAAGTAGGTAAGCCCTGGCCGGTTGGCTCAGCGGTAGAGCGTCGGCCTAGCGTGCAGAGGACCCGGGTTCGATTCCCGGCCAGGGCACACAGGAGAAGCGCCCATTTGCTTCTCCACCCCTCCGCCGCACCTTCCTCTCTGTCTCTCTCTTCCCCTCCCGCAGCCGAGGCTCCATTGGAGCAAAGATGGCCCGGGCGCTGGGGATGGCTCTGTGGCCTCTGCCCCAGGCGCTAGAGTGGCTCTGGTCGCAACATGGCGACACCCAGGATGGGCAGAGCATCGCCCCCTGGTGGGCGTGCCGGGTGGATCCCGGTCGGGCGCATGCTGGAGTCTGTCTGACTGTCTCTCCCTGTTTCCAGCTTCAGAAAAATGCAAAAAAAAAAAAAAAAAAAAAAAAAAAAAGAAAAGTAGGTAAAATTACTTGTGCTGATGATGTGACTGTAAACCGAGATAGACTTCCCTTTACCTTAGTTTAAAAAATTAAAAACCAATACAAATATTTGATACAAGATGACTATACATTTTTCACTTCTCTAGCAATAAGCCCCAGAAGTAAAAGCAGTGGAGACACCTATTCACAGCAGTGACAGGGGAGGTGCTGTGGCCAGCAGCCCCAACAATAAGGTGACCAAACAGTTCAAGGCATTCACTGTTCCTGCACCTAATGGCACTCTGCTCCCACAGCTCAGGGACAGTGCCCTCCAACTCCAGGGGTCCAGAAACCCCGCCCAGTGTCCAGCATGCAGGAGGGTGAAGAGCGGAAGGAAGTGGCTCACACTCCATTTGTGTTCTCTTAGGAAAAAGCTTTCTTACTGGGTGAGCTCTCAATTAAGTCAAATAAAGGCAGCATGCAAGTGGGGTCTTCCCAGAAACCACGAGACATGTCAGAAAATGACAAGTTTCTGAGAATGCTTCTTTGACAGAGTCCCAGCCAGTATTCTATCCATCCAGGGACTGACAGGCTATTGGTTTCACCACAGATGTGGGATATTAACTGAAGGCTACTGCAGAGCTGGACAGTAGGAATAAGCTTGGATAAATTCAAACACCTCACAGCTGGAGGGATGTGGAACCACTGAAACTGGGCTCCTGAACATGTCGGCAGGAATATAAAGTGTTACAATCACTGTGGAAAACAGTATGGAGTATCCTCAAAAAAAATCAAAGTACAACACAGATATCTGCATACTCACCATATTCACAACAGCATTATTCACAATAGACAAAATATGGAAGGTCCTGGCTGGTTAGCTTAGTCAGTCAAGAGCATCATCCCCGGGCTCTGGCTGGTTGGCTCAGTGGTAGAGAATTGGCCCGGCATGTGGGAGTCCCAGGTTCAATTCCCAGTCAGGGCATACAGGAGAAGCGACCATCTGCTTCTCTCCTCCCCTTCTCTCTCTCTCCCCAGGCACTGAGGATGGTTTCATGGCCTCACCTCAGGTGCTAAAAAATAGTTTGGTTGCTGAGCAATGGCCCCAAAAGGGCAGAGCATTGCCCCCTTATGGGCTTGCTAGGTAGATCTTGGTTGGGGTGCATGTGGGAGTCTGTCTCTGCCTCCCCTCCTCTCACTGAAAAAAGGAGAAAGAGAGATAGAGAAAATTAATCCCTGGCCAGATAGCTTGGTTTGTTGGAGTGTTGTCCTAAAACGTGGAGGTTGCTGGCTCAATTTCCTGGTAAGGGCACATTACAGGAGCAGCTCAATGTTCCTGTCTCTCTCAAAAAACAAAACAAAACAAAACAAAAAAACACGAAAGCCACCCAAGTGTCATGGATAAATGAATAAACAAAATGTGGTCCATCCATATAATGTAATATTATCCAGACTTGGATAGGAAGGGAATTCTGGCATAGGTTACAACAGTGGTAGTCAACCTGGTCCCTACCACCCACTAGTGGGCGTTTCAGCTTTCACGGTGGGCGGTAGTGGAGCAACCAAAGTATAAATAAAAAGATAGATTTAACTATAGTAAGTTGTTTTATAAAGATTTATTCTGCCAAACTTAGCGAAAATCTGACATAAAGTACTTGGTAAGTAATTATTATTATATGATTTAACTTGCTGTAACTCTGCTTCATAAATTTTATAAAGTAAAGTTACTTCTCAACTTTATAAATCACCATTACTGTGGAATCAGTGGGCGGTTGGTATAAAAAGGTTGACTACCCCTGGGTTACAATATAGTGAACCTTGAAGACATCACTCTAAATCTTCAAGTCACAAAGACTGTCATGATTCCAATTACATGAGGTCTCTAGCGTGGTCAGATTCATAGAAAGTAGAATAGTGGTTGCCAAGAGCTGGGGGGAAGTGGGGGGAGAAGAAGTGTTTAATGGGGACAGCTTCAGTTTTACAAGAGGAAGAGTTCCGGGGATGGGTGGTGACGACCATGCAACAACATGCATGTATCCTGATACCACTGAGCTGTGCACTCAGACATGGTTAAGACGGTGAAGACAAATAAAAATACAGTACCTCAGAACTTACTGTTCTGCTCTTAACAATATTCAGCCAATATTCTTTCCTTTTATTTTTCTTCTTCTTTTCCAAGTGAGAGGAGGGGAGATAGAGAGACAGACTCCCACATGCACCCTAACCAGGATCTACCTGGCAACTCCCCTCTGGGGCTGATGCTCTGCCCATCTTGGGCCATGCTCACAACCCAGCTAATTTTAACGCCTGAGGCAGAAACTCCACCACAGAGCCCTCCTCAGCACCTGGGGCCAATGCACTTGAACCAATTGAGCCATAGCTGTGGGAGAAGGGGGGGGAGGGAGGGAGGGAGAGAGAGGGAGAGAGGGAGGGGGAGAGAGTGAGAGAGAGAGAGAAGGGAGGGGTGGAGAAGCAGATAGTTGCTTCTCCAGTGTGCCCTGATCAGGAATCGAACCCAGGACATCTATAGGCCCAGGCTGACGCTCTATCACTGAACCAACCAGCCAGGGCACCAATTTTCTTGATAAAAACCAAAATACACCTCCAAAAACTGTTGCAAGCCTTTGGTTAATATCCATATACAACTAGTCCCGCATCAAGGTTGGTTGGTAAAAGTTGTTTTGTTATAAGGTTGATGAGATGTCTCAGGAACTTCACTTTTGTTTATATCAATTAGCATGGGGTACAAGTTGTTTTGTTTTATGCCCTTTGGCTTAAGATTGCAGACTTTGAGGACTCACTGTACTGAAAAAGTTAGTTCAACCTTTTTTGTCTCTTTTCTCTTTTATGAAGGACATCATTTTCAAAAGTCCCTACTTGGCCATGTTTGCTGAAGTCCTGGCTTCTAATTTGGATGGAGATGCTGTGGTGAGTGCAACCGAGCTCTGATGCTCCTGAGAGGCTGTTGTACAGAGGCGGACAAGTCTGTGTTCATACCCTGAGAGGCACTCCTCCCACATGTGCGGCTCTGCAGTGTGCCCTGGGCTCCTCGGAGAAGTGGAGCTGGAGGTCACAGCCATGCTTGCCCCGAGGCTTGGGTTCTCTGATCCCCTTCAAGGTCGGAGGGGTCACAGTTACAGAACAACCCAGCAGGCAAGGCCTCCTCCACTGGGCATTTGCTTTGGAGCAAGAGGAGAGGGGTTATGAGGTTTCTTTTCTTAGCACCTCCCTGATCCTGGACTGCAGAGGCTGCAAAGTTCAGCCCAGGGCCCAGGATTCCCGATGGGTAAGGGCTCAGAGAAACCTGAGTTCAGGGGAGCTGAGCTGCAGGGAGGTGGGAAGGTTCCTGGCAGCGGGGGTCAGCAGCAGTGGTAGCTTTGGAAACTCATCCCAGCCTGCCCAGCCCTAACAACTCTGTAAGTGGCTCATACCTGAGGTAGACCCCTCTGCTTACACTAGTCGGGCTCCTGGCCATGACTCCTCTGGCCAAGAGCTCAAGAGGTGACCCCTGAGACCTGTGAGGGAGAACTCAGTAGAAGACTCCTTTGAGTGAGGAAGCCAGGAGTGCCCTGGCCTGGACGGGCACAGGAAAAAGTGCTGAGGTGGGCAAAGTGGGTGGGGCCGAGGCTGGGCACGCTCAGCCTGCAGGACTGGGGCAGCACTGGGAAACCTGTGTGCAGTCTGTGGTAAGTGAATGCCAAGTGGGTGAGTGAGCGACAAATGTTTGCCTATGTGATTGGCAGGGTCCCCTTGAGGAGCCAGACAGCAGGCCTGTCTTCCCACTCAAGTCAGGCTGTGCCACGCCCAGGGAGGGCCCTGAAAGAGCCCTTTTTACACCAGGCCTAGAGGGCCCATCGGCCAGAATCCAAATGGAGAGGTAACCAAGGTCATTCCGGTCCAGCTGGAAGCGGAATACTGCTGGGGGCATCCTGGGTTCTGTGCTCCGTGGCAGGGCTACAGCCAGGGACAGAGGATGACGACACAGAATCTATCTAGTGCTCCCTGTATGCCAGGCCTGTCCTCAGCAACTACAAACTTGGGCTCCTGGAAACCGCACACCCGAGATCAGTCTGAGTAGTCAGGGAGGATCACAGCTGCCACAGTCCACCATTAGCAAGACCCTTAGGTTAAAGACACCTTTAAAAACTGCAAATGTCCTTTGAGGTGGGGACACAGTGCTCCTCCCATGCTGACACTAATTGGAGCTATAGCAGGCACTTAGGTCAGGGATCGGGGGATGCCCACTACAGCCATTAGAGTCACAGGGAAGGGGTACAGACAGGGAGAGTAGGGGTGCAGAGTCCTGGCCTGTAGCCACACTCCTGAGCCTTATTCCCCTAAGACTACTTCAGGGGTTGACTGAGCACAGAGTGACTTACAGGAAGGGACCCTAGTATCAGTGTCAACGAGTTAATCAGGCAGTCCCTGAATAAGAGTAATAATAATAATAATTATAATAATTATAATTATTATTATTTTTAGAGAGAAGGGTGGGGGAAGGGAGCAGCGGGAAGGATCAACTCGTAGTAGTTACTTCTCCTATGTGCCCTGATCAGGCAAGCCTAGGGTTTCAAACTGGCGACATCAACATTCCAAGTCGATGCTTTATCCACTGTGCCACCACAGGTCAGAAATAACAGAATTCAATCTACGAAATGTATTTTGTCCATCCTCAGTCCTTCCTCCTGAAGCCTTGGGGAGCAAAGCTTTTGTCTACTGAGGTCATTTCTGGTCCCTGCTACTGAGATGCAGAAGGTGCTCGACACTCCTCAGCAGGAGGCAGAATGCAGCATCCTAGTTTGCAGAAGAAGGAGGAACCTGAGAGAGTGGTCTGTAGCAGAGTCCAGGACTCACAGTGTAAGCCTACTCCCTACTAGCTGGGGTTCCCACTTGAGGACCAGCCCGGCCAAGGGGCCAAATCACCTGTCCTTGGGTTTCTCTTTGTGCCCCTCTCTGATCGTGGCAAATAATCGGGCCCCTTCCCTGTCCCACTGTGTCCCAAGAACCCCTTTAGGCATGATCTCAAGGAGAGGCTTTCACCACCAAGGGAAGTGTCCCCCTGGCCACCCCCTCCCAGGCCTCCTACCTGGACCAGGCCCCGACCCTGCCTTCAGCCTTTGGTACCCACTGGCAACAGATGCCAGGTGGGGCTCCACAGAGTTGCAGAGCCCTTCTGCATGGGTCTGGAAGGTTGGGAGTGCAGCCTCCTGATGACACCGGGCTGCCTCTCAGCTGTCCTGGGCCTTCTGTAAAATGGGGTGAGACCGGAGGCCCCCGGCAGCCACTGAACAGTAGGTGAAAACTGGGTTGTGCCTGAGCACACCATGAGAGAGTGGACAAGGTGTCCCAAGCATGTCCCACCTCCATCCTCAAACCCAACGCTGCCATTTCTCCAAGGAGAAGACATAAGAGCTGGAAGATGTCATTTACTGTTTGCTCGCATTCCCTCGAGTGTGTGGGGTTTCCCAGGGCTAGTGGCACAACCCCATGGATCCACCGAGGCCACAAGGGCACGGCCCTTTTCCAGCAAGGGCCGCACAGATGGCAACCAACACGACACACTCGTCCAACCGGCGCAGGAGTCCAAGGAAAGACGGCTGTGAACACAAAGCCAGGCCACTTTCCTCGTGAAAGATTTCTTTTTAAAAATGTGGTTGTTTTTATAAAACATTGTGCTATTTCTGTTAACGTGTAGTAGGTTTAATTTTGTTATTTTTAAGTGTTCTGAACGGCTCTGCATAACCCACACAAACAAAAGCTCTTTGGGTTTGAGGGTCCTGAGTTCAAGTGTGAGCCACTGAGTCAGACTGTCTTTGGGCCAAGGACCTGTAGTCTCAATACAGTGCTCACAGCTACTTATTTGAAATCCAGGTGACATCACCTATTTTTGTTTGCATTCTATTCTTGTTGATTCTATTTATTTATTTTTCTTTCTCTGAATATAAGAAACCTTAACATGGCTCCAAAAGTCAGAATGCTGTTTTAGCATAAAACCTCCTGGGCGATTCTGAGAAACAAGACCATCCTCTGTCCTCCCCCCAGTTCCCGGACCTCATGACTTGGGTTTTAGAAACATTTCCTGACAGTGAGCAGTGACAAACTTCAGAATCTGTCAGCGTTGTCCTGTGTGTAAAATGGCCCTTGACACCCTGGCCCTCAGAGGGAAGTGGGTCGGGGACCTACTGCCCAGAGGGGGTCCAGCAGTCTTTCAGGAGGGTGCTGGGTGGGACGTTTGTGAGCACTGGCCCCGGGGTACTGACTCCCTCTGGAGGGGCAGCAGCGAAGGCCCTGGCCAGCAGTGTGGCCAGCACGGCTCTATGCAGCTCTGATGTAAAGGAGGTGGCTGTGTTTGTAGCAACCAGAGCCCTGAGGCCCCACTTCCCACCCCGGCTCCAACACTCGCACCACCACCACCGTAAGGCTGTGGCTGTGGCTGTGGCTGTGACATGCTGGCTTTGGCACCACTTCCAGGGAGACACTAGGAAGGCCTGATGGGAAATCAGAGAGCAGGAGGGAGAGGAGAGGGCGGGGAGGGTGGGAGGGAGGGAAAGACAAAGAAAGGGGTGCGGCGACTGGCAGGCACTCCACCAGGGAGGAGTGACCTCAGCGCTAGAGAAGCCTCTGCTCAGCCTCAGAGCCAGGGCGGCCAGGGCAGCTCCAGGGCACTGAAGTTCCTTTCTCTCCCCCACGTCCTATCATCCGCTCTCTGCTGGCTGCTGTGGAGGACCTGGGGCCTCACTGGCCAGACGGGTGCCATCCTCAGCATAAATTGGACTGGGCTCTCTTGCTGGGACCGTCCCAGGCCACAGTCCAGCTGCCTGCCTTCCTGCTGCTCCTGTAGGGTGAGTAACCGTGTATGCCTGTCCCCAGCCCCCAAGTTGCCCAGGCCTCCTGGTGCTTCCCCTGCCCAGAAACCTGCAGCACCCCAGAGGGAGGCCCAAACTAGCCGTGTAGTGCTGGGCACAGCGAATCCAAAGTTTATGCTCCAGATTCTGGGTTCCCTTGGATGGCAGCACCAGAGGTAATTGGGTGTGGGGCACCAGGGCTCTAAACCTGCCAGGCACCCTGGGTTTCTAGAACCAGCAAATCCAGCTATAACCTGACTGGCTTCACTTTCTGGAATGGGAGATTAAGCCAAGTCTGAGCTTGGAGGTGGATCAGGGAAGGGATGTTTAGGGGCTGTCATCTAGGTCCCTGTCAGGGCAGGCACACTGCAGGGTGTCTGGAGCTAGCATGTGGCGCTTTTCCCCCCTCTTCTAGGTGATGGGAACCCCGACCCTGGCCGCCACCCAGGGCAGGGCCCTCTGGGCTCTACTCCTAGCCACACTTGGCTCCGCAGCCAGCCAGCCACTGGGGGTAGACTCCATGTGCATGGCCCGGCCCCTGGCCAAGTACAGCATCACCTTCATGGGCAAATGGAGCCAGATGGCTTTTCCCAAGCAGTACCCGCTGTTCCGGCCGCCTGCGCAGTGGTCTTCCTTGCTCGGTAAGTTCAGTCCCTGCCACCTGCTTTTGGTATGTCCACCCAGGAGGGAACAGTCCCCTGACAGCCGCGCCACACTTCACAGTCTGAAGGGCACTCTTATCCAACTCACTTAAGTGCAAAAAGTATTTGCTGGATGCCAGCTGGTGGTGACCTAGGCTGTGGGGATGTGTTTTGGAGGGAGCAGAATGGCCAGTGTCATGGAGAGGGCCACCGAATGCTGGTTACACCAGCAAGGTGCCCGGGCAGCATAAGGCTACAGGACATCTGCACATAATGGGTGGGAAGGAGGAGTGCATCCACCTGGGACAACTGCTCATGTGGCAATGGGCCCACAGGGGCAGCGCACAGCTCTGACTACAGCATGTGGCGGGAGAACCAGTATGCCAGCAATGGGCTGAGGGACTTTGCAGAGCGGGGCGAGGCCTGGGCCCTGATGAAGGAGATCGAGGCCGCTGGAGAGAAGCTGCAGAGTGTGCACGAGGTGTTCTCAGCGCCCGCCGTGCCCAGCGGCACCGGGCAGACATCCACGGAGTTCGAGGCCGACGCCAGGCACTCACTTGTGAGTGAAAGATGGTGGCAGGGAGGACAGGGTTGTGGGCCATGGTGGCCACCTTGCTGAACACACAACGCCCCCCCCCAGGTGTCCTTTGTGGTCCGAATCATCCCCAGCCCTGACTGGTTTGTGGGCATCGACAGTGTGGACCTGTGTGACGGGAACCGCTGGAGGGAGCGGGTCACCATGGACCTTTACCCATATGATGCAGGAACAGACAGCGGCTTCACCTTCTCCTCCCCCAACTTTGCGACCATCCCGCAGGACATGGTGACTGAGGTGAGGGGGCAACAGAAGAGTTTTACAGAACTGGCCACTTGGGGCAGCTGCCATTGCCCAGCTTTGTCCCTTGTTTGGATGGCAACCTTGTCTGCCGGGTCCCAGTGAGCAGAGGTAGAGCCCTGCCAGGAGGGAGCTGGCTGAGCTACAGGAGGGGTACAGGTGGGGTCCTAGAAGAGGCCAGGCCTTCCTGATCCCTTGCCCAGGCTGTGGGCCAGGTGCCCCAGTCAGCCACAAACTCCCAGGGGGTGTCCTACAGTCCCTCTGGACTCAGCTGGCTCCTGCTTGGGCCAGACGCACAGCAGGTGCAGGCGGGCTCTGGGCTCCCAGCCTACGCTGACACTCTTCCCATCCTCCCCCAGATAACATCTACCTCTCCCAGCCACCCAGCGAACTCCTTCTACTACCCACGGCTGAAAGCCCTGCCCCCCATCGCCAGGGTGACCCTGGCGCGGCTCAGGCAGAGCCCCAGGGCCTTCGTTCCACCTGCCATAGACCTGGCAGGCAGGGGCAACGAGATCATGGACAGCCTCTCAGGTAAGTGGTCCCACTCCACTGCCACGTTCCCTGCCTTCCACAGCTGTGTTCCTGGGTCAAGTGCCCAGGCTCGCGGGCGCCGCCACGTCTATCACTGGCACGTGGGGAGCAGAGCACCACTCAGCTTCATGTGTCATACAGGTATATGCTCAGCCTTCTTGCAACAGGCAGCTACAAACCCCCAGTCCCTGGACCACCTCTTACCTCTCGCCCCTAGAATAACCCTGAAAGTGAGTGTCCCAAGAGGGACCATCTGTGAAGTGTCAGTAATGACACCCAAGATCTGCCTCTCCGAGAGGCAGTTGCCCACATGTGACCCTACAGGAGGGATGGTTCAGGGACCAGGTCACATCATTCACCCCAAAGTGCTCCCCTGAAGCAGGTGTAACTTGCAAGTGAGGTCACCTAGTTCTAAACCTGGCTCTTGGGTGTGGTGTGCCCACCACCTGGCTGCACAAAACCACCAGGGACACCAGAGTATCAGGAGAGGATCAAACCAGGAAGAGTCCGCTGGTGCTCAGACAGCCCAGGGCACTGTGCTCTTAGGGTCACACAAACCTGTACCTCTGAGCTTGGTGCAAGGCCTCGGCAGTTCTGGGGATTCACGGCATGTGTTACAAGATGACGGGAGTTCTGGGGTTCTGAGAATTCTGTAAGGACAACTAGAGTCCTGGGAGATTTGCTAGTTGGTTGATTCAAACTCTAAACTAAAGATTAAACTCTTGGCCAACATTGTAAGTGAAAGACTTTTACACACCACAGCCCAGGAGAGGTGAAGGAGGCCCCAGCCCCATCACGGGTGTGCCACATGGGTTGTGTCATAGCTGACAAGAAGGACTTCATTAAGTGGACCCCTCTGTTTCCTCCATGGCAAAGGGGACAGTGAGGGGTGTCAGTGGAGGTGGCACTGCCCACCAGGGGCGGGGACCCTGTGTGTCAGGTGCTGGGCGAGCATGGGGCTGTGCTCCCACCGTGGTCAGCTCCTAAACGCGTCAGCGAGATTGGATTTGCAGCAGGAAGTTGAGGCCTTCAGTGTGTGCCTCACTGCAGCATGTTTCACACAGGAGGGCTCCCCTCTTTCCCCTGGAAATGTGAACAAGGCTAAGAGTCCCCCAGGGACTTCCATCAACACAATGCCAGTGTCGGTCCCCAAAGCCCTGCACAATGGAAACTTGAGCACAGGATCAGGCTCTTAGCATAGAAATATTAACTCAGGTCATTTTAGTGGTTTCTTAGGAGATGGGTTTGGTAGCATCTGCTTGTAGCTGACTCTGAACTATGCCGAGAAATGCAAGCATTTCATCTCCACTCCGAAATCTGGAGCTGGTCTCATAGGATAAACACACACTGGGGGTCTCCCTCAGCCATCAGCTCCTCCTCTGCCCAGCTAATGGGTCTCTTCTGTGCTCGGTCCAGTTCCAGAAACGCCCCTCGACTGTGAGGTCTCCCTTTGGTCATCCTGGGGGCTGTGCGGAGGTCCGTGCGGGAAGCTGGGAGCCAAGGTCAGGACTCGGTACGTCCGTGTGCAGCCCGCCAACCATGGGGCATCCTGCCCTGCGCTGGAAGAGGAGGCGGAGTGCACCCCTGACAACTGTGTGTGAGCCCCACGCCCCTCAGTCCCTTGACCCATGGTTGGCTGGGCCCAGTCTGTGGGTTAGGGCCACACGGTGAGCTGGCCACACCAGCAGCCTCATCACTTCTGAGCTCCACTGCTGACCAACCCCTCTGTAGAGACGTGCCCGTGGGCCAGAGGGGACTCCTTTCTGCAAGTTCTTCCTCACGGCCCCCACGCCTTAGGGTCCACCCTCATGGAGACATACAAGTCTGCACTAAGGCATGCCCGGTGTGTGCACCACCATACTGGCCACAGGTGTGTGCACAGAGGACAGGCACGCAGCTCCACGCCGGGTGCCCTGCAGGACAGCCACACACCCCAGGCCCAGGAGCCCCCAGCCCCACAGGACTGTCTGTGAAATACCTCGGTCCTGGTGCCCAGGCAGCCACTGGCACAGGAGCCCTGCACCCACACCTGCTCCTCAGAGCAAGACTGCCACCAGGTGCTTGCTGCTTCTGATGCCATAGGAGATAAGGGAGGCAGGCTGGGACACCTCACCTGGCATTGTCACGTACTGATCTGTGCACGTGAATAAAGACGAGGTTTCCTGACATCAGTGGCCGTCGTCTCGCATTCCCTGAACAGGTACGAGGCGAGGGCAGAGTGAGCAGACACAGGGCCACCCACTAGCCCCTGAAGTAGGGTCTTCCCCCAGACTTCACAAAGGAGCATACGGCAACTGTCAGAACAGCATAAAAATGGTGTTCAGACCCACTGCACACACCCAGCACACCTGGCGGATGCTGATAAAAGACAGTATCAGGGAGTACAGAGGATCAGGGATGTGTCCCCGCCCCATGTCATGGAGCACCAAGGGCCTGACCTCAGAGATGGCCCTGAGGGCTCACTGCTTACCTGCCCTGGCCCTTGTCTGAGGTCAGGGGTTCACTGCCTCATGTTACCATCAAGGACCCTCAGGGGCTCCCGAATGAGCGGAGGGCAGGCCAGGCTGAGCTGGGCCCTCAGAGGATGGTAGGGGATGGGGACCCTTTCAGGCCCTCAGAGGATGGTAGGATATGGGGACCCTTTCAGGCCCTCAGAGGATGGTAGGAGATGGGGACCCTTTCAGGCCCTCAGAGGATGGTAGGGGATGGGGACCCTTTCAGGCCCTCAGAGGATGGTAGGAGATGGGGACCCTTTCAGGCCCTCAGAGGATGGTAGGGGATGGGGACCCTTTCAGGCCCTCAGAGGATGGTAGGGGATGGGGACCCTTTCAGACCCTCAGAGGATGGTAGGGGATGGGGACCCTTTCAGACCCTCAGAGGATGGTAGGGGATGGGGACCCTTTCAGGCCCTCAGAGGATGGTAGGGGATGGGGACCCTTTCAGACCCTCAGAGGATGGTAGGGGATGGGGACCCTTTCAGGCCCTCAGAGGATGGTAGGGGATGGGGACCCTTTCAGGCCCTCAGAGGATGGTAGGGGATGGGGACCCTTTCAGGCCCTCAGAGGATGGTAGGGGATGGGGACCCTTTCAGACCCTCAGAGGATGGTAGGGGATGGGGACCCTTTCAGGCCCTCAGAGGATGGTAGGGGATGGGGACCCTTTCAGGCCCTCAGAGGATGGTAGGGGATGGGGACCCTTTCAGGCCCTCAGAGGATGGTAGGGGATGGGGACCCTTTCAGGCCCTCAGAGGATGGTAGGGGATGGGGACCCTTTCAGGCCCTCAGAGGATGGTAGGGGATGGGGACCCTTTCAGGCCCTCAGAGGATGGTAGGGGATGGGGACCCTTTCAGGCCCTCAGAGGATGGTAGGGGATGGGGACCCTTTCAGGCCTTCAGAGGATGGTAGGGGATGGGGACCCTTTCAGGCCCTCAGAGGATGGTAGGAGATGGGGACCCTTTCAGACCCTCAGAGGATGGTAGGGGATGGGGACCCTTTCAGACCACTCTTCCTCCTGCATGGACTGCTGCAGAACCAGGTCCCACTGCCCTCACTGCCCTGACTGACAGGTCCCACTCCTTTACCCATCCGGCAGCAATGTGCCTGGAAAGGGCTCCACACATCCTGTTTCTAGCCTCTGCCCTCCCACTCTGTGCTGTCGAGGACCCAAGGCGCCCCACGTCACTGTGCCAGGGGCAGCGCGCCTTACCCACCTTCCTAGCCCTCTCAGAAACAGGGAGTTCAGCTCCCTCCTTGACATATCAAGTTCCTTTGGCCCACAGGCCCCCACTGGCCAGGTGATGCCCCTTCTTCTCCCTGACATACCTCCCCAAAACATCAATCTCAGACCCCCTCCATCCTCTACTGACACTCACCTCCTTGGCCTCAGTTCTCTCTCCAGAACAGATTTAGATCCCACTGATCACCTGACCCTAAAGAGGAAGGAGTGAAAGCAGTCGCCTGTGCCCAACTTCCCCAGTGGGCAGCTGGAGGCCTAGTGAGTGCCTTACGCATGCACTGATGCCTGACGTGCTGTTAAACTTCACAGCAGCCCTCTTCAGCGAGAAAGAGCCCCTGCGCTCCAGTGAGACACCATGCTGGGTCTGTCTGCTCACGGAGAGCCCTGCCCCTAGGAGCTGGCTTTGCAGGCTCCCAGCGAGTGGCCTTGGGGTCGATGCACACATGGTGAGAGCCGCAGAGCACAGCCCAGGCACGTGGCAGACACAGCAAATACTTGCCCAATGAGCAAGGAACTCGGCTTTCTTCATCTGTTTTGCAGGAGTTCCAACACTAGGCACTTAACATATCAGACAAAACGAGAGACCTTTTAATAAATAAATAAATAAATAAATAAATAAATGTATGTTTCAGGAAGTGCTAGAAAGTAGGATATTTCTCTAAGGCCAAAACAACCAGCAGCCGCGGGGTAAGTGGCGGGTACAATAGGCAGACACCGCCTCGGATGCCCTGCTGACCTGGGTGTCTAAGGCCCTCAACTCACGGGCTCCACCACCAGTGAGGAGCCCCCACACAGCTGGCCCTACAAGGTATGGCCTCGCTTACACTTGGCTCTACAGAGAAGAAAACAACTGTCCTAAAAAACCCTGATTGTAAGCCCATGCTTACATGGGCATGAGATCTGAAAACACCTAGTTAAAAGTTTTATTTGAAAATCCCTGGGCTAGTGACCCCTGAGCACCTGGAAAAAGTGAGCAAAGTCCTCCTTGAAGACAACCCCCCACACACTGTGGATTCAGAGCCCAAAGAATTCCCCCTGTAATCAAAACCCACCAACACACGAGGAAACCAGCAGGACACCCCTAAATCAGAGGAAACAGCAGACTACAAAGTCAGACCCACAAAGCCGCAGTTGCTGGGATCATGTATAGGACATGCGTGAGCATGTGACAGTGCTATCCAGCCCGAGTGTACCACAGAACCAAGCAGAGAGTAAAGCCACAAATCCAACCTGAACACACAGACCACACACTCTAATAAAACGTCCAAGACTGGCAGGCTGAACTCACAAGACTGTGCACTATTTACAGAAAGTGTACAATCCCATAAGAACACTACAGGTCTGGGGATAGGCACTGTAGTGCAGATCCCTGTGGACACCTGGTCCACTTTCCCCTCTTTCCTGGGGCAAGGGCTAGGTGGGGAAGTGGGCAGGAGAGAGAACTAACAAGTATTAGGGGTCAGAACATTGACTGCTCATGTGAGATACTCCAGACCCCAAGACACACGTTAAACGGCCTTCACAGAAGCCACTTGTGGCTTAGGACACCCACCCTGGTGAGTACCTAGGACCTGCAACCACCCTAGAAGCAATGTTTGTTGTGTTAAGGCACTGAGATTGGAGAGATGATGATGGAAGTAACCTGTAAAAGAATCTCGTGTCAGATACTGCTCAGGCTCTGGAGAAGAGCTGGCAGAAAATATCGGTGGTAGTAAAGACGGTCCTAGTGGTTCTGGTAATGGTCCTGGTGGATGGTGGTGGTGATAATGATGGTAATGGTGCTGCTAGTGGTGGTGCAGGGTGCTCTTTCAGAAGCTGGCTGGGGACACCCTCACTGATAAGCCCACCCCTGAGCAGAGCTGTGAAGGAAAAGAGGGGGAGGTCTCTATCTGGTGATGAGCATCCCAGGCAGGGAAACAGACAGAAACAAAGGCCCCCCTCTGTGGGGTGACAGCCAGAAGGCCTATGTGGCCAGTACAGAGGCGGAGTGCAGGTTGGCAGGAGCCCTGATCAGATGGGGTGTGAGCTTCTGCTCCTAGTGAGGTGAGAAGAAGGGGGGGATGTCATGGCAGGGCTTTGAGTGAGAAATAACAACTCATGAGTGTATAATGTAAAGAGTCATCTGGTCATTTGAGAGCTGAGTGTAGTGGCAGAGGCAGGAAAAGGAAGCAAATCAGAGGCCAGTGCACTAACACGTAGAAGAGGGAGGCTGGCCCCAGAGATACGAGGAGAGTGGCAGAAGTGAATGAATTCCAGGTTTATGTTGACGTAAATGCGGTACAGATACTTACAGACTGGCATCTAACATGACTCCAGACAAGTCTAGTCAACTCTGTTCACAGTATTCAGTTCAGGAAGATTTTGGCCATCTGGGTCAGCCTAGGGCAGGGGTCCCCAAACTACGGCCCGCGGGCCACATGCGGCCCCCTGGGGCCATTTATTCGGCCCCCGCCACACTTCCGGAAGGAGCACCTCTTTCATTGGTGGTCAGTGAGAGGAGCACATTGACCATCTCATTAGCTAAAAGCAGGCCCATAGTTCCCACTGAAATACTGATCAGTTTGTTGATTTAAATTTACTTGTTCTTTATTTTAAATATTGTATTTGTTCCTGTTTTGTTTTTTTAGTTTAAAATATGTGCAGTGTGCATAGGGATTTGTTCGTAGTTTTTTTCTAGTCTGGCCCTCCAATGGTCTGAGGGACAGTGAACTGGCCCCCTGTGTAAAAAGTTTGGGGACCCCTGGCCTAGGGGGTACGAGGGAAGGAGGACAGGTTCACTCCTGAGGCTACTGTGGATTCTGGGGTGCTATCATATACTGAGTAGATGAGGGCACTGGGTCACACAAGGCTGTCCCAGCAGCTACACTGAGATCTGCAGGCCTCTCACACAGGCTAGACATGTGTACAACACCAGGTTGCAAGGGGCCGTGAGTGTGCCCAGTAGGTGGGAGGACCCAGAGCCAGCATGTAGAGGAGGAGGCAGAAATGATTTGCAGTCTCAAATGCTGGAAGAGGGAGGAGAGGAGCACAGGAATGACCCACTGTGCTCAGCAACACCAAGCATGTGACTGGGGGGCAGGGCTGAGCAGTTGGTGGCATTGGGGGGAGAAAGGCTGGGGCTAAGACACTGAAAAGTGGTGGGAGGGGCCTCCTGACAAATGGTGGACTGAACACTCACATCTAACCCCACTTATGCCCAAACTCCACTAAAACTATAGAAAAGGATGTTTAGATGGCATAACCCAGATGACTGCCTTGGGCATTAGGACTGCCCAGGTGCTCTGAGGGAACATTTTCTCTCCTCACTCATCTGAGATGCTGCCATTTCCATAAGAGGTAGGAGAGAACTCTTACTTCCTCCTCTCACATTCCAAAAATATTGAACTGGGGCTGCAGCAAAGAGGAGCTGGTGTGAGGCCAAACTATGTGAGCAACGGGGAAAGGCAGGGCTTCCTGGGGTTTGCTGCTGAGCGTGAGCCTGCAGCAAAGTCCAGGAGACAAGTCTGGTGCTCCCGTGCTGCGTGGGCCCTCAGGACAGTAGTGTCCCTTGATACGAGGGACAGAAGGTGCAGTTCTCTCTGAGGGAGCTTTCCCAGCTCTCAGTGTAGGTCTCAGGCCTCCCACCAATCAAAATCAAGCAATAAGTGCAAAAGTCACCAGTTAAACAAAAAAACAAGTCACTAAAATTGATTGAAAGTCAGCAGAAAAAACAATAGATTCAGAGACCCAAGGTAATAAAATTGTCAGAAAAAGAACATAGAACAGGTACAATAAAAATGACCCATCAGCAGGGATGGTTAGAAATAAACAGATACATTTGGAAAGAAAAGACTGTGTAGAGGGACAGACTTCAGTCAGTAGGTTAAAGAGCTGATCCAGGCACAGGAAGAGTTAGTGATCTGGAAGATGTCACTGAAGACAACATCCAGAATGCCACAGAGAGAGACAAAGAGGAGGATAACATCAAGAAGATATGGAGGCCCTGACCGGTTAGCTCAGTGGTAGAGCATTGGCCTGTCATGTGGAAGTCCCAGGTTGGATTCCCGGCCAGGGCACACAGGAGAAGCGCCCATCTGCTTCTCCACCCCTCCCCCTCTCCTTTCTCTCTGTCTCTCTCTTCCCCTCCCGCAGCCAAGGCTCCATTGGAGCAAAGTTTGCCCGGGCGCTGAGGATGGCTCTGTGGATTCTGCCTCAGGTGCTAGAATGGCTCTGATTGCGGCAGAGCAACGCCCCAGATGGGCAGAGCATCGCCCCCTGGTGGGCATGCCAGATGGATCCTGGTCGGGCACATGTGGGAGTCTGTCTGACTGCCTCCCCATTTCCAACCTCAGAAAAATACCAAAAGAGAAGATATGGAAGATAAAATGAGAAGTGTTAAAATGTTTTTTGGGTTTTTTTGTTTGTTTTTTAATATTTTATTTATTGATTTTTAGAGAGGGGGGGGGAAGGGGGAGGAGCAAGAAGCATCAACTCCCATATGTGCCTTGACCAGGCAAGCCCAAGGTTTTGAACCGGCAACCTCAGAGTTCCAGGTCGACACTTTATCCCACTGTGCCACCACAGGTCAGGCAAAATGTTTTAAATCCAACATTCCAAGGATATAATGGAGATAAAGGGATATATATATATATATATACACACACACACACACACACACACACACAATTTTTTTTTTTGTATTTTTCTGAAGTGAGAAACAGGGTGGCAGAGAGACAGATTCCAGCATGCACCTGACCGGGATCCACACAGCATGCCCACCAGGGGGTGATGCTCTGCCCATCTGGGGCGGTGCTCTGTTGCAACTGGAGCCATTCTAGCGCCTGAGGTGGAGGCCATGGAGCCATCCTCAGCACCCAGGGTCAACTTTGCTGCAGTGGAGCCTTGGCTGTGGGAGGGGAAGAGACAGAGAGAAAGGAGAGGGGGAGGTGTGGAGAAGCAAATGGGCGCTTCTCCTGTGTGCCCTGGCTGGGAATCGAACCCAGGACTTCCACACTCCGGGCTAATGCTCTACCACTAAGCTAGCCAGCCAGAGTGAGATAAAGGGATATTTAATTTAAAGAGAAAACAGAGCAAAATTAAAGAACTGGCTAAAATACTAAGGTATCTTCAGAACCAAAAAGCATAATATATCTCAAACAAGATAGGTAAAAGCCACCCATGCCCATGCATATGACATAAAACTGCTGAACACCAACACAACGAAAACCTTGAAAGGGCCCAGAGGAAGGAGCACCTATTGGCATGACAGTCATTTCTCAACAGCAGCCAAGGGAGTCAGAAGTCAAATAATACTTTTAACATGTTGAGAGAAACCCAAAGTTGCAAACTCAACACCATCTTTCAAGGATGAAGGTTTTTTACCCATTTTCAGAGTAACAAAAACTGAGTTTAACACCAAGATGACTGCAAAAGAAACTTTTAGAGGTTGTGCCTCAGTACAAAAGTGTCTCTTCTCTGTCCTCTGGAAAAAGTTAAAAGCAAAGGCAGCGCAGTGGGAGAACACCCTTTAAATGTGCACCCTGCTTTTACATCAATGGAGCCAAAAGCAGCAGACGGGGGCGCAGGAAGCACCTGTGTCCACCTGGGCAGCTATGAGAATCTGTCCAGTGGGACCGGTTTGGAACTGTGGAGTCTGTGGAAGGCTTGCAACTTCCAAGGGAAGGTTTGGATGGTAAACTGTGGTTAATTTTGGTCAATTTCAGCTCCTGGCACAGAAGCAGTACCTGTCCCTCACTCCAGCCCAGGGGCAGGCCACCGTGTATGTGCTCCTGGGGCAGCCTGTGTGCAGCTCTCAGGAACCACAGGGGACAACAGGACCTCCCTCGTCTTCCAAATATCAGGGAAGCATGTGCTTCCCTGGAGCAGCCGGTGTGCAGCTCTCAGGAACCACAGTGGACAACAGGACCTTCCTCATCTTCCAAATATCAGGGACCTGTGAGTTGATAACTGATTGGTGTATCTGATCACAGAGACGCAGACAAAGAGAGAATCAGCTGTTGTTGCAAGAACCCCCTTTCCAGCTGAAGTGACTTGGAAGACATTTAAAAGCTGGTACCCTTCGCTCTGTCCTTCCACTTAGTTTTTCACTTTTTTCCCCTTTCAGAGCCAAACATCGAGGATAAGGTATTTAAAAACAATTTGCACATACAAGGCAAATTAGAAGTGACTGTGCTGCCCAAGGAACATCTCAGGAAAGACCTGAAAGACAGGTGATTCTCGACACAGAGACCATACACCAATGAAACAACACAGAACAGCAAACCCCAGAAAAGGGAGGGAATGTGATTTCCAGAGGTACCACAGCATTAGATCCAAATGTCCAGTGTTCAACAGATAATCACAGGCTACAAAGAAACAGGAAAGTACGGACAACCCAAAAGAAAAGAATAAGCCTGACCAGGTGGTGGCACAGTGGACAGAGCGTTGGACTGGGACGTGGAGGACCCAGGTTCGAGGCCCCGAGGTCGCCAGCTTGAGCGCGGCAGGCTCGTCTGGTTTGAGCAAAGCTCACCAGCTTGGACCCAAGGTCGCTGGCTCGAGCAAGGGGTTATTCGGTCTGCTGAAGGCCCGTGGTCAAGGCACATATGAGAAAGCAATCAATGCAACTAAGGTGTCGCAACAAAAAACTGATGATTGATGCTTCTCATCTCTCTCTCCGTTCCTGTCTGTCCCTGTCTATCCCTCTCTGTCTCTGTAAGAAAAAAAAAGCCAACAAAGCTGTCCCTGAAAAGTATCTAATGGCAGATCTAATAGACAAAGACCTTTTTAAAGATGCTCAGAGAAACAGTGAAATGTCCAATTTCAATTCCACAGTGCACTTATGTGGTCTCTTAGTTATGTGAAATGTCACCACTGGGTGGAGCTGCATGACGGGCATTTGGGAGCTCTAAACTGTTCTGCAACTCTTTGTGAATCTATTGTATAAATATTTTAAAATAAAAACTTTAATAAAAAAAATACATTGGATGCCAGAACTGAAAGGATCTAATGGATCACACTGAGTGATTTTAATTCCTTTTTTTATGAGGAAACTGAGACTCAGAGAGTCTTGATCAGGGCGAGGCCTCAGCTAAACTCAGGCTGTCACCACCTCCGATTCCAGTGTGTCCCATCTCAGCAACCTTCTTGTTCCTCCAACCACACTTCCACGCCTGTTTCTTCTTCCCACACCCATTCTCCACCTCTGCATGCCCCTCCTCTCATTTCTTAACCCCAGGACACAGTCTTCACTCACTTCCTCCCCGACCCACGTCCTGCTAAGCAGTGGAGACCACCAGAAAATGGCCGTGTGGGTTTGGGGACCCGGCATCAGCTGGGCTTGGCACTCTCTGGTTTCCTCCAGGCCCGCACTGCATTTCATTCCACTAGAACTTCAAAATCCTTTAAAAATAACAGGTCAGAAGGCATTCTGATGTCATCATGCTTGGAAATGCCCCAAGGTTCAGCTGTCCTGTTCACTGGGACTTGCTGAAACACCTGCTTAAGGGTAGCCACCACATGTCACTTCTCACACAAATCAATTTACAGACGTTTCCACTGAAATACAAGCACTCAAAGAGCAGCATCGCTTGCAACTGACCCACTTGAAAGCAAGCACTACCGAAGTGTCTACCGGGAGTGGTGACAGACATGCAAAAGCTAATGTTTCTTTTAAGTTTCTGTTTTTCACTTGCAACTGCTTTTTATTTCCATGTGGGGGAACGAGAGGAGAAATGCATCATAGAGGACATTCCAAGTGACACTCTGATCACAGGTAGGTGAGATGTGCTCTGTCGAACGTTGAGCTCAGGATGCTACGCTGTGGCCTCATGACCACTGCTGTGTACATTGTTTAGCAGTCAGTATCATACTGTGGTTTCTCTTGAGAAAGTTTATGAAGTCATGCAAACCCAACATGAAAACAGCCTTTAGAGTAAACTGCATAATTCATAAGCAGGAAACCCAGATGCAACCCCGCAGAATCCAGACTTGATTTGTTTTTCCGGTTGTCAGGTTTCCCTCAGTGAAAGATTCTGATGCCATTAATTCTGCTAAGTATGGTTGAATTCTCCAAAAGTATGTGAGGGCTCTAGATAAGTCCAGTAAAACAGGCAAAACAGCAGACACTAACGTGTCCTCTGACTGTCCGTGTTCCACAGGGTGAGGCACTAAGGGGCCACGCTTTTGCAGGCCTGACACTGGTGCCACACTGGCTGCCCATGGAACCTGCCCTGTCGTGGGACTTCTGCTCATTCCCACCATCACCCAGTCCCCCCAACCCGGTGAGCTCCACTGGCCTGCTGAGGAAGAAGCAAGTGCCAGGGTCTCAGAATTGCATAGAAACTCTAGTATGTTCAACACTCAAATCAGAAACAACATCAGGTGCCCTGATTTCCATCCCAAAAGAAAAAAAAGAGCAGTATGTAAATGCACCTTTTTCTGTCAGTGTTGATTATGGATTCGTATGTCCAGTTCAATTGTGTCAAGTTCTTCTCTGTTTATCTTGGCCGTCACATTGCAAAGTGATATGTTCTATTGCAAAGACTAATAGAACATATCTTGCAGAGCTGAATAATGCACCGCATGTGGAGGTAAAGGAAGAGGCTGCAAAGTGAGACAGCTGTTGGGGATGAGTCGACGGCAAAGAAAACATACAGAGAAGCACTGGGTGGTGTCAGAGCCTCACTGCTGGCATGGTCACTGTGGGAAGAAGCTGAGTTTGGGACTGTGAAGTGTGAATAAGACCACCCAGATTCAGGTCCCAGGTCTGCCATCTAATAACTCTGTGCCTTGGGCAAGGGACTTAACTTCTCTGCTTCATTTGTAAAACAGGATGAAATAATAACGATGCCTATTTCTTTCTATTGTGATGATGACTGAATTGATATTGGTAGAGCTCATAGGACCCAGCCAGACACACAGAATATACTGTTTGTGTTCCCAGACCCCAACTTTTTCATTGCAGGGATGTTCCAACTCCTGGGTGAATAGCAGGTGGCCATTTTCCCAGTAACCTGTGACTTTTTCAGCCTGCATTTGAAAGGATGGCAAAGAGTAAGAAAAAGGAGTAGTAGTCCTTCCCCCTGTCTGCTGCCTTGAGGCCCACCAGCTGAATGGACTTGGCCTGGGACAAACACATTGGCAGTGAGCCAGAGAATCACCTGATCCACTAGACGGTCTAAGGCATAAGGCAAATGTGGTGCAACAATGTTCAGCAGCTGCAAGGACAGGTCTCAGTCTGGCTGGCCTCTCATTCCAAATCAGGAACCTCTTTTAGTCCTTGTCTCTCAGACATTTAGCCTACCCACTTCCTTGTCCTGCTCTGGTCTTCCCCACCTCCACTGGCCCCCTCCCCTGCCTCCTCAAGCCTCCACCTCTGTTCTCCCCACTCTGTTGTCTCTGTAGCCATCACCCCGTGCAATTCTTTAGGTTCAGAACTCAGCTTCTAAAGACTACTGTACTTACTGAGACAACATGGAAACAAGTCAGGTCACTTGTTTAAATTTCTCTTTAAAAGAGAATGAGGGGCCTGACCTGTGGTGGCGCAGTGGATAAAGCGTTAACCTGGAATGCTGAGGTCACCGGTTCAAAACCCTGGGCTTGCTTGGTCAAGGCACATATGGGAGTTGATGCTTCCTGCTCCTCCCTCTTCTCTCTCTCTCTCTCTCTCTCTCTCTCCTCTCTCCTGTCTAAAATGAATAAATAAAGTCTTTAAAAGAAAAAAAATTCAAAAATTAAAAATAAATAAAAGAGAATGAGGTTTTAAAGTTCCAGAATGTTTAATATGCTAACAGAAAGAAAAGGAAAAAGGTAAGAAGGAATGACCAGGACACATGGAAAACAAACAGCAAGACAGTAGCTTAACCCAACTACATTACACTAAAGTGCAAATGGGCAAAGCTCCAATGAAAAGATAAGGATGACTGGATTTAAAAACAAAACAATTACACGCTGTTTCTAAATGAAACACCTTTAATATAGGGAAAGGATTAATGTAAAAGAATGGAAAGACATACACATAAATATGAACTGAAGGAAAGTGAGTATAAAATAGACTTTAAGAAAATCAGTACCCCTGGAGTTAAAGGGGCACAGAAACCAACGATGTGGGGTTTAATAACAGAAAGATGTCTAGACGTGTTTCCTACTTCACTCTTACAAACTTCTTTTAAAGGAATTTGAGCACACAGACCATCAATTAAGTCTCCACTCATTGTTATTTTCCCTGAACTGTAATCATGTCCTAAATCATCAGCCCCTTACTTAGGTGTGCTAAGTAACATAACAGTGTACCCCAAGATACAAGTCTTACACATTCCTTTTAAAAATTCCTTTTATGAAAAAATTTCATTTCATATTTACTGTCTGCTCTGTTCACTGTACGTTGCAAGCCCCTAGATCTGAAGCCAGGACCCTGGCCAGTTCACCTGCTTGCAGTGTGGACACACTTCTGACTGCTGTGGGCCAGGAGCACAGCCCACCTGTGCTGCAGGAAATGGCTCTAAGTTCCTCCCTTGTCTCACCCAGCCATCGCAAAACTGCCACTTCCTGTGAAATCTGACTTGATCGTGAACTTACGCGTCAAATATACTTGGTTAGGGAGTGCTGATCCAGAACATGCTCACATTCAATTTTCAGGTCACCACTAAAATGAAAACAGACTTTAAGTTTTTCTAGCATCTGTGGGGACCTGAGACCATGTCTGATATCCCTCATTCAGGAAGAGCACAGCCAGCTACTCATTTCTCTCTTCACAGCTCTGAGGGTCCAATGGTGTCCAACGAAATACACCCATCTAGAAAGTTCCAGAGAGACCTCAGAGCCAGGTATCAAAATCTACCTGAAAGTGTGATTTTGCTCTTTGGGACTAAAAATAGACACAAGGAATTCAAGGACTTAGCTTTCCACCTCCCTCGATGAAGGCAGCACAGAGCGCCACAGGGGAATAGACTTGATTTAGGAATCAACAAGGTGTGCTTTGCAGCTGCCTTTGTTGCCCAATAGCTGGTGACTTTGAGCTGTTTCCTTATCTGTAAGTTAAGGCTACACCTGCCCCAGAGCAACACCTGGCATGGTAGTGACTGGATACAGGTGATTGCCAATGTTGGTTCCCACCCTCTTGGACTCTGTCTCCAACCTTGTCACTTGACCTCCCAATGTCAGCCCTAAGCTACTAGCAAAGCAGGTGTGGCTGCAACTCTAGCTAACACTTCCTCCACTACCCAAAGGAAGAAAATTTCCTGAGAAGAAGAGAAAAGGCTGTATTCCCTTCCTGGGGACTGAGAAGATGATGACAAAATCAAACCTGTGCACCTGGGAACGCATCAGCCTAGGGTGCCATGGCTAAATGTAGAGTAAGAATCTTGCTTGTGATTTCTTAGAAGCTTCAAAGTCAAACAAATGCTGCATTATTATTTTTTTTTAGGTAAGAGGAGGGGAGACAGCGAGGCAGACTCCCACATGCGCCCTGACCAGTATCCACCTGGCAAACCCATCTGGAACTGATGCTCAAGTACAAAGCTATTTTCAGTGCCTGAGGCTGTCGCACTCTGACAGAGCTATCCTCAGTGCCTAGGGCCACGCTCAAACCAATCAAGCCACTGGGAAAAGGGAGAGAAGGGGGAGAGAAGGGGGAGAAAAGGGAGAAAAGGGAGAGGGGGGGGGGAAGCAGACAGTCACTTCTGTGTGTCCTGACTGGAAATTGAACCCGGGACATCCATATGCCAAGTCAAAGATCTATCCACTGAGCCACTGGCCAGGGGCAAATTCTATATTTTTATGGTGTTTCTCTTAGCTCTCTTAGTAATACTATTCTTTAATAATAGATTCCAGATTGTCTTAAGTGAAAAAAGAGGAGAGAGGTCTTTCAGGCAGAGAGGAGGAGCAGAGAGGGACCTCTGAGGGGCTGTGGTGTAAGTCCCAGCTGATGGCCTGATGACAGCAAGTGATGACACCTGCTAGTCTTTGTGACATTTTTTGAAAACCAAGGCTGTTAGTCCCTTATAAAAGGCAAGCACTGCCTGACCAGCGGTGGCACAGTGGATAGAGCATTAACCCAGAACACGAAAGTTCCTCATTCAAAACCTGAGGTTGGGCTCACCAGCTTGAGCGCAGGGTTGCTGATTTGAGCAAGGGTTACTAGCTTGGCTTGAGCCCCTGGTCAAGGCATGTACAAGAAGCAATCAGTGAACAACTAAAGTGAAGCAACTACAAGTTAATGCTACTCCCTCTCTCCCTTCCTGTTTCTCTCTCAAATCAATAAAAAATAAAACAAAACAAAAAACAGGCAAGCACTGAGAGAAATGAAAAGGTGCCATGGAGCAGCACATCATTAAAGAGAAAATAATTAAAATTCTGAACCAATGAGTTAGCTCCTGGTTGCTCCCTTTTGAAGGTCCCAGATATGACTGCACTTGCCACATACCAAGTTTGCTGTGTTTTTCTTCAGAGCAAAACTTATCAGGAACTAGGAGACAGGAGACGTTAAATAAGTGTTATTATTTATGACTCCCATTCATGTCTTCGCAGAAGACCACGCCACACCTGGGGGTGTCTGAGGTTGGGTGCTCTCTGGAGCAATTCTAAGACAAGGATTCAAGTGCAAGTGATTCATTAAGGAGATGCTCCCAGGAACCAGAGGAAAAGAAGCCAGGAGAGATGAGATTTCAGGCGAAGCCCAGACTCAGACTGAGCCCAGGGGCCTCAGAAACAGAAGAAAATAATGCGGATATGACGACCCAGCACTTCTGCTCTGAGTAGGTGCACAAAAGAAGTAAAAGCAAGGACTCAGACACCCGTTCACAGCAGCATCATTCACAACAACCAAAAGGTGGAAGCAACCCAAGAGTCCATCAACAGATAAGTGGATAAACAAAGCATGATGCAATATTATTCAGCCTTGAAAAGGAAGGAATTCCACCCTGGCCAGATGGCTCAGAGGAGACCCTAGTAGCTGGGAAGTAGACGAAAAGGGGTTAGGCTTTGTTAGTCATCAGGGAAACACGGAGCAAAGCCCACTGAGATGCACACACCAGTGAATGCGAAATGAAAAAAGCAGAAAGCGTCAAGTGTGCAAGCCCACGGGCAACCCTTGCACTCTCAGGCCCTGGACTTCCACTGCATGGCATTTACAGGAGTTGAACACAGACACATCTGTGACCCCAACAAACACATACATTAGCTCACATGCATGAGACTCTTCATGGTGGCACCATTTGTAATGGCTGATAACCAGATCCTGCCCAAAGTCCATCAGGAGACAGATGGAAAATAAAATAGTCACCTGTGGAGAGTGAAACAGTAAGCAGCAGACAGGCCTCACAAACACAGGTTGACTGGGGGCCAACACAAGCATGCACATCCTTACGTAAGGTTCAGAGACAGCAATCACCTGTCTTTAGAAGTAGGAATGGAGGTTGCCTTAGGGAGGGGAGAGGTGTTAGTGAGTGGCAGGGCATTTGGGATGCTGACCATGTTTTGACCAGGGTGATCCGGTTGTGATAACTGGCTGAGTTTCACACTGATCAAGCATGTGTGACGTGTGAAGTGTGTAAGCACCAGTTGTCTGGTTGACCCCGGTATGACTTGGGCATGGAAAGCAATTGCTTTCACATATTAGGAACCCAGAGTAATCCCTTCTAGAATGCTCAAGGTTCCCTGAGGACCCTTGGTTTTTCCTACAACTGTGAACTTTTTTGAGATTCCAGGTAGGAGGGTAGCAGTGAGGTGCTGTGTGGCTGAGAGGTGGTGCATATAATATGTACTTACAGAAAAAAAGTTTGGAAGGATCATACTGAATACAGAGAACTCCAAGAGAGGATTTTTACTTCCTAAAATTCCTACAAGAAATACATTTTATTTTCCTAATATCAACTCAACTGGCTACGGTTCTGGCCTCAGGGACCCACGGTTAGGAGCAGAAAGGACAAGCACAGCAGGGTCACAGGTCAGAGCAGAGTGCCTGAACAGCCTGTGCAATGGGTCCGGGGAGACCAGGAGAGGCACCTACAGGCGACTGGGAGAGGGTGTCTGCACGGCGGTGGCAACCGGCCTGCACACAGTCAGCTGGCAGCCAGTGTCCACTGAACGCACACCCCAGAGGAAGGGTGTCTGGGCACTGAGGCTGGTCTGCAAGCTATGTAGGAACCACACTGGTTTGAAGCACTCAGAGTCCCCAGGTGGGGAGTGTACTTTGTGGTGAGAGCAAGGCCCTCTGTTAGTAAACTGAGCTAAGTCTTTATCCTGTTCACCCTCTTATTGTCTGGATGGTTCCAGAGAAGTCACTTAGACCTCAGACAACTCCTCTGAGACAGTGGGGATTACTATACCAGCTTTACAGGATTGGGGGACTCGATGCGAACTGACAGAAAACACTGCATATTGAAAGCCCATAATAATGTCCAAAATCACTTACCAAGTGCTTGTATGGTGCTCACAATGTGCCAAGTTCGGCCCTAGCCGGTTGGCTCAGCGGTAGAGCGTCGGCCTGGCATTCAGAAGTCCCGGGTTCGATTCCCGGCTAGGGCACACAGGAGAGGTGCCCATCTGCTTCTCCACCCCTCTCTCTCTCCTTCCTCTCTGTCTCTCTCTTCCCCTCCCACAGCCGAGGCTCCACTGGAGCAAGGATGGCCTGGGCGCTGGGGATGGCTCCTCGGCCTCTGCCCCAGGCTCTAGAGTGGCTCTGGTCGCAACAGAGCAATGCCCTGGAGGGGCAGAGCATCGCCCCCTGGTGGGCAGAGCGTCGCCCCCTGGTGGGCGTGCCGGGTGGATCCCGGTCAGGCACATGCGGGAGTCTGTCTGTCTTTCCCCATTTCCGGCTTCAGAAAAATACAGAAAAAAAAAATGTGCCAAGTTCTGTGGTAAGCAGCTTACAAATACTAATTTATTCTTCATACCCTAACAGATATGCCTTTACCATCCTGGTTTTACCAATGGGGAAACTGAGGCATGCAGTTCAATGTTTTGCTCGAGTGTCTGTTTCTAGCCAGAAACCCATACCATTGTGCCATCATGTGGTGAGAAGCACAACGGAACAGCCTGTCCCTGCTCTGTATATGTGCTGTCACCTGGGCTGTTCCATCCATACCAGAAGGCTGGCTCTCCCAGACTGTGCCCGAGCAGTGCTTCTCTCCTGCCATCTGGTGGTAGCCTAGGGGCATAACACCTGCCCTACGCTTCCTTCCTATTCAGGGGTTCAGGTTAGGGGGCGCACAGGGCTGGGGGATGATGGTGAAGGCAAACAAAAACTACCTCACTCGTTGAGGACTCAGGCAGTGTGCCAAGGACACTGGTGTTTTAACAATGACTCCACTGACATTCATTCAAAACACTTTACTGAACATGTACTGGAGGGCATTTCTACTAATCCCACAAATCCTTATGGAGCCTCTATTATGGAGACAAACACTGCTCTTGGCTTACTGCCAGGCCCCAGCCGCACAAGGAAGAGGATACAGCATGTCCCTTGCACTCCAGAACCTTACAGAGTGCAGGCACAGGATGACAACCAGAACAGCTGGCACCGCTGACAAGAGCCCAGTGTGGGCAAGTCTGAAAGAGTGACAAGAGCCAAGTCCCAAAGAAGTGGGAGGGTGGCCACTGTCAGAGAAGGGACACCCCAACCACTCCCACCAGAGGCAGGCAGACAGGGAGTGAGCATACTTGGTGGTAAGAACCATCTCAGAGGTGGGGCTGGACTGCAGGAAGAGCAGAGCAGCAGGAACCAGTTGGAGAATGGGAAAACACAACAGAGGCATCCATGTGGTCATATATTTGGGAAGCCACCAGTCAGCATGGCTATGTGCTTTTCTTCAGGACATTCAACTGCCTCAGCAAAGGTGCCGATCAGGGTGAGTCAGTGAGAGTGCTCCAAGTATTCCGCTGTTGTTGGGGGATGTTCTACAAATGTCAGGTTGGTCCTGCTAGTCGACAGTGCTGCTTGTTCTTCTGTTTCCTTGCAGACATTGTCTAGCATTTCTACCAGTTACTGGGGTCTATTTCTCCTTTCCGTAGTTTTACTTCATGTGCTTTGAATCTCTCTTTAATGCATGTAGGATGATGACATCGTCCTAGTGAATTGACCCCTGTATCATTATATAATTATAATTATTACCTTTGTCATTGGTAATTTTCTTTGCTCTGAAGTCTTTATCTGATCATTGTAAAGCCACTCAAGCTTTCTTATGACATATGTCAGAATGGTGTGTCTTTTTGTAATTTTACTTTTAACCTGCCTGTAGCATTATATCCAAAATGAATTTCTTGTAGACCGCATAATATTGGGTCATTAAAAACATTCATCCTACCATCTTTGTCACATCTCTGTGTAGACCAGTTACATGTAATATAATTACTACTTTTTGAGTTTGTTAATTTTAGAAAAAGAAGGAGAGAAAGAAACATTGATTTGTTGTTCCATTTATTTATGCATTCATTGTTTGATTCTTTTTTTTTTAATTTTTCTGAAGTTGGAAATGGGGAGGCAGTCAAGAATCCCACATGCGCCCGACCTGGATCCACCTGGCATGCCCACCAGGGGGCGACGCTCTGCCCATCTGGGGCGTCGCTCCGCTGCGACCAGAGCCATTCTAGCACCTGAGGAGGAGGCCATGGAGCCATCCTCAGCGCCCAGGCCAACTTTGCTCCAATACAGCCTTGGCTGCAGGAGGGGAAGAGAGAGACAGAGAGGAAGGAGAGGGGGGGTAGAGAAGCATATGGGCGCTTCTCCTGTGTGCCCTGGCCAGGAATCAAACCCGGGACTCCTGCACGCCAGGACAGCACTCTAACCAACTGAGCTACCTGACCTAAGTATATGTAATGTAATTATTGATATGCCAGAATTTAGGTCTGATTTTTGTTCCCATTTTCCACTCCTTACGTTCCTGTGGGCCACTTGAACATTTTGTAATATCGCATTTTGCATCATCTGTAGTATATTTCACTCTGTTTGTATAGTTGTTCCTGGTGGTTGCTCTTGGGATTACAATACACATATCTGACTTATCAGTGTAGGAGAATCAATATTTTACCATTTCAAGCAGAATATAGAACTTCACTACCACGTAAGTCCCTTTGCCCTCCCACCCTTTGCAATGTAGCTGTCTTAAATATTACATCTATATACTTTGAGAACCATCAGATTTTCTTTCTTGCTTTCAACTATCAAACATTTAAAAACTGTCTTTTGAAAAAACAATCTGTTTCCCAAGATAGTTACCCTTTTCATTGTTCTCTCCATTCTTTTTTTTTTTTTTTTTTGGTGGGCCATCATCTTTAATCCTAGCTTGTATCCAGCGGGCAAGAAATACACACAGTGGGCTCCAAAACCCACTCATTCAGTGCTCACAAAGCTACTGACTTATTCGAGTTTCCTAGAATCAAAGGTATCTCCCTCACCAGACTTATTCACCTCTGTTCCCCATCTTCTCTCTGTACAAACTGGCTTCTCCCTCAGCACTCCACCCGCTTGGCTGCTTCTCCTGGCCTCCTCCACGTGGCCTTTTCTGCTCTCCTCTCTAATGCTAATATCAGGAAACGAGATATTCTCCATTCTGATATTCCAAGTTTCCTTATCATTTTTTTTTCTGTTTGAAGAACTTTGTTTAGCCATTATTTCAAAGCAGGTATTCTAGTAAAGCAGGTATTCTTAGTTTCCCTTGAGCTAAGAATATTTTGCCTTTGTTCTGAAGGATATGCTTGGTGAATATAAATTTGTTTGACAATTCTTTCAACACTTGAGAAATGTGCCATTTCTTTCTAACTTCCATATTTCTGATTAGAAATCTACTGTCATTCAAATTGTTCTACCAGTAATGCATTGTTTGCTCTATTTCCACATATATTTTTTGTCTTTAATTTTGAAAAAATTTGATCATGGTGTCTCCAGTGAAGGCTTTGGGGAAACTTATCCTGCTTTGTGTTCACTCAGCTTCTTGATTCTGTAGGCTTTTTTCTTTCAACATGTCTGGGAAGTTTTCAGCTATCATTTCTTCCAATGTTTATTCAGTCCTGCATAGGCACATTCACTTTATTGAGCTTTGCTTTTGGTGCTTGGAGATGTTGCATTTTTACAAATTGAAGGTACAACTCTCTACCAGCAAAAAAGGCTACAACTTGCTGAAGGCTCAAATGATACCAGCATTTTTAGCAATAAAGTATTTTTAATTAAGTTATGCATGCTGTTTTTTAGACATAATGCTATTACACACTTAGACTACAGTATAGTGTACACATAACTTTCACAAGCACTAGAACATCAAAAACTTCACATGACTCACTTTATGGCAATATATGTTTTATTGAAGTGGTCTGGATTGACCTGCAACATCTGAGGCATGATTGTACTCTTCTCTGGGATTTGTAAACTAAAACCTTCGAGTACTGTCCCACAGGTTCATGAAGCTCTTTTTTTTTTCCAATCTATTTTCTTTCCATTGAATAGATTTGATTATTTCTATTGATCTAATTTCAAGTTCACTGACTCTTTTCTATCCTCTCCACTCTTTTACTGTGTCTATTAAGTTTTCAATTTCAAATATTGTGTTTTTCCTGTTCTAATGTGTCCATTTTTTCTTTTATACATTTCTACTCTTTTTTTTTTTTTTTTGTATTTTTCTGAAGTTGGAAACGGGGAAGCAGTCAGACTGACTCCCGCATGTGGCCGACCGGGATCCACCCGGCATGCCCACCAGGGGGCGATGCTCTGCCCATCTGGGGCGTCGCTCTGTTGCAACCAGAGCTATTCTAGCACCTGAGGCAGAGGCCATAGAGCCATCCCCAGCGCTGGAGCCAACTTTGCTCCAATGGAGCCTTGGCTGCAGGAGAAGAGAGAGACAGAGAGGACGGAAAGGGGGAGGGGTAGAGAAGCAGATGGGTGCTTCTCCTGTGTGCCATTTCTCTTTCGTTGAGACTTCCTATTTTCCCATTCTTTTAAGGGTGTCCCAACTTCTAGTTGATTTACTTTATGATGGCTATTTAAAATTCTTGTCAGATAATTCCAACATCCATGTCAGTGCACTGTTGGTGTTTATTAAATGTCTTTTCTCATTCAAGTTCAGATTTTCCTGATTCTTGGTATGCTGAGTAATTCTGTAATGTATCCTGGGCATTTTGAGTATTATGTATGACTATGAATCCTATTTAATTATTGTTTCAGCAGGCTGTCAATCCATTTCGATTCAGAATACACCCTCATGTTAACTTAGTTTTCTGAGACTTTGCACTGCTGTTCTGGTCTACCCTGCCTGTGTGCTGCATGTTGGCCAACTTGAGACCTGGGCAGTATTCCACACCACAGGGAGAGTCTCAAAGTTTTTGCTATGTTAATTCTGGTTGGTTACATGTACAGGCTGCTCAGAAGTGTGCTGCATAACTTCAGATATAGTCTAAAAGATCCCTTTCTCCAGGTCCCTCCTCTCTGTGATCCTCCCTCAGCTCTCCAGGGTTGAAGACGGGTGCTGCCTCTTTGCTGTCCTTAATGCAGGGCAGGCATCCTGACAGGTTCCACATGTGAAGTGTCCAGTGGAGATGGGTCCAATTTCTTTCTTTTGGAACAGAATAGGTACACTTGGACAGGTTCCAATCCACAGGATCACCCTATTCCAGATCCTTTGGCTAGAGAGGTTTCTTCAGTGGACTTTCTCAGTTTTTCCTCTCTCAATTTTGTCGGTTGCACATTGCTCTAGCTCCTAGGTGTAGAAATATAGGTGGGGGGGAAACAAACTCAATGTACTGCTGAGTCACGCTCTGAGTCACGAGGTCCTTAGCCAGTGAGCTTGTTTCTCCACCTTTCAGAGTCTTCTGACAGTTTCCCAGTGCTTTCAGCTGTAAGGAGCAGGAGGAACAGGGTAGAATGCACTTGCTCTGTCTTTTCCAGAATCAATGATACTTTTAAAAGAACTTCTTGAAGTAGACCATTCTAAAAAGTATAGAGCATACATTATATATAGTAGGAAACTTCTGAAGGGAAGAGGCTAGGTCCATTCAAAAGATGTTTAAGGCTGCAGTCACTCAGCGCAGGCAAGCTTCAAACTGAAGCCTTCTGTCCCAGGAAATGTACTCTCTCAATTGTTCTCCACTCTCTCACTTTCCAAGGCTGTCCCCTGCAGTCAGCACGAGGGTGAAGCTCCCATCTCAGGTCCCTGTGGGGGCTGTCCTCTTGCCTCCCAGGAAGGCAATGTGCACTGGAAGTAGTTCTGGGCTTTGGAGGCAAATAACTTCACTGGGAATTCTGCCTCTACAACTTATTATTACTAGATGATTCTGGGCTGTGACTTTATCTCTGAGACTCAGTTTCCAACTTGTAAAATAGGAATAATAACACAGAATGCAACACTTTTTACAGCCTCCACCACTAGTACCTGGTCCACGCCACCTAGATTATGATGATAGCCTTCCACCTTTCCACTCTTCATGCTTCTACATTCTTTTCTCACACAAAAATTTCAAAATGAAAATCACATAATTTCACTCTTTCAACCAACTGCTTCCCCAAATCCTTACAATAGACCAGTAGGCCTTCCGTGGTCGGGCCCCTGCTACACCTTCAACCTTATCTACCATTCTCTCCCTGCTAACCTTCCTCCAGCCACTCTGCTGTTCTTTAAACATCTAGGCATGCTCCTGCACAGAAGGACCTTTCCCAAGGTGGAGACAGCATTGCCTGGTGCTGAGAGAAAAGGCATACACTGCTTGGCTCTGAACCCTGACTCTGCCACATGCTAGGTGTGTGCCCTTGGCAAACTCCTTTTTCTATGCTTCAGTTTCATCATGTGTAATATCATCATAAAAGCAGTATCTACCTACATAATGTTATTAAAATTCAGAAAATATCTGTAAATTCCTTAGAATCCAAACTGTAGCAGGAGCCTCTGGAAATGGTGAAAGGATCTGACATGAACACACCAAAGCTTCAAGAAGAAATTATGCGGGAAGTGTTCAGGATAAGTCACAGGAGGGAGAAACTGAAGGCAGGGGAACTACTGAGGAGGTGTGGGAGAAGGTCTCAGCCTGACCCTCACAAAGTTACGTTCTAGGTAGAAAGTTTTCATAGGCTTATCTTCTTTACTGTCCTCACAGCTGTGATACCTGAGAGGAATACGAACTGTCCCCTCTTCTCTGCCTAGAAAACTGAGGCTCAGAGCGGTGAAGTAACTTGTAGAGAAGAGTGAGATGGGACCAGGAGCTCAAATCTTCCTATATATTCCAGTTTCCCAACTCTGCTATGTGACCTAATCACCAAGGTGCAAACTGTTCAATAGTGAGATTTTGTGTGGTGGCACAGTGGATAAAGCGTCGACCTGGAAATGCTGAGGTCGCCAGTTCAAAACCCTGGGCTTGCCTGGTCAAGGCACATATGGGAGTTGATGCTTCCAGCTCCTCCCCCCCTTCTCTCTGTCTCTCCTCTCTCTCTCTCTCTCTGTCTCTCCCTCTCCTCTCTAAAATGAATTAAAAAAAAGTGAGATTTTGTGATTGGGTACACTGAAATATACAAGTTAATTTATAAGTAAACATATATAACTATTCCTTACACTTATTTTATAAAGTGTCTTATCTTATATTTTTGAAACAGGGTCTTTCAAGATACAGCAATGGGACATGGTCAGACATGATTTCCTTGAATCTGCTCCTGGTTTGGGGCTGTTTGTGACTGTTACAACTTACAGTGAGGAGGTAAAATATTTTTTTATGTTGCATTATTAAAATTTTTCATTTTCTAAAATTCACATGCTGTGTATCTCACAAACTCTTTAAATCTCTGCATAAGCACTCATTAAGTAGCATTTACTAATGTGTAGACCTCCAAACAAAGACACTGCACAAAGATGGAGAGGGTGCCTGCTCCAGCAAGCCTTGTCTAGCTGATGCCTGCAGAAAGTTTAAAAACAATACAAACTGAGGTTTGTGGGACTTGCTGGGCAGAAAGACCCACAGCCAAGGAGTCCGAATGGTTCTGGCAGGGGCCGCACCTCCTCCCAACCCCCACACCTAGCATGAGGGTCAGATAAGCCACTTCCCCATCGTGTTCTGGCAGGGGCTTTCTCTAGTACTCAGCAGCCTCCAGGTTGGTCTGGTCTCTCTGGGATTTAGTAAAGGAGTAGGAGAGGCACCATGAGCAAGTGGAAAGCACATGGGTTTTGGAGTCAGCCAAGTTAACCTGTAGACCGTCTTCTACAAGCTGAATCCTGTGCAGGTTCTTTTCCTGCTTTGATTCTCCATTTTCCCATCTGTACAATGAATATAACAGATGTCCACACCTGATCATGCCAGTTCAAGATACTCTGTACTGCTCAGTCCAATAACTCAAATACAGTTGCAAGAACTACTTCCCTGTGGACTTGGAGTTGTTCCGGGATGTGCTCATCGGGTGAGGGTGGTGGTGGCGCATAGCCTTGTAGAACAGGCATCTCCTCTGGTGTGAAGAGGGTACTTGATGTAGACAGGACAATGTTCTTATTCTCCTGAAAACTGGGTGATACATGGGCCTGAGCTCAGGGCAGACATGACACCCCTACGCATGTGGGGACTGGAGCTGGCTCACTGGAGACTCCATTCCACCTAGACTACTTGATTCCTGCCTGTTGTAGCAGTCGTCTCTTGGTGCACCTGGCACTTCCCGACAACAGTTCCACTGCCCAACTCCAGTCACCTGCATGCCACCTCCTGTGTTTCTTGTCCAGTGATACCAAAGCCTAGGTCTCCTGTCCTTTTCCAGGAGTCTTTTATAAGCAATCTGTAAATGTCCCCATGGTTTATTAAACCCAGAACCCAAATCTTAGTTGTGCTAAAAACTGTCACAGAGGCCCTGGCCAGTTGGCTCAGTGGTAGAGTGTCGGCCCGGCGTGCAGAAGTCCCAGGTTTGCTTCCCGGCCAGAGCACACAGGAGAAGCGCTCATCTGCTTCTCCACCCCTCCCCCTCTCCTTCCTCTCTGTCTCTCTCTTCCCCTCCCGCAGCGAGGCTCCATTGGAGCAAAGATGGCCCGGGCTCCTTGGCCTCTGCCCCAGGCGCTAGAGTGGCTCTGGTCGCAACAGAGCGACGCCCCGGAGGGGCAGAGCATCGCCCCCTGGTGGGCAGAGAGTCACCCCCTGGTGGGCGTGCCCGGTGGATCCCGGTCGGGCACATGCGGGAGTCTGTCTCTCCCCGTTTCCGCTTCAGAAAAATAAAAATAAAAAAAATAAATAAACTGTCATAGAAAAACCTGTTCACTGTTATTAAGATAGAGAAGGTTTGTTCTTCAAAAACACAACTGCCTGAAACAATACCTCCTTCTAGGAGAAATATTTTCATTCATTCTGCATTCAACAAATTTTATCATTGGCTTAATATATGCCCAACCCTCCTCTTGGCCTACGAGAGACAACACTCTCACCCACAAGCCTTATTTTCAGGAAGGCCCTCTGTTTGCAAGATAACAAACAGCTCTACTTTCAGCATTTCTTACAAGCTAAGATCCCCTCTTAAGATCCCTGTCATTGCCCTGCAAGGACTCTGTTCCTACTTGGGCCAGTGTGTCTGAGGCATGGGTTGCCCCTGACCATGTGTCCATTCCCATGCATGTGTTTTGACAGTTCAAGAAAACAAGCCAGTAGGATAGGCAGGGCAGACCAATCAATGATACATATGGACCACACAAACATGCATTTTGTGCTCCATTGTTCATTACCATATTCCACGTCCAATATGCCTAATTCATTTTGTAGAAGAAAACTGTGGTTCTGAAATATTAAATGACAGACAAGATCTCATTGTCAGTACGTGGCAACACCAAAATTTTAACTCAAGTATGTTTTTTTCCCAATACATCAAACTAGTAGGCATTCAAAACGTGTGCTGACTTGACTACCCACTGAAAGTAGACTAGTTTAGTTTCCTTGATAGAAAACTAAAATTCAGAAACTAAATTTAATGGATAATGACCAGTCACTGAATAGTTTTTCAGAGAAGAGTTGTTATTCGTTTAAAGTTAGAAATCAATTGTATAATCTGACCCTTGAATGAAATCTAATTTAATAAAATTTCCCAATCAACAGCTTGTTAAAGGGAATTAAGTATATGACAAGATACTTTAATTTCCTGCAAATCAAAATTTAAAAACTTAAAAAAAGGAAGAATATTTATTGAATTTCTCTATTTGTAATATATACCTGAGTTTCAATGATTTAATAGACTATTTTTTTTTAGCAGTTTTAGGTTCACAGCAAAATTCGGCAGAAAGTACAGTTTCCACATGCCCTTTGTCCCCACAAACAGAGCCACCCCCACTATCAGCACTGATGGTGATTCTGTTATAGTTAGTGAACCTACATTGACACATTATCATCACTTGAAGTCCATGGTTTACATCAAAGTTCAGTAATACTGTTGTGCATTCTATGGGTTTCCATTATAGTATCACAGAGTAGTTTCATTTCCCTAAAAACCCTGTGCTTCCACTATTCACCTCTCTCCTCCCTAACCTTTGACAACCACTGATCTTTCCATTGTCTCCATAGTTCTGCCTTTTCCAGAATGTCACATAGCTGAAGTCGGTGTGTAGCCTTCCAGGTTGGCTTCTTTCATTTAGCAACAAGCCCTTAAGTTTCCTCCATGTCTTTTCATGGCTTGATAGCTCATTTCCTTTTAGTGCTGAACAGTATTTCATTGTCTGGATGGACCATCTAGTGAGGGACACCTTGGTTGCTTCTGAATTTTGGCAATTATAAATAAAGCTCCTATAAACATGTATGTGCAGATCTTTTGTGTCGATACAAGTTTCCATCTCAGTTGGGTAAATAAATAGCATATTTGCTGGACTGTAAGTTTAGTTTTGGAAGAAATGGCCAAAGTGTCTTCGGAAGTCACAGTACCATTTTGCATACCCACCAACACTGGATGAGAGTTCCTGTTGCTTTACATCCTTGTCAGCACTTGGTGTCAGTGTTTCAGATTTCTGCTGTTCTCCCAGGAATATTGTTTTTAATTTGCAGTTCCCTAATGAGATATGGTGGGAGAATCTCTTCGTATGCTTATTTTCCTTCTGCATGTCTTCTTTAATGAGGTGTCTATTCAGATCTTTTGCCCACTTTTAAACTGATTTGTACATTTTCTTATTGTGGTTTTCAGAGTTCTTTGTTTATTTTTGGATAACAGTCTTTTATCAAAGTGTCTTTCACAAATATTTCCTCTCTGTGGCCTGCCTTCTTACCCTCTTGACATTGTATTTTGCAGAGCATAAGTTTTAAATTTTAATAAAGTCCAGTTTCTCATTTCCTTCCTGGATCATGCCTTTGGTGTTGTATGTAAGAAGCCATAACCAAACGCAAGGTTATCTAGATTTTCTATGTTATCTTCTAGGAGTTTTATAGTTCTGTGTTTTACATTTATATCCATGAAGCATTTTGAGTTAATTTTTGTAAAAGGGGTAAAAAGGTGTGCTTACATTCATTTCTTTGAAGGTCAAAGTCTACTTGCTTCAGCACCCTTAAAGACAGTTAACAAGGGCTGTCTTTGTAACTGTTGTCTAGACAGGGAGACATATTCCTGGTGTTTTCTATCCTATCGTCTTCTCAGAATCCTCTCTTACTTCAAAACATTTTAAAACCTCTCTTATGATTTATTCCTTGACTAATGTGCTATTATTTAGAAGTGTACTTTCAATAGCTAAGTATTTTGGGATTTTCCAGCTACCTTTCTGTTACTGAGTCCTACTTTAATTCCATTGTGTTCTTAGAGCAGACACTACGTTTTTATTATTTTCAATGTGTTAAGGTATACTTTATAGCCCAGTGTGGTCCATCTTTATGAATGTTCCATGTGAGCTTGGAAAGAATGAGTAACCTGCTGTTGTAGGATAAAGCAGTCTGTAGATGTCACTTATATACAGTTGGGTGACAGTACCATTGAGTTCAACCGTGTCCTCACAGATTTTTTGTTTGCTGAATCTGTCCATTTTGATGGAGAAGTGTGGGCATTTCCAACCATCATAGTAAAATCTTGTTTCTCCTTGCAGTTTTTTTTTTTTTTTTTTTTTTTTTTTTTTATAGGGACAGAGAGAGAGTCAGAGAGAGGGATAGATAGGGACAGACAGACAGGAAGGAGAGAGATGAGAAGCATCAATCATCAGTTTTTCGTTGTGACACTTTAGTTGTTCATTAATTGCTTTCTCATATGTGCCTTGACCATGGGCCTTCAGCAGACCGAGTAACCCCTTGCTGGAGCCAGCGACCTTGGGTCCAAGCTGGTGAGCTTTTTGCTCAAGCCAAATGAGCCCGCGCTCAAGCTGGCGACCTCGGGGTCTCGAACCTGGGTCCTCAGCATCCCAGTCCAACGCTCTATCCACTGCACCACTGCCTGGTCAGGCACTCCTTGCAGTTTTATCAATTTGTACTAACAAGGTTTGATGCTCTGTAGTAAATACATAGGATTGTTTTATCTCCTTGGAAAATGGACCTCTTCATCACAATACAATGAATGCTCTGTGACTCCATTACCCCTGATGGTTTCCCTTTTTCAGAAGTCAATAAAGCTACTCCAGCTTCCTTCTGACTATGGTAAGCTTAAAGTTAGCATACATATTTTTGTCCATTCCTTAACTTGTCATCTGTATGTCTTTATATTTAAAGTGAGTTTCTTATAGACAATATATAGTTGGGTCTTGTTTTTTGATCCATTCTGACAGTCTATCTTTTAATTAGTGCATTTAGATCACTCATAGTCAAAGCAATTACTGGTGCAGTTGAGTTAACATTTACCATATGTGTCAGTTCTCTAATCACGGCCCTTGTTCTTTGTTCCTGTTACTGTCTTCCACTCTTTTTCTATCTTTTGTAGTTTGAACCGAAATCTGTGATTCTATTTTATCTCCTTTCTTAGCATATCAGTTATACTTTATTTTTTTAAAACATTTTTTGTGGCTGCCCTATTGTTTGAAATATATATTTACAACTAATCCAAGTCCATTTTCAAACAATATTCTACCACTTCGTAAGTACAGCAAATGCCTTATAATAACAAAGTACTCCTAATTCTTCCTTCCTATCCCTTGCAGCATTGCTGCCATTCATTTCACTTATGCATTAACTATAATCATCAAGTACACTGTTGCTGTTAATTTGAACAGACTGTTATGTGTTAGGTCAGTAAAGAAAAAGAAAAATTTTAATTTTACCTTCACTTATTACTCCTGATGCTCTTCTGTTCCTTATATAGATCCAAGTTTCTGACCTACATTGTTTTCTTTCTCTCTAAAGAATTTCTTCTAACATTTCTTGCACAGCAGGTCTATCAGTGACAAATTCCCTCAATTTTTGTTTGAGAAAAATCTTTACTTCTCCTTCATTTTTGAAGGAGAATTTTGCAGAATACAGAATTCCATGCTGGTGAGGTGTTTTTTTTTTGTTTTTTTTTTTGTTTGTTTTTTTGTTTTTTTTCTGGTGAGGTTTTTTTATCCCTCTTTTTCTTTCAAAACTATTTCATTCCACTCTCTTCTTACTTGATGGTTACTGAGAAGTCAAATGTAATTCTTATTTTTGCTCTTCTACAGCTAAGGGTTTTTTCTTCTGGCTTCTTTCAGGATTTTATCCTTGATATCCACAGTTTTAATATGATATGCTTAGGTGTAGTTCTTTTGGTATTTAACTTGATTGGTGTTCTCTGAGCTTCCTGATTCTATGGCTTGGTACACAGCATAAATTTGGAGGAAGTTCTTCCTCACTGTTGCTTTAAATATTTCCTCTGTTCCTCTCTCTCTTCTCCTTCTGGTATTCTCTTATGTGCGTGTTACACCTTCTGTAGTAGTCCCATGGTTCTCGAATATCCTGTCCCATTTTTTCAGTCATTTTTCTCTTCTTTTTAGTTTTGGAAGTTTCTGTTGCCCTATACTCAAGCTCAGAGATTTTTTTCCTCAGCCATGTCCAGTGTATTAATGAGCTCATCAAAGGCATTCTTTCTTTCTACAGCAGCATTTTTATCTCTAGCATTTCCTTTTCATTCTTCCTTAGGATTTCTCTCTCTCTGCTTACACTGCCCATCTGTTCTAGTATAATGTCTACTTTTCCCATTAGAGCCCTTAGCATATTAATCATAGTTTTTCTAAATTCCTGTTCTGATAATTCCAGTATCTTGCATGTCTGAATCTGATGCTGGCTCTGTCTCTTCAAACTGTGTCTTCTTGCCTTTTAGTGTGCCTTATAATTGTTGTTGAAAGCTGGATATGATGTACTGGGTCAAAGGAACCCAGTATTGGTTCTCAGAGGTTCTTATGTGTCCTCTGTATCTGCTGGTCATTTCTTTAATTTTGGAAGCAGCTGTTTGTCCTGTTACTTCAATTCTCTAACAGGTCAAAGAAGAAGTGGATTTCTTTCTGTTTAGCTTTTTACTTGTTAGGACAAAGTGACAACTTCTAAGCTCCTTACATGCCAGACTAAAAGTCCTATACCTGTGTGTGTTTTTTTAATTCCTTATAAACTAAACAGAAACTCAAAGTTCCCCAACAAAGATTACCAGTTTGGTGTATATTCTTTAAAATCCTAATGAAAACATACAGAAATATATATGTGCATGCGTGTTTTTACAAATGATGCTTTTTTAACAACGAAAAAAAGGACTCTATTCTGACTCCTCTACCAGAGGGTACGATGGACACTTTCAGTTCAGATATGGGTATAATACTCTCTTTTATTGCTATGTTAATGTTTCTTTATTTGGCTTTGCCTGAATTTAATCAGTCCCCACTGAAAGGTATTAAAGTTATTTCAAAAATGCAATTTTGCTACTACAAATAACATCGCACTGGATATCCTTTTACACATAACTTTATCTACTTGTGCATTTCTATAGGATAAATTTCTATAGGTAGAACTGCCAGGTCAGTGGTTCAATATAAACTGCCAAACTGCTCTCCAGAATGGTTGTTCAGCTTGCATTCCCAAAACAGTGTTTGGAGATACTATTTCTCAATAATGTCCTTGGGCACTTTTAAATCTTTGCCAACTTGCTAACAAACAAGGGATATCCTACTATGATTTATATATTTTTTATTACTAGCAAGTCTGAGTATTTTTCATGTTTATTGGCCATTTGATTTCTTAAGAATTGCACAATTTTTACTAGATATATAGAGAAGATTTACTTTTAAGAATGGCAACTAGAAGATAATAAACTACGAAAATCCTCAATCCTAGGTATTATTGTCAAAGTTATATGGTCCGCAAGGAACATTCTATTTTACTTCACATTCACCTGGCGAACACATCATTTGCTTAGAATCTAATTCTACGAGGCTTGTGTCATTCGGAGGGAGTAAGCTGGTAAGTACTCCCCTCCCAGTCCCTGTTGATGAACACAGCGTCAACACTATTCAGGCTTGACATCAGTATGCAGAACCATGACACCCGGGCTGGCTAGAAACATTAAAGTCCTGTGCTCAGATCTCAGCGCGACAACCAAGGAGGGAGCTGGAGAGCTTGGAAGGGGTTCAAAGGAGTGCTACAAGTTGATTAAAGGGCTTGAAAAATAAGAAGTGTGAAGAAAGGTTAAAAGAACTGTGATTATTCAGGCTTGAAAACAAGTGAGGGCTAAGGGTGAATAATGGAATTCCAATAAATAAAACACTTCACGGTAGATGGTGATTGGCTATTTCCTAAATGTGCTGAGAATGAACGAGGAGAATTTGTACTTTAGCGTCAGAAACTCAGTTGTGTGTAAAGAATTTTCCTGAGAAGAATAAGATTCTCAGCACCAAACACATCTGCCTAATAAATTTGATGTCCAGGAAGGTGTAAGTACCCTTAGGTCAGTAGATTACCATTTGGTGCATTATTTTACAAAGAACACTGCTGAGTAAAACAGGGACTAGCGTGGCAGTGAAGGAAAAAGGGAGATGAAGAATGTGGGGGCCGCCTGCTCTTGAAAGGGGAAAGAGGAAGGAGAAAGGAACCAAGGACACGAAGAGGGAAAATGAAGGGAAAAGGGGAATGTTCTAAAACATACTTCTTCCTTTTCACTGTCTGCACAGCGGATCCACTTAGACATTCACATTGGAGAACATGACCTTCATGCTGCCATTGCTCAAGCCAAGGACAAAGTTAATGAAGTTAGCTTCAAGCTTGAACATCTGATTGAGCAAATTGAGCAAATAGTCAAAGAACAAAACTATCAAAGGGTCAGTCTGCCTGTTCGGCTCATTTTATCTCTTCCTTCCAGGAACGTAATTCTGTAGACCGGGGGTTGGGAACCTATGGCTTGCGAGCCAGATGTGGCTCTTTTGATGGCTGCATCTGGCTCACAGACAAATCTTTAATAAAAAAAAATAATAACGATAAGAATATAAAACATTCTCATGTATTACAATCCATTCATTTCCTACAGCTCATGTTCATGTTTGTGGGTGGCTGGAGCCAATCACAGCTGTCCTCTGGGACAACACCAAATTCTTATTGGCTAATGCATAACGTACACAGATCGTTATATGGCTCTCACGGAATTATATTTTAAAATATGTGACGTTCATGGCTCTCTCAGCCAAAAAGTTTCCCGACCCCCGCTGTAGACAGTTCCTGAACCAAGGAAAGAATATATTGCCTGTTCTCTTGGTTTTTCTGTCTGAGCGAGACTGTGTGAACACGCAGGGTCTGGGGAAAGGGCAATCCTGTACCCTGTCTGCTGAACCGTGAGCTTCTCTAGGATAGGAGGCAGTGACCCAGCCACCTTTAGGGTGTGAGCTTACAGAATCAACAAATCAGTACTCCAAACACAACCCATGTATTTGAAGAGGCTCAGTATGCCCACTTTCTAAATCACAATTTGTCTCCTGTGACATTATGTGTTTTCTGGGCCACAGTACTTAGTGGAGACTCTGGTCAGACAAGGGCTCAAATACGCTCCACCACTCACTAACCTTGTGTCATCTGTAGGCTTCAGTTTAAATAAGATGAGGGTAGGTGTGCTTGACACAGTGCCAACTTAAAGAATCCAAACCATAAAAATCTACCACTATTTGGTAACTTTCATTTTGCTTAATGGTGACAAATGTATAAAATAGTAGATTAAATACCTGATATTTTACAGCAAAATACAAAAGCATCTTACAAGGTTATTCTTTTTTTTTTTTTTCCACTGACGAGAGAAAGAATGAGGAATGGAATGAGGGAGGAAGGGAGACAGGAGAGGGAGAGAGAGAGAGAGAAACATCAACTCATTTAACTTAGTTGTTCCATTTAGTTGTGCACTCATTGGTTGCTTCTCGTACGTGCCCTGACCTGATCGGGGTTGAATTTGTGACCTCTGGTGCATAGGGACAATGCTTTATCCACTAAACCAGTGATCCCCAACCCCCGGGCCACGGACCGGTACCGGTCCATGGGCCATTTGGTACCAGTTCACAGAGAAAGAATAAATAACTTACATTATTTCCATCTTATTTATATTTAAGTCTGAACGATGTTTTATTTTTAAAAAATGACCAGATTCCCTCTGTTACATCCATCTAAGACTCACTCTTGACGCTTGTCTCGGTCACGTGATACATTTATCCGTCCCACCCTAAAGGCCAGTCCGTGAAAATATTTTCTGACATTAAACCGGGCCATGGCCCAAAAAAGGTTGGGGACCACTGCACTAAACCACCTGACCAGGGCCACAAGGTTGATTCTTACTCCTTGTCTTTGATGATAACACACTTGGCTTAAAAAATCAGAAATGACACTTAGGTTTAAGATGCTAAGTAGGAAACATTAAATACCATGAATGAATGCATACAGCACCTTTCCTTCAAATTCATGCAGTAAATACTTTAAGAAACTAAACCTGCCTATCTCTCTTCTGTACAGGACCGTGAAGAAAATTTTCGAATGACCAGTGAAGACACAAATAGCAATGTTTTATGGTGGGCTTTAACACAAACATTAATCTTTATCTCAGTGGGAATTTTCCAAATGAAATACCTTAGAGATTTCTTTATAGCCAAGAAGCTTGTTTAAACTATTAATAAAGACAAATAATGACCTGCTAATTTGCATAATGTTTGAGTTAATAAGTTAAAATACATTCATAAATGTATATTACATCACAGCAAGTCCTCAAATAAGGTCGTTTTGTTCCAAGTCATTCTGCTATAACTGATGAGAAAACAACCATTTCCCCACCAGAACCACTGTCTGGAATCGACACTGTCTCCCTGTGCATCTGTGTATTTATCCCCACATCCCAACGATGGGCACAGATATACTTGTGAGGTGAATGGCATGTCCAGGTTGTCCCAGTCTGAGTGTGTGTGGGTGTAAGTGGCCCTGCGATGGAAGGGCATCCTGTCTGGGGTGGGGTCCTGCCTTGTGCCCTCAGCTCACTGGTAACCCTGAACAGAAATACACAGGTTGGAAAATAATGGCCTTACTTGTGTTCATTAACTTTCCCTTGATGTATGCAGAGCTCATATTTATTTGCTTACGATTACAAGTGTTTTGTATCTTTATTTAGAAGTTTGGTGTTTTTCTGACCAGAAAACACCAGAACTTAACTTGTGTTTATATTGATCAGCCTCGGGTAAAACTGGTTTTGTCATACGTCATGTCACTCAAAGTTTCCAATACCCTGTCGATGACAATAAGTGAAGATTACTTACACTTTTGTGATTTCAGACATCAGCGGTTGAAGTTAATGTCACAGCATGGTAACACTGATCAAAGGTTTCTGGCCCTGGCCGGTTGGCTCAGTGGCAGACCATCAGCCTGGCGTGCAGGAGTCCCGGGTTCGATTCCCAGCCAGGGCACACAGGAGAAGCGCCCATCTGCTTCTCCACTCCTCCCCCTCTCCTTCCTCTCTGTCTCTCTTCCCCTCCTGCAGCCAAGGCTCCATTGGAGCAAAGTTGGCCCGGGCGCTGAGGATGGCTCCATGGCCTCCACCTCAGGTGCTAGAATGGCTCTGGTTGCAATACAGCGATGCCCCAGATGGACAGAGCATCGCCCCTGGTGGGCATGCCGGGTGGATCCCGGTCAGGCACATGTGGGATTTGACTGCCTCCCTGGTTCTCACTTCAGGAAAATACAAAATTTAAAAAAATATTTTTAAGAAAGGGTTTCTATGACAGTGAGGCTCCTGAGTTTGGCAGGATAAGCACGTCATTAGTTCTTATTTCAAATTTGGTATCAGTCCACACTGTCCAGGGGAAATAAAGTGTCAGCCACACAAGCAAAACTTAAGTTTTCTGGTTGCCACATAAAAAAGGCTTTAAAAAGCAATAGAACCAACCCTCGTCACATATATTTAACCCAAAACATCAAAAAAAGTACCACTTTAGCATGTAATCAGCACAGAATTGTTACTGCAGGGTTTTTCTTGACATAAGGTGTTGGGAACGTGAGTATTTCACACGGAACATACACCTCAGCTTGAACCAGCCACATTCGAGGGTCACTGCCACATTTTGGGGACCAGTGCCACATTTAGGGGGGTCACTACCACATTTCTGGGGCCATTGCCACATTTCGGGGGACCACTGCCACATTTCAGCGCCACCGCCAATCACAGGGCTACACGCGGACCACAGAGTCACGTGGACACAGTCACGCGGTCACAGAGTCACGCGGACCCGCTCCCCGACGTCCCGGAGGCACAGCTCGGAGGACAGTGCCCCGAAGCCTCCTCTGAGACCTGCTCCCCAGGGGCACAGCGGCGGCTCCCTGGTCCCCCGGTTCCCCGGCCCGGTCCCTCCGGCCCCCCATGTCCCCCCGCCTGTCAGCCAGGCCCCGAGTGCCCTCTCCCGGCACCCAGTGACCAGTGACGGACGGACGAACAGAGGCCGGCGGGCCGGTCTGCCTCGTGCCCCTGCGGTCGCGGCCTCACCTGACCCGGTGGCCGTCTCCTGGTGTCCTGGACGCTGACACGGGGCTCCTTCCCCAGGGCCTGGACTGCGACCTACTGCCTCACAGGAGACTCACTGGGCCCGCAGTGACGGAATAAGAGTGCCAGGTCCTCCGCGCGTGCTCCTCTCCTCCGACCGGCATGCAAAGCAGCCTGCGGGGCGGCGCGACTCACGCTGCGCGCCTGCCCACCGGCAACATCCAACCAGCGTTTTGGCGGGAGCGTCCGCTCTCTGGTGCGCAGGCGCGGAACCTGTGCTCAACAGTGTGCGCAGGCGCAAAGTTGTCCTCCTGAGGCGCAGGCGCAGAGTCCTGCCCTGGGGCCGACGCCAGGGGCCTGGTCACCGCCTCGCGTGGGCGTGGCGTGGTGCGTGGCGTGGGTGTCGCGGGGACTGTGACAGACGCGAGGCATGGCCAGCTGGGTGTTCTGTAATCGCTGCTTCCAACCGCCTTGCCGGACGTCGCGCTTCAGCCTGACTAGCTGTGGCCACGTGTACTGCGAGCACTGCCTGAGCAAAGGTGGGCGGGGCAGCGGGGACACTGGGCAGCTGGACTTCAGATGTCTGTGGGGGTCCCAGGAAGCTGGGCGGAGGGGGGAAGGGCGAGGCAACCCCCAGGACTGAGAGGAAAGGCAGGGGAACTGGGCTCCGGAATGGGGACAGGCCGGGACACTGAGGCCAGTCCCTCTCGTCTCAGTTCGTGTGAACCCCGTGAAAGAAGAAGGGGACATGCAGGAAGAGTGGGGGGCGCCCCGCAGGGCTGCAGAGCTGGCGGTGTTGAGATCCACTTCTCAGCTGGGTAGTGGCTGTCCTGAGTCTGGCTGTATGGGACCAGGACAAGGGACAGCAACAGCCCAGCCGGGTATGTGCCACGTGTGATGCCCCCCGGGGACAAGGGATGCGGGGCTGGGGCGCAGTGAGTGGGCTTGGGCTTTGGGTGCTGGGTGAAGAAGCGAAACTGGTGGGGGAGTGGAGTGGGGCCCGGCCCACAGGCCTGCTGAACCCGAGGGTCCTGAAGACGCCCCTGACGAGCACGTGCAGAGGGATGTTAGCACAGGCACGCGCAGGTGGAACTGGAATTTCAGCGGAGAACGTGGTTAAATAAGTGCTAGAGCAGGGGTCCCCAAACTTTTTACACAGGGGGCCAGTTCACTGTCTCTCAGACCGTTGGAGGGCCGGACTATAAAAAAAACCTGTGAACAAATTCCTATGCACACTGCATATATCTTATTTTAAAGTAAAAAAACAAAACGGGAACAAATACAGTATTTAAAATAAAGAACAAGTAAATTTAAATCAACAAACTGACCAATATTTCAATGGGAACTATGCTCCTCTCACTGACCACCAATGAAAGAGGTACCCTTCCAGAAGTGCGGCGGGGCCGGATAAATGGCCTCAGGGGGCCGCATGTGGCCCGTGGGCCGTAGTTTGGGGACCCCTGTGCTAGAGTCAGTGGATTTGGAGCACAGAGAAGAGAAACACAGGCAGAGCGTTAGCTCGCTGCTAGCAGTTGGGACACAAGCTTTCGTTCTTAGGTGCTAGCACTGCCATTCAGGTTGTAGGAGCTCAGTACAGACTTATAAAATATGTATGCAGTGAGTCGATGCACAAGCTGTCCTTGGTGTTGTAGAAGTAAGGCCAAGGGCACAGAACAAAACTTATTTTATCTGTTGGGTGGAATGGGAGGAGTTCTTTTCAAATGAAGATGTTCGTATAAAATTGTAAGAAATATCTGGGATTGAAAAGTTTAAGTATTACTGATCTTTATAGTCACTGAGGGCATATTTACAAAACAGGAAAAAAAGATTGTTAGTTGTAGAAATCTTCAGCTACATCCATGCCTACAGTGTCATCCACTGTTTGAAAGTGAAAAAAATATAAACGCTATAATTCTGTATGTTTTTTTAAAGAAGTATTATAAAGTCTGTATTTATATGTGTTGAAAAGCATTACTCACAACAATATAACATTTGCTTTTCTTCTATAGGTAAAAAGGATGAATGCTTGATTTGTAAAGTTTCTTGTCATACAGTTTTACTTTCAAGACAGGTATGTTGAAATCTGTAGTATCTGAATATTGCTCACAGTGTTTCCCTTTAAATTCGAGATACCATTTTTAGTCATTTATGGTGTCTAAAATTTCTGTTCGTTTTGTTAGGTTAACTAGAAGATTTTACAGGATTTCTGAGTAATCAAAGTATAATTAGGATCTGGTTTCAAATATCTCATACAACCAACTGTAGATTGGCCTGTTTGTAAGTTTTCTGTACCATGTTCCTGGAAATAAAAATGTGTCGAATAGATTTCTTCAGTACAATACAAGCTCTTTAAAAAGGTGATAGGGTTTGGTTTTTCATAGGGGTCCTACTAATTAAGAGGATTGGAGGAAAGTAGGTTTAAAATTGATTACTATTGCAGTAGGGCTAAAACAATGCTTTTTGTTCTCTCTATAAAATACATCATTTTGGCCTGACCTGTGGTGGCACAGTGGATAAAGCGTCGACCTGGAATGCTGAGGTCACCGGTTCAAAACCCTGGGATTACCTGGTCAAGGCACATATGGGAGTTGATGCTTCCTGCTCTTCTCCTAAAAACAAACAAACAAACAAAAAACACATCATTTTGACTTGTTTGATTTAAATTTAGTTACAAATAATTATTCTTTTATACTGAGGCTTCAAGATGTGTATTTGATCTGATATTTCAATCTGTAAGAATTTTTTTTCCTGATTACAAATATAAAGCAAAGTTACACATTATGCAGATGATACAGAAGATTATAGTGGAGGATGTGAACTCCTCAGATACTATTTTGCAAAAACAGCAGCCAGGAGAGGAGCACCTGCTGTGTGTGTGCCACTGTGATTTGTCTTCTTACAAAAATGGTGTTTTTTCCGTTGACATATTCTGGGCACTGCAGATGATTGCGTAGCCTTTCAATATTTCCTACTGATAAACCTTTGGGTTTTTGTTTTGTTTTTCAGATTTTTCACTATTTCAAACAAGCCTACAGTGGACATTTTTTACCAGTATCTCTGCATACTTAAAAGAATGTTTCTGTAGCATAAATTTTTAGAAGTGGGAAAGCAAGGATACCCTGCGTCCAGGGGGTCTGCTTAAATGTGGGTCATGAGTTCCAGCTTTCCAGGAGTAAAACTCAAGCCCTTCCTGCACATAGCTCTGTAGCCTTGCCTCTGGTGGACACTTCGTCCCCAGGCCAGCAACTCTGACCTGCCACTGCTCATCTGGGAACCAGGCCCTGATCCCTGCCCCAGTTCTTTGTGGCAATGGCTTCTTTGTTTTGATGCCAGCGTGTGCATTTGCATGTGTGTGCACATACGTGAGCGGAGTTTCACAAAACAACACTTATTCTTGCTAAATACAGTGCCCCTTGCAGCTTCTATTCTGAGTGGTCTTCTTTATTCAAACGAAGTGCTTTGTGACAGGCTTCCCTGGGTCCTGCGTGGGAAGCACCCCTCTGGCTCTTACTCTGCCTGCACCCACTTCTTTGGCTCTACAGAGTGGCCGCCCCATGTCATACATGTGTTTGTTGATTTGTGTGTCATTACAAAGTATCACACCACCTTATCTGTCAGGTGGTGGGTGACAAGGAAACAGAGCAGTGGTGACAGGAGCTCAGAGGGACCGGGGACAGGCCTCTGGTACAGGTGCTCTGGTTGGTTCTCCCCAGATTTCCAGAAGGGATAGCTGCAGTGAGGGGGTAAAGTCCCACAATGGAGGAGCCAGTGGCTTCTGGACTCCTAGTGGTCAGAGGTTAACACCTGAAAAGTTCTTAAGTGATCAGGGCACACTTCCTCAGGCCCACTTCACCTGGGGCCATGGGGAGCCACAGATAAGAAAGAACCCCCAGCAGTCAGGACCAGGGGCTAGAGACAGGGCAGGGGGGTGTCCCTTGGATGGCAGTAGCTAGCATGCTATCAAGGCAGCCCAGGGTAGGTGCCCCAGGACCCCTGCCTGCAGGGCCCTCATGACTACTGTGTCCTCCCGCCTTCCCTCTTGCTACTAGAGGTTGATTCAGTTGTTCTGACCCAGTCCCCTCCCCCTCCCCCTCCCCATTAGACTTTGGTCATGGTGGGGATGGGCTGAGTTCATAAGTTGTAGACCCAATCAGGACCTAAAGAAGAGGACCACTGAGTTCCCGGGCAGTGGTGCTGATGCAGTGACTGGGGTATTTTGGGTGTTCCACAGTGGGGGTGACTTTTCTGTGTAGGGAAAAGACAAGTGGACGCCAGTGACCAGAATGGCAGGCTAGCCTAGCTCTAGGGGTCTGTCTTCAGCCCTGCCCCCTTTCTTCCTGGGCACATAACCTAGACTCAGTCACCCCACAGGCTTCCCATGAGAAATGTCAGTCGGGGCCCAGCCTCCAAAACAGCCTCCCAGACAGTCTTCACCCTCCCCATCTCCTCTGGCAGCTGGATGCTGAGGAACCCAACAGAGCCAAGCTGCTGGCCGGAGGCTGGTCCCTGTGGAAGACCCCCTAGCAAGCACGGGCAAGAAAAATGCCCCCACCCCGCCCGGTGAAGTCCCTGAGGTTGGGGAGCTGTCACACCAATTAGACCATGTCAGCCTTCCAAGTGAATTTTGAAATCAAGTTGTCAGTTCTCACACACAAAATCCCGTTGGGATTTTTAGTGGGTTTGCACTTAGTCAATAATGTAGGTAAAACTGACACTGCTGTAATACTGGCTCTTCCCGTCTGTGAACACGGCTCATGCCTCCATTTACTAGGACAGGCCCTGGCCTCTCAGGGATGACTTCCAGTTTCTGTGTGGGGGGTTGCACCTCCCCGTGCGGATGTGAGAAACGCAATTGATTTTTGTCTATGAACGTAAGTCTGGCGACCTTGCTAAATTCACCTGATAACTCTGTTGGCTTAGCTGCAGGTTTTTCCAGACTCCAGACACAGTCACGGTCTCTGAATGTTTGCTGCTGTCCTCCTGCGTTTCTCTCTCCTGAGTCGGCCTGGACTCTGGTACAGTGCGAAGTAGAGACAGGGGCGACCACAGGTGGCTTCTGTCTCCCCTGACTTCAGGGTGGATGGCAGCGTTTTCCTGAAGTGCTGTGTGTGCTGTAGGTTTCTCTGCGAAGGCTTTTTATTGTGAACAGCGTTGAATTTTATCCGATGGCTTTTCTGTCACTGTTGGGATTATCAGTTGATTTTCCCACTTTATTTTGTGAGTGTGGTGAATGGCGCTTATTTTTAGAATTCTAAATCCACGCTGGCTCCCAGGAACAGATCTGACCTGGTGTAAGGCAACCTAGCGCGTGTGTTGAGATGAGCTGCATGTTTTGCACCTGTGTCCATGTGCGACCTGGCTCTGGTCCCCTCTCTTCTGTGTCCTTCCCAGGTTTGGGTGAATCGGGTTGGGTGGGCCTCATGAAAACAGGAGCTTCTGCTCATTCTCTCATTTGGGAGACTAGGGCTATTTGTAAAATGTGTGGTAGAATTCACAAGTGACACTATCTGAACCTAGGAGGGTTTTGACAGGAAGGTTTTTAACTAGGGATTTAATTTCTTTTTTTAGAAATTCAGAGTTTCTAATTTTTCTCCGGTCAGCTTAAGTAAGTTGTATTTTTCTAGGACTTGTATACTTCATCTGAACGTGTTTGCAGTTCTCGGTATTTTTAGTGTCGCTGAGATCCGTAATGATGATTGTTTTTCACGTGAAGAGTGGTTATTCTGTCTTCTCTTTCTCCTTGAACAGTCTTGGCATGGGTTTATTGACTTTTGTTAGTATTTTTGAAGAACTAACTTTTGGCGCTGTTTATCTTAAATTGGTTCTCTGTTTTCTGAGTTCTCCTTATCATCTTGTCTTCTTTTTCTTTGGTTTAGTTTGTTCTTTAAGATGGGTGCTTAGCATTGACTTTCTAAGCTTTTCCTCCTGACATGTGCACCACAGGGCCGTAGCTCCTCTGTGCTCATCCTTTCCTATGCTGTTTTTATCATCTTCACCTCAGAATAACTTCAGATTTCTACTCAATTACTCTGCGACCCATGTGTATATTGATTAATTCAGAAATGCCTGGGGCCCTGGCCAGATGGCTTGGTTGGTTGGAGCATTGCCCTGAAGTACAGAGGTTGCCAGTGTGATCCCCGGACAGGGCGCATACGAAATACTTTGATGTTCCTGTATCTCTCTCTCTCCCTTCCTCTCTCACTAAGATCAATAAATAAAAATACAGAAATAGTTGGAGATTTTGGTGATCACTTTTACTCACCTTTGTTGAAATATAATACAGAAAAGCGCACAGATTAGAAGCGCGTAAGTCAATGAATTCTTCACGAGCTCGCGGCAGCACTGGTGTGTGTGCCCCAGAGATCACAGCTTGTGCTCCTGCCTGTTAGAGCCCGACGTGGCCCAGGTTCTCCCGACAGTGCCGCCCCTCCGAGGCTGGAATTCCACCTTGATTATCTCCTTCCCACCTTGACTCCTAGCGTTACTGTGTCTCCTGTTCTCTCTGTAGGGAAATGAAAACCACACAGATATCACGGCTCCAGACAAAGGAGCCCGGGTTCCCACAGTCCCCTTCCTTCCGCCCTTCGCCTGTTTCCAGGCTCCCTTACCGCCCCTGAGGGTCGCTTTTCACCTCAGGGGAGTTCCTTTTGTCTTGTCCTTGAGTGAGGCCTGTTGGTGACAGTTCTCCAGAGGGCCTCTCTCTGCCTTCATTGTGATGCATATTTTCACTGGGCTTTAATTCTTTATTGAAAATGAATGCCGTCTATGGCTTGGATAACATCACTCCCTGTTTGCTTGGTTTTTCACAGTTTGGCTTCCCGGGTAGTACCCTGCTGAGCTTCAGGGACACTCGACAATCTGTCCAGGGACTTGGTCATTAGAGTGGCAGCTCTTGGCCTCTGCTCCACACACCCAATCCATCAGGTCTCTGTCTAATGGGGGGGTCTTTGTCCAGTCAAGGTGTCCAGTGAAGTCACTGCCATCTCTGTCCACTCAAGGTCTCTATCCATGGAGAGTAGTCCACGCTGTCTGTGACTGGCAGTGGTCAGGTCCAGGGACCCGCTGTCCGTACGCCCCACGTGGCATCTCTCTCAGGTCTAGAGAGAATTCTGCACCTCTCAGAGCAGGGTTTCCTTTGAGCTTAGCTTTTTTTTTTTTTTTTTTTTTAATTTTTTTTAAATTTATTCATTTTAGAAAGGAGAGAGGGAGAGAGAGGAGAGAGACAGAGAGAGAAGGGGAGAGGAGCAGGAAGCATCAACTCCCATATGTGCCTTGACCAGGCAAGCCCAGGGTTTCGAACCGGCGACCTCAGTATTTCCAGGTCGACGCTTTATCCACTGCGCCACCACAGGTCAGGCTGAGCTTAGCTTTTACTGTGGACTTTTTTAACCTTCAGTGAGAGCCCTTCCCAGCAGGCCTGGGTCTCACCTGACAGACAAGGGCGTGTGGCCCAGAGGGCTCTGCCAGCCGCCGGCATGCTGCCCTTCTATCCTCGGAGGCTGTGGCACTGCCCTCACCCACAGCCCCGGGCAGCCAGGAGGCAGATGCCCCAGTACCTTTTGGAGATGGTCAGGGAAGCGCTGGACCCTGCAATGCATTCTGGATCTTCAGTCTGCTTTCGCACTTGTGGCCGTGAGCATGTGTCAGAGGCAGCAAGTGGGGACAGTCACTCTCTTTCTCTTCCAGACGGAAGCAAGTATCCAGGAGCTCTTCCTGGGCATAGATAGTCTGTGCAAGAAGTACTCCAGAGAGACCTCCCAGGTGAGTGTGGATGTGGCGCTTTCTTCGTGGAGTCGTGCCGTGTGCTCGTCAGCTCTGGGAGCCAGTTTTAGGTTAATCCAGGGTCAGTGGTCTCTCACCCTGGAGAGCAGATCCCAGGGGCTCTGGAGTGGGGGGGGGGGGTACCTTCTGCCCTTGCACTGTGTTCACTGTAAGGACACCGTTAGTGCCTCTCTGCTGTCCCTGTCCTGTTGCTGCTGAGATGAGGTGTCATTTGGTCAGGACGCCTGGCTGACCCTCACAAGCTGAGTACAGATTTTAGACTGTTGGGTTTGGACAGGGCTCTTGGTCACTGGGCTGCAGTGTTTGACGCCGGCAGACTCCGCTACCCCAGCTCTGAGGCTGTGGATCCGCGCCTTCCCTAGCTCTACCACGTGTCTGATCTGTGTATCCCTGGACAGCCTGCGGTCACCAGACTGAACCCTTCCTCCACCCGCCCGTCCTACCTTCTCTTCCTGCTGATGGTGCTGCCCCTGCTGTTGGTGCCTCCCACCTGCCCCTCCCCAGTGAGGCTAAGCAGCAGGCCGAGGTCAGCACTGTTCACCCAGCCGTTCTCAGCAGCCATCTTGAAGACCATGGTCAGCGAGTCCCCTCCTCTGGGAGGCTGCTCTCCACTGTTCACCCAGCCGTTCTCAGCAGCCATCTTGAAGACCATGGTCAGTGAATCCCCTCCTCTGGGAGGCTGCTCTCCATTGTTCACCCAGCCGTTCTCAGCAGCCATTGTGAAGACCATGGTCAGTGAATCCCCTCCTCTGGGAGGCTGCTCTCCACTGTTCACCCAGCCGTTCTCAGCAGCCATCGTGAAGACCATGGTCAGTGAATCCCCTCCTCTGGGAGGCTGCTCTCCACTGTTCACCCAGCCGTTCTCAGCAGCCATCGTGAAGACCATGGTCAGTGAGTCCCCTCCTCTGGGAGGCTGCTCTCCACTGTTCACCCAGCTGTTCTCAGCAGCCATCTTGAAGACCATGGTCAGCTAATCCCCTCCTCTGGGAGGCTGCTCTCCACTGTTCACCCAGCCGTTCTCAGCAGCCGTCTTGAAGACCATGGTCAGCTAATCCCCTCCTCTGGGAGGCTGCTCTCCACTGTTCACCCAGCCGTTCTCAGCAGCCATCTTGAAGACCATGGTCAGTGAGTCCCCTCCTCTGGGAGGCTGCTCTCCATTGTTCACCCAGCCGTTCTCAGCAGCCATTGTGAAGACCATGGTCAGTGAATCCCCTCCTCTGGGAGGCTGCTCTCCACTGTTCACCCAGCCGTTCTCAGCAGCCATCGTGAAGACCATGGTCAGTGAATCCCCTCCTCTGGGAGGCTGCTCTCCACTGTTCACCCAGCCGTTCTCAGCAGCCATCGTGAAGACCATGGTCAGTGAGTCCCCTCCTCTGGGAGGCTGCTCTCCACTGTTCACCCAGCTGTTCTCAGCAGCCATCTTGAAGACCATGGTCAGCTAATCCCCTCCTCTGGGAGGCTGCTCTCCACTGTTCACCCAGCCGTTCTCAGCAGCCGTCTTGAAGACCATGGTCAGCTAATCCCCTCCTCTGGGAGGCTGCTTTCCACTGTTCACCCAGCCGTTCTCAGCAGCCATCTTGAAGACCATGGTCAGCGAGTCCCCTCCTCTGGGAGGCTGCTCTCCACTGTTCACCCAGCCGTTCTCAGCAGCCATCGTGAAGACCATGGTCAGCGAGTCCCCTCCTCTGGGAGGCTGCTCTCTGGCTCAGTGCCCACAATGTCACGGCTGTCCCCCATCATCCTGAAGGCTCCCCAGGGGTACACATGGATGCCCCAGGACACAGAGTAGGCAAGAGCCAGCCAGGGATGTGGGTCGACTTCATTGCCACATTCGCGGTGGGTCCCTCTCGCAGGCCAGGTCCCCCAGGGCCCAGAAACTACACGTGTTCATGAACTGGGAGGCCTTTCCCCACAACACCCAGAACCCCAGGCAGCCCTACGCCTGAAACATTCTTGCCAAGGACGAGGCACTTCACACAGCCCGCAGAGCCTTGTGTAGCCTCAGAAGGCAGGGTGACAGGGTGACTGTCCTCCATCTCAGACCATGTGTCCCACGCAGGGGTGGAAAAAAAGGACGTGGAGGCGGCTAGCTGGTGAGTGACCTCCCTCCATGCTTTAGGTCACACCTCCTCTGTCACAGGCGCCTCTGTCACACATCTCCTCTGTCACAGGCGCCAGGTGGGATTTCCAGAGGTCTCAAGAGATGAGGGGTTGCAGCTCATTTATTTCAACATGGTGGGTGTGTTGTTATTTTAAAATAAAAATATAGCCTGACCAGGCGGTGGCGCAGTGGATAGAGCATCAGACTGGGATGCAGAGGACCCAGGTTCAAGACCCTGAGGTCGCCAGCCTGAATGCGGGCTCATCTGGTTTGAGCAAAAGCTCACCAGCTTGGACCCAAGGTCGCTGGCTCGAGCAAGGGGTTACTCTGTCTGCTGAAGGCCCGCGGTCAAGGCACATATGAAAAAGCAATCAATGAACAACTAAGGTGTTGCAATGCTCAACAAAAAACTAATGATTGATGCTTCTCATCTCTCCATTCCTGTCTGTCCGTCCTTGTCTATCCCTCTCTCTGACTTTCTCTGTCCCTGTAAAAAATAAATAAAAGTATATTAAAATTTTTTCTCAGTATTAATTTCTAGTGGGGTAAACACTGACAGATAAAACCCATGTAAACAAAGCTCACTGGGTTCCTCAGTAACTTTAAGAGCGTAAAGCCGGGGCCCTGGCTGGTTGGCTCAGCGGTAGAGCGTCGGCCTGGCATGCGGGGGACCCGGGTTCGATTCCCGGCCAGGGCACATAGGAGAAGCGCCCATTTGCTTCTCCACCCCGCCCCCCTCCTTCCTCTCTGTCTCTCTCTTCCCCTCCCGCAGCCAAGGCTCTATTGGAGCAAAGATGGCCCGGGCGCTGGGGATGGCTCCTTGGCCTCTGCCCCAGGCGCTGGAGTGGCTCTTGTCACGGCAGAGCGACGTACCAGAGGGGCAGAGCATCGCCTCCTGGTGGGCAGAGTGTTGCCCCTAGTGGGCATGGCGGGTGGATTCCGGTTGGGCGCATGCTGGAGTCTGTCTGACTGTCTCTCCCCGTTTCCAGCTTCAGAAAAATACAAAAAAAAAAAAAAAAAAGGAGCGTAAAGCCGGGCGGAGGCCACATGGTGAGCCTGGGCCTGCCCTGCATTCAGCCCTGTGTCCATCAACCCTCCGAATCCCTCAGGGGGTGCAGGAGCCAGCGGGCCAGCCAGTGTGAGGGGCTGTTGGTCGCTTTGACCGCAGGCCCGTCTTCTGGAGATGGCTACGACCACGGAAGCACTGGAGGCCTGCTGCGGCTGGCCACTCTCCTTGACACAGAGAGGCCTTCTCGTTCCCTCCTGGGGAGACGTCCCTGACGTGAAACAGCAGCTCCGTCCCTGAGTCAGCGCAGTTGGGGCGCACTCGGGAGCGCAGACCAGACCGCGTGCAAGGTGGGCTCACCTGCCTGGCAGATGCAGCAGGCAGCCCAGACTCGGTCACTGGCTCCCAGAATCCCTTGGTGTCTCTACCCCGGCTGCACCCCGCCCACCCGGCCAGGGCCTGCAGAGCAGTGTCAGGGTGTCCCTGCTTGGTGCCGTGGGGTCAGGAGGCCAGCGTGATCTCGTCGCTATTGCCAAAGGGCCTGCGTGGGGCTTGCCACGTGGGAGGGGACAGTGCCCTCAGTGGGACGTGCTCCCCTGTGTGAGGGCATCGCACAGACTGCAGTCCACACAGCACAGGCAGTGCCCCCCATCGGGGCGTGCAGGCAGGCCAGAGCGTGTCTGGCGGAACGAACAGTGTGGCCGTGTCCCACGGTCAGCAGCTGACTTGTGTTATCTCCTCAGATTTCAGAATTTCAAGAAAAACACAGGAAGAGACTGCTGGCCTTCTACAGAGAAAAGGTAAATCCCATCGCCGTGCCACCTCAAGGTGGCGACCTCGTGACTTCATGTCACACTCGTGACCCTACACCCTGTCTCAAGGTGGAGGGCTGGTAGGGACATCTGTCCTGCAGACCTTCAGCCCGTTGCCTGGCTCCTGTCAAAATGCCCGCTTCCCTGCCTGACAGACATCCTCCTTCCTCACTTTGTAAACTAAAGGTAGGAAAATAAAGCTTCAGGGAGAGCAGTCCCTCCTGGGAGCTTCAGCTGACTCAGAGCAAGGCCTCCAGGAGGGACAGGTGACCAGAGAGAGGAGGTGGGAGAGGGTGGAGTGGGCTGTCATGGCCTGGGACCATCGTCCACAAGACACACCCCCTGGGCCCTCCTCCTCACCTGGCTGGGAGTGAGGTCAGGGCCTTTAGGGCTGTTTAGATGCTTTTCTATTCAATCATTCCATTGTGCTTGTTTTTATTTTTACGTTTTTCTTTTTTTTTTCATTTGTATTTATTGATGTTAGGTTTGTTGTTCCACTTGTTTATGCTTTCATTGGTTGTATCTTGTATGTGCCTTGACTGTGTTTGGAACTCCAATCTTGCCATATTGGGGTGACACTCTAACCAACTAAACACCTGACCAGAGCATGTTTATTTGTAATAAACGTAGTTTAAAATAAAAATAAAAAACCTTGAAGGTTGTGGAGTAAGTAGGAGAAGCGGCCAGGATTTGAAGCCACAGATCCCACAGATTCTGTGGCCACCTCCTTGCATATGGAAGCTGCCTGGTGTCCATCCTGTGCCCTGCCATCTCTCTGCGTGGGACGTGGCAGGCGGAGAGGTGTCACTGACCCTTAGGCCTGGCTGGCCTCTTGGTGCCACCTGCCGTCTCCCTCCTAAGGTGCCCCAAGCCAGTCCTGAGGTGGGTCTGCACCAGAGATTGGCCAGGGGACCTGAGTCACTGCCCAGCCCCAGCCGCTGTGGGCAGTGTTCGCAGTGCTGTCCAGCCTGCCATGCCTGACCACAGCCCCGTCTGCCCCCTGGGCCCTCCCATAGAGCCGAGGCAGCTGCCATTTGACTCAGCGCTCTGACACGGGTATTACGAGTTTAGAGGATCCACGTGTCTTCTCTGTGCTGTCACTGGGCACAGTCAGTCTGGTGACTGGAAGTCACTGTGTTGTGTTTAGATCACCAGGCTGGAAGAGTCCCTCAGGAAGTCCGCGCTGCAGGTGGAACAGCTGCAAAGGTGGGTCTTCCTCAGAGCCTAGCGAGGTGTCTGCTCACCACCTCCAAGATCTCCGTCCTAACCGAGGGTAGAAGAAAGCACTTCTGTTTTCCAGCGGCTTCTGTCAGAGCAGAAGTGCGGTGGGGAGTCCAGGGGAAGCAACAGAGACGAAAAAGGAAAAGTGAAGAGCGTGAGTGGTTCCTCTGGGGTCCCTGTGACCCCCCAGAGGCAGGGGGACTGGGATCAGAGTCAGCACCCAGCGCCTGGAGAGCGAGTGTGCCTCTTCCCCAGCAGCGTAGCAGTCACGGGTGGTGGATGCAGGCCACTGGTCTTTCAGTCTGTGCCTGGTCAGTTAAGGTGGTGCAACCCTGTGCAATGCTGTCGGACACGGCAGTTTCCTGTTGAGTTTTTTTTAACATGCTGAATATTCTGAAATTGCGATGTGGGCGGCTGCATGTTTATTTAAAGGTCACAGAGTCAGTGGCCCGCAGGGCTGCTGTCCAGCTGGTTGCATGTGTGGGTGACCCACACAGTGCGTGTAGGCACTGCCCCCCGCCCCATGCATTGTGGGGCAGGCTGTAGAAGGAGCTGGGCCTGCTGGTGACACTGTCTACCAGCTGTTGTCATCACAGGTACTTTCTGAAGGTACAACCCAGGGCTGTCCCCAAGCCGAAAATGGCTTTAATGTTTCTAAAGGGAACAAGAGCACGCAGAGACCTCCCTGCCTGAGCCAGACCGTCCCGCCTGCTGTGCGTCTCATGGAGATAGAGACCGCAGTGTATGGGCACTCCCTTCTACTCATCCCCCTTGGCGTGTCATTTCTCTCTGTGCAGTCCTGTCTCATAATCCTGGAAGTTACAGCCACTGCCTTTTCGCTGTCGCTTTGAGTCCCCAGTTACTTTGTCTCCACCATGATGCCATAGGCTGGCCACCCTGGTGCCCGTGGGTGTCCTTCAGGCCACAGCCCGGATGCCCACTCTGCTACCACTCCATCGAACTTTATGTCACTGCTCTGCTTAGCACTTCTAGAACATTCTGGCCACTTCTACTGTGTGCTCCCTTCTGTGCTGCACGGGCAGTTCACTTCCTGCACCTGACCCCTGGGAGTCCACGCCTGTCTGATCACCAGGCTGTCCCTCGAGGTGGAGCATTTCTGGCCCGGTGGCAGTCATGGCAGAGTCCTCCCACGGATGTGTCCTGTGCACGCCTGGAGTGGCTGTGTTGTCCTGCGTGGGGGTCCCCTCTGCACTCTGCCGGCCGGGCTCCCTTGCCTGTGTCCGCCTGAGCCTGGTCCCTGCAGTGCCGGTGTCTGTGCTGCTGGTTCTCTGTGCCCACGCTGTCTTAGGGGAGACACCCTCCCATGTGCCCAGTTTTATGGCCATTTGGAAGCAGGAGCAAGTGCCCTCCAGAGGAGCTGAGCCTCAGCACTGCCACTGTGGCCAGGCAGCCCCTTGCAGGTCTTCCCTGTGACAGGTGCGCGTCCTCAGGCCAGACAGTGAGTGTGGGCGGGGCCGGCGGCCAGTGAGGGACCGAGGAGCACGGGGCTGGGCAGGGCGTTTGGCTCAGTCCTGCCCTTCTAGTGGGAAGTAAGTTTTTATGGGTTACTTAGTACCTGTTTCCCTCTATTTAGCATGAGGTCATCCCAGCACGCAACTCTGGGCCTGATGAGAAGTCCGGTTTCAAGTAAGTGAGGCCACGCCCGCGAGGGGACGGGCCTGAGGGTGGGGGCGTGGGCCTCTCTCACACTGTGCTGCTTCATCACAGCTCCCTCAGCCACGCCCAGCGGAAGGCTGCGCCTGCCCCTCAGCTCCCCCACCTCTGAAAGGTGCGTGCGTCTGCAGAGCTGGCCTGGGAGTTGGTGGCGGTCCTGGGCAGCATTCACAGGTGGCACCAGTCGTTCTTTGACACCCTGCTTCTCTCCTGCCATCCTTTCACCCCTCCAAATCCCCAGATTCTGATGCTCAGCGATGCCTCGCCCAGGCCCACCGGAGCTTCCGCCCCCCCCCCCCCCCCCCGCAAATTCTTGCTCATCAGTTGGGGTGTGGTGCAGGCTGGCCAGTCATAGCTCTGTCCCCATGGCCTAGTGGCTGGTTTGAGATTGGTCGTGTGACTCGGGCTGGACTCTCTTCTGTGACCCGGATGGCCAGGGCGGCTTAGAAACAAGTCTGCATGGGACAGGGAGACATGGGGACCATGCTAGAGGCCCCACTTAAGACCATTCCCTCCCTGGCTGCTGGTCCCTGAAGAGTATTCCTCCTTCACCTGTTTTTTTCTTGAAATACTGGGGCTTGGGTCCACACCCAGCACAGAAAGTCCTGATGGCATCCTGGTGTGCTATCCTGGTCCCGGTCCCTGTGTCTTGCTGGCAGCCAGGAAGTGATTAAATAATTGATTCCCTCTACTCCCTTCCTCCCTCCCTGCATGTCTCCTTCCCTCCCTGCCTCTCTCTTCCTCTCTCCCTCCATCTCCTTTCTTCATGCCCTTCCACCCTGTGGGAAGCCCAAGTGATGTTTCCTTATCAGCCTTTGAGCCAGTAAATTAAGAAGCTAATGTTTATTGAGCACTAACTGTGCACAGTGGGGGGGCCAGGCAGCAAGTGCTAATGAAAGCCAGTGAGATGTTGCCACTCCGGGCAGTCACGCAGGACTTGGAGAAGCCCCAGACGGCACCCAGAGGAGGACTACTGTGCAAGAAGGGCGCAAGGGCCAGCGCCCGGGCGTGGCACTTCTTCCCGGGCTCAGCCAGGGCCTCCGAGTTCTGGGTGGGTTGTGTTTGGTCTTACAGACAGTGGGCAGCCAGTGAAGAGTTTAAGAGGAAGATGGCAGTGACGGGGTCCAGGTCTTGAGCCTGGCAGCCCATGAGCGCGGGGAAGAGGTAGACGAGTGTCCCGGGCACGTCATGCCTAGGTGTCAGTTCAGTCTCAGGCCCAGGGAGTGTGTCCTGCTGTCTGTTTGCAGAGTGGAGCCCATGGATGTTGACCTCACGCCCTCCCCCATGAGAAGGGTGAGTTTTCTGTTCCCCCGTGTTACGTGCTTCCCGGGTGGTCTGTGCCTCATGCTTCTCAGCACTAACAGACATGGCCGTTCATTCCTGGCTGTGGCTGCCACAGGAGGCAGGGCTGTGCTGGCCACACTGGCGTGGGGACATGTGGCTGAGCCTGTGGCCGGACATCTGCAGGCCCACAGGAGTGAGGCCAGAGTGGGCTGTGGAAATGAAGGGGTGGCGGCCAGAAAGGGCACCTGCTTCACATCGGGCAGCACTCGTGTGTCCACACCCCGCCGAGGTCCCACGCACACTTAGCAGAGGTGTCCAGAGGCGGAGCTGCCTCTGTCGCTCGCTGCTCCCATCCCGGGGGTGGGGGGTGCCTGGCTACGCTGGCATGTGCCCAGCTGGGGCAGGGCCTGGCCACTGGGCCCCTGCAACTGGCAGCACCATGCCTGGTCATCAATACCTGGATTTCCAGGTGACAGTTTTGCACCAAAAGTGAGGATTTACTCAGGATTTTTAAAATTCTGACGTCAGCCAAGAAGTTTGTTTTTTCTCAGAAGCGCCTAATGAGTCCCTCATCCACTCACTGCTGTGGGTGCCAGGGAGCCCAGTGGGGTGCAGGGGGACACCCATCTCATGGGCTGTGTCCCAGGCAAACCTGGGGCAGGCAGACAGGCATGTCAGCCTGACCAGGGGCTATGTTCTCAGTGCTCAGGAGGCTCTCCCTCTCCTGAGCGGCACTTGGCAATGTTACCCCGTTTTCTTTTTCCACTCTTAGCCCGAGCTAGTGGCCGGCCCACCCAGGATCTCCCTGATTAGTCCACCTCAGGGCGGACGCATGGGTAAGTCGGTCCCTATAACATGACCCCTAAAGGAACGTCTGTCACGTCCATCAGGATGTGCCCAAGGGTCATCCTGAACTCGGCACTCACTGTCCTCGCTCACAGCGGCTCTGAACACCCTGCCTCTGCGCAGGTGACACGGCGGCGGTCTCGTCCGCTCCTCGGAGCCTGTGCACCTGGTGTCACGGGCGACAGGTTCCCGCGCTCCAGATAATGAAATGACCTTAGATGTCAGATGATTCTGATTGAATGTCTCAGAGGAAAACCTTTCTAAAATGCATCAAGTGGCATTGTTTTCCTGAGCGGAAATCACAGCCAGGGCTCAGTGTCCCATGGGGCAGGGGCAGTACTCGAGCCACCGTTTCTATGGGGCTGGGGCACTGAGGGTGACCCCTCCATCATGCCCCGAGTCTTGAGAGGGTCTTGGATGGCTTTCTGCCTCCCCACCGCCTCCCCACCAGCAGCATGGACTTACTGCTCTGGAGCAGACCCTCATGCTCATGGCCCAGTCCAAACCCATGGAGTCCCCAACTGACAGAGCCCAGGCAAGCAGGCCCTCCGAGCACTGCCCTTGTGACCCCACAGTTGTTGACCTTTTGAGGCCTCAGGTTCCTCATCTCCGTTGACCACAGTCACCCCACAAATCCCTGTGGAGCACGAATGAGATGCTGCTTCCTGGACCCTGTGCCCCTGAGTACGTGAGAGTCTGCCTGAGGACCAGGTGGCCCAGGGTCTGCTCAGTCAGGCTGGGAGGCCAGCAGACCAGGGTCTGCTCAGTCAGGCTGGGAGGCCAGCCAACCAGGGTCTGTCCAGTCAGGCTGGGAGGCCAGCAGACCAGGGTCTGTCCAGTCGGGCTGGGAGGCCAGCTGACCAGGGTCTGCTCAGTCAGGCTGGGAGGCCCGCCGACCAGGAGACAGGCTGCCCAGGGGGAGAAGGCTGTGCTCACAAAGTCCTGGAGACAAGCCTCGGTCACACGGGGCCGGAGGAGGGGCATGGTGAGGCCGGGGCAGGCTCTCACAGGAAGGAAAGGTGAGATGGTGGGAACCTGCTGGCCAGGTTTGGCCCTGGCTGGTTTACATGGTGCTAGCTAGCAGTGTCGGGTGCAGGGGCTGTCCCCAGGGGTCAGCGCAGCCTCGAGAATCAGGGCAGAGAGTGACACCAGACAGAAGGGGTGGGTGGCCCAGAGTACCGGCTTCAGGCAGGCTGGTCCTCACAGGCAAACCACTGAGACATGTGTCGTAGCCTGCCCTGCAAGGGGCAGTTTGTCCAGGGCTAGCAAGGCCCCAAGTTGTCAAACTCTGAGAAAATACAAAAAAATTAAAACCAGATTGTCACAACCCGCTGAGACAGTTTGCATCGCTGGTTCTCAGCTGTTCTGCAGTCTGTGCGTCACCAGCAGCAAGTGTCCTCCCAGGGTCCACACAGCCCAGGGCCACTTAGCACTGTGCAGCCTCAGGAAAGGCACTCTCCCTCTCTGATCAGGGAGCCAAACCTAGCTGTCGTCTTCTCTTCTTACTCTGCCTTTCTTCTGTTAAAACTCCCCAATATGTGGATTTAAAGGAATTCAGGTATTTAAAAAAAACAGTCTTCAAATTTGCCATCTGGTGTCACTAAAGCATAGAACAGACTGTTTGCATACAAAAGAAGTTTCTTATAAACCCAGAAATGCCGGGGGCTTGGGTAGAGATGACACCTTAGCCCCTCTGTGGGCCCCACTGTCCCCACCTTCTCCTCAGAGCTGAGAGCGTCTGGACTCAGAGTGACAGGATCAGAGACTCAGAGTGTAGGGAAGCGTGAGGGTCTCCAGGCATGTATTGAGCGCCCTCTGTACACCGGGGGGTCCCTCCCTAGCCAACCGCGGGCAGTGGAGGAAGAGGCCACGGCCAGAGCTTTCGTGTCAGCCTGAGACCCCGTCGGACTGAGCAGCCCCGTCCCGGGTGTTGACATCAGGCCGCTCGCTTGTTGGGGGCTTGCAAGTTCTCAGTGCACAGTGGGTGAGAACTGGGTGTGAGACTGTGTGCTCCTGCCGTGTGGATGGCAGAGCACGAGGTGTGCAGGGACCTGCACAGTGGGGACATGGGTGGGGACAGCAGAGCCACAGGTGTGCTGTCCTCTCCTCTTCCCTAAGCAGGTAAGCAGCAACGCATTTACACTTTTGTCCCGCCCCCAGGCAGCGTGTCCCGCCAAGGCTCTCAGCAGCTCAACCTGACGCCCCGTCAAACCGGCCTGCCACAGGCTCTCAGGTAGGGTCCCGGGCAGCTCCCCACAGACGTCTGAAGTGGGAGGTGAGAGACAAACCCCTGCTCATCCGGCTCACGAGCAGTAATGCTCTTAGCGTCTCAGTGTGTTGCTTTTCAACCTGTTTTCACGTGTTCTGAGATTGTATCGTGTAGTCTGCTTTATGTTTTCACGTGTTCTGAGATTGTATCGTGTAGTCTGCTTTATGTTTTCACGTGTTCTGAGATTGTATCGTGTAGTCTGCTTTATGTTTTCACGTGTTCTGAGATTGTATCGTGTAGTCTGCTTTATGTTTTCACGTGTTCTGAGATTGTATCGTGTAGTCTGCTTTATGTTTTCACGTGTTCTGAGATTGTATCGTGTAGTCTGCTTTATGTTTTCACGTGTTCTGAGATTGTATCGTGTAGTCTGCTTTATGTTTTGCTTTTTTGAAGCTAAACTGTAACTGTGGCCATTGCCCTGTTAGTAGAAACTCCTTGTCGTGGCTGCAGCAGTTCATTGCAGGGACAGAGCAGGGTCCACAAGCCGTTCTGTGCAGAGTTGCAGGCGGCCAGGGAGCCAATGGGAAGGTCTGTGTTCCCCTAAAGCTACTTACAAAAGCAGGGGGATGGCTTGGCCTGTGGGGTGCCATTTGCCAACCCCGGAACAGACTAGAATCCACTGGCCTGTGCCCATCGTCTTAGACATGGGCCCATTTCTCTGCTACCCACACAAGCACAACTGGAGCCAAAGGGCAGGCCTCCATGCCCCTCTCACCGCACCTAAGTCCCTTACTGGCTTCCGATGCCGAAGGCCATGTCCACACTTGGCCATCTGGCACCATCCAGCTGGTGGCCTCCAGCATCACCCAGTGCCACACCCATGACACTGGCACTCGATGCACAAGGCCAACCCCACCACTGCCTGACCACAACCTGCTCCATGACAAGACTGATGGCCTTCCTCACCCCTCCCCAACGCCCGGGAGACCCAGCCATCCTGGTCGGTGCCCACTGATTGTAGCTCCTGACTTTTGTTGGCATCAGCACAGAGGACAGGACAGTGGGAGGACCTGCGGAGAGCAGGCTCTGGGCCCTGGTGATGGCAAGCCCTGTGCATGGTCCTCAGAGAAGGCCCCGTGAGAGACTGCCGGCGGGCGCTGCGTGTGCCCTGCCCCCCGGGAACCGTCAGCCCGAGCACAGCATGGGGACATGCTTTTAAATCAACACATGGTCTTTAAAACTAAAAAATAACCTCTGTTTGAATTATGTTGCCGGTCATTTGAAGTGTTGGTGATTTTGTTGGTTGGATTTACTCCTAGGCTCTCACCTCTGCAGATCCCCTGCTGGGGGTCATCCCAGAGCCTGGGCCCCCAGGCAGCAGGCGGAGCAGGAGGAGGGGGCCTGCCCAGCCTCGCCAGCTCCCTGGCTCCCGCACCCAGGCCGCCCATCAGCATCTCGGGGCTGCTGCAGAGGCAGCAGTTAGGCAAGTGCCCGCGGCTTCCCTGGAAAGTGCGTGTGTGAGCACACGGCGCCGTGTGTGTGCAGAGGCAGCAGTTAGGCAAGTGCCCGCGGCTTCCCTGGAAAGTGCGTGTGTGAGCACACGGCGCCGTGTGTGTGCAGAGGCAGCAGCTAGGCAAGTGCCCGCGGCTTCCCTGGAAAGTGCGTGTGTGAGCACACGGAGCTGTGTGTGTGCAGAGGCAGCAGCTAGGCAAGTGCCCGCGGCTTCCCTGGAAAGTGCGTGTGTGAGCACACGGCGCCGTGTGTGTGCAGAGGCAGCAGCTAGGCAAGTGCCCGCGGCTTCCCTGGAAAGTGCGTGTGTGAGCACACGGCGCCGTGTGTGTGCAGAGGCAGCAGCTAGGCAAGTCACTCTGCTTGTGACTATGTTTCCACAGAGTCTGCCAGCCTCAGGGGAGTCACACTCGAGAGGTGACCCATTGCTGCTGTGTCCACCCTGCGCTCTCCAGCCAGCCCCCTCGCGGGCCACCGGAGGCAGCAGACGGGTTGTGTGCCTCTTCTCAACGCTCTGATTCGGCAGTGCAGTTGAATAAAGTGGTTTTCTGATTATCTGGGGTGGCGTGCCTGTGACATGCTTGAAACCCTGCTCCCCTGATTCCTGAGACTCTCCTGACCCTGTGGGTGTGGGAGTTCAGTGAGCATCATCTGCCCAGAGGTGTTGTGACCCCAGCTCTTGGGGGGGGGGTCTGCAGTCCCTGAGCCTGTGACAGAGTCCTGCCCACAGACCCACACGCAGGCGTGGCCAGTGGCTCCGGTCAGCTCCTGTGCCCTGCTGACCTGTCGTCTCTGCCAGTTCTGTTGCGTGCTGCTTGTGACTCACGTGTGACCCTGTGTTCCAAGGACTGTCTCCAGAGGTGGATTTTGTCCCGTGTTCTCCCCTGCTGGGCAGGTGACATGCTCACTCACGGCTGGGAGGGCATTGCACCCCCTCTCCTCCCACTGGCCAGAACCACACCGGGTTAAAAAAGAGGCTGTGGGGTTAATGATAACCCATTATGACATAGTTACCTGAAACATGTCAAAAGGGGGGTGTGTGTTACATCACCTGGGTCGGGCAGTCACAGGCAGGAAGGAAGCTGAGGGCAGGCTGCACTCGATGCTCGCGATACACGGCCCAGATGAGCCCCTCGGGCTGCAGGAGCCCCTGTTCACGGCACGTGGACAGCTACCCCGATGGTCAGTGGACAGGTGCGTGTGAAGTCCATTGTTCAGAAACTTCTCAGTGGGTGCACGTGTTCTAAGTTGATTCCAGTCCCAGAAATGTTGAAATGTTGTAAATGCCCAGCGGTGTGTGCTGTGCGCGTACACACACGCTCCTTGCGAAGCGCCCCAGCCAGCCTTCCGTTGGGCTGACCCCTGCTCAGTGGGAGATGAGGGGCCACGAAGGGACGAGGTGGGGACCACTCTGCTCCTCCTTGGGGGCGCCTCTGACAGCTGCCAGGAAGCCGCCTCTCTCCCCTCCAACTGCTGCACTTCCTACTGGTGGAGGCTCGGCGTCTGGCGGGGGCCGAGCCTCAGTCCATCGTTTTAAAACCTCACTGTTTCTTCCATCACCTCACCTGCTTTTAGACACGAACGTTGATGCCACATGTTTATGTTCTTTCTTTATGTCGTTTTTCCACAACCGAGCTGCATTCGGCGAGTGCGAGCCAGGTGGGTGTGGAACCGAGACCAGGCAGCACGTGTAGCCACTGCCCTTCCAGCTCTGCTGATTGGCGACATCTCTTCTGCTTCTCCTTTTCATTAATTTTCACTGGAAAGGCAAAATTAAATAAAATATCCAAACCCCAGCGAGGGCCCTGCTGTACACATGGTGACAACAGGGTGTCTGTGCAGGACCCACCTCCGGTGTGTGAGCCCAGAGTCAGCCCAGAAACAGCAGCTCGGGGCCCGGGCAGGGAACTCCCAGGAGCACGGGCTGCAGGCAGACCCACTGGTGTGGGCCACAGAGGGAGGCCGGGCTACAGCTGCCCGCTGTCTTGTGCTGGGAGGTGGGTGACGGCCTTCTTGCTGGCACGGGGGTTCAAGGCATGTGGCTGCTCCAGCAGCTGGGCTCCATGCCCGCTGTCCCACCCTTGTCCTGCTCCGTGGCAAGTGGCCTAGAGGCGGCCATGTGCCAGGACCAAACGGGAGTGTGAGGACCAGAGAGCCGGACCTGGATGTCCATGGCAGCCTCTCCCTGGTAGTCTCAGGAGCTCAGTTCCTCATCTGCAACCTTCCTGTCCCCGTCTCACGTGAGAACTGTGGCAGGCGTCTGGACCCAGCTGCAGTCCAGCTGCTACACTGACCGCCAGAGGTCACCCTCTGGGACCTGTGAGTTTTCTTGCAGCCTCTGTGCAGTGGTGAGTCAGGCGAGGGCGTCAGAGTTCAGCTCCAGGGTCGGCCCACCCCCTCACCTGCCAGCATAGGTGAGGTCCCTCACCCAGGGACACAGGAGGCCCCGGTCGTGTCACCGCCACATGAAGTTGCCAGCAGAGCGGGACTTGGTGCAGACAACCGTCTGCCTCCAAGTTCCCCGCATGCCTTATGTTAAATCTCCCAGAAACGTCCAGAGCATAAGCATTTTCATTGTGGTTCCTCTTTGCTAAGCGACTGAGTTTTGAGGAAAAAAATCCTTGAGATGAAGGCAAGTGTGTATAGCCAGCAGATGTCACAGTCGCACACAGCCCTGTAGGGAACGTCCTGGAGGAGTGACATCCTCTGGGTGCCGTGGTAACGTCCTGGAGGAGTGACATCCTCTGGGTGCCGTGGTAACGTCCTGGAGGAGTGACATCCTCTGGGTGCCGTGGTAACGTCCTGGAGGAGTGACATCCTCTGGGTGCCGTGGTAGCACCACACTCCGCAGAAAACAGTGGCGTTCTCCTTCAAACGGGCAGCACTGTGTTCCTTCTGGGTGTTCGCTGTGATTCGCGCTGCCGTTGATGTTTGGAAAGTGGCAGAGTGGAGCTTTAAGCGCAGCTGGTGACAGCCGCAGCGCACCCGGGTCCCATCCTTGTGGGTCACAGGCAGGTCTCACACCGGGTCCTGCAGGACCTCCGCGTGGTTCCACTGCGGGGCGCCAGAGGGCGCTGGACCGGGCCGCGGGCGGGTGGACTCGGCGGTGGAAGCAGACGGCGGCAGGGAACCAGGGCGCTGAGCCCGGGACACGCCTGACTTCACGGTGCCGCCCCCGCGACTGGAGATGTCAACACAGACCGGGACGCGTCTGTGTCGCTGCCGTTTACAGCGGGGTGTGGGCGTCCCCCGCGGGGCGCCTGAATACTCTCTGTGGATCGGAGCAGGTCGACTCGCAGCCGCAGGGACAGCACTCGGCTGTTGAGAGGTCCCCACGGAGCCCCACGACCAGTCAGTCCCGAGCTGTGCCCTAGTCTGTGCAGCAGACCCCCAAGTGCGGAAGGTGGGTGAGGCGGCGGCTCAGTCCTGGTCTGTTATACCCAAGTTCCGTCAGAGGCGCCCACGGATGTGCCCCACACCTAACCCGTGTAACGCACTGCCCTCTCCGGCTGCCATGGAACCCTTCACGGTGCATCTTCTGTCCTAGTTCTTATTTTGTTTCTCATCTTGTTCTAATTACAAGGTGAGACCCGTTCATTCAAGCCTGAGACTGAGCGAGTGGGAGGCCTTCCACCGGTGCTGGCGCCACAGGAGCCTGGAGATGATCCGCTCAGGGGGCCCATCCCGCCCCCACCCAGGTCCTCCCTCTCCCCGGGGCCCCGCCCAGAACCCCACCCAGGCCGGCGCCATCTCCTCGGGCAGCTCAGCCCCTTCCAGACCGGGTCTCAGACCCTGCTTTGGTGTCAGGTCACTCTGGGGTTTTTTGTTTGTTTGTTTGTTTTTATCTTTTTATTTCTCTGAAGCTGGAAACAGGGAGAGACAGTCAGACAGACTCCCGCATGCGCCCGACCGGGATCCACCCGGCACGCCCACCAGGGGGCGACGCTCTGCCCACCAGGGGGCGATGCTCTGCCCCTCCAGGGTGTCGCTCTGCCGCGACCAGAGCCACTCTAGCACCCGGGCCATCTTTGCTCCAATGGAGCCTTGGCTGCGGGAGGGGAAGAGAGAGACAGAGAGGAAGGAGTGGGGGGTGGAGAAGCAAATGGGCGCTTCTCCTATGTGCCCTGGCCGGGAATCGAACCCGGGTCCCCCGCACGCCAGGCCGAGGCTCTACCGCTGAGCTAACCGGCCAGGGCCTCACTCTGGGTTTTAATAAGAACAGGACCACAGACAGGTTCTCTAGTTGCCAGCTCCATTCTGAGTTTGTCCCGTGGCTCCTGTGGGCTGAGTGGGGAGTGAGCAAAGTCATACCTAACACCCCACTGTCCTCAGTGAGCCTATCGCCACACCCCCGCCCCCAGTTCCTACAGTGGACAGGGCTCAGGAAGGACACCAGGGAGGCGCAGCCACCAAGAGCACCCTAAAGCCAGCCCTGACCCAGGGGACCAGGGGCTGGGGGAGGGGGTGATGACTCCTTCATGGAAGGGAGCCACGGGGGCGGATCCCAGGGGGCAGACAGCCCGGGAGGGGGCTCGCCTGGGAGGCAAGAAGATCTGCGGGTTCTGGATGATTCCTGGATCACAGAGTTTCAGGGCTGACACTGGCCAGGGCTGGGGGAGTGGGACTGGGAGGTGCTGAGGAGGATGGGTCAGGTCAGAGGCATACACAGCAGGTAGGTCTGGGCTCGGCAGCCCCCGCTGCTGACCTGCCAGCTCAGGACGCCTGGTGCTCCTGCGGCCCCTGCCCTTGGTCCCCTGACCGTCTGGGACCCCCTCCAGAGGCGCACAGCCCACGCACACAGCCGCCTGGAGAGCGATGCTCCTGCGGCCCCTGCCCTTGGTCCCCTGACCGTCTGGGACCCCCTCCAGAGGCGCACAGCCCACGCACACAGCCGCCTGGAGAGCGATGCTCCTGCGGCCCCTGCCCTTGGTCCCCTGACCGTCTGGGACCCCCTCTAGAGGCGCACAGCCCACGCACACAGCCGCCTGGAGAGCGATGCTCCTGCGGCCCCTGCCCTTGGTCCCCTGACCGTCTGGGACCCCCTCCAGAGGCGCACAGCCCACGCACACAGCCGCCTGGAGAGCACAAAGGTCCTTTCACACCCTCGGCTGTGATGCGAAGGGAGGCTTTGAATGAGGGTTCTTTCAGACTTGGAGGAAATTCCTAAAATTCTTAGTTGGTAATTCTGAGTCTCTGCACACCAATTCCGTGTCCTGCTTAAGGGCCGTGCAGCCAGCGCTCTGGTGATGGGTAGGGGGTGCATGCCCCTCTCAGACCCCAGTCCAGAAGTCTGGCGGGTAAGGGACGGTGCCCAGCAGATTGGGCTCTGCAGCCTGAAAGCTCCCATTCCTCCCACGGGAGCTCAGCAGACATCCACAGCCTGGTTCCTGTACTCGAGATCCTTGCCACCATCTGCACAAGACGGTGCCTCAAACGCAAGACAGCCACCACAGCACAGGTGCTCTGCGCACAGAAACCACATTCGTCTCATGAGGGGCATGTGACCAGCACACAGGAGCAGCGCCCTCCCCCCAGCCCATTACCAGACACCAAGGATCTGCTCAGCGTCCACCTGTCGGCCCCTTGTCTTCACGTCCAGTTAGAAGGAATCTCCACTTCCAGGAAAATCACAGAGCAAGTGGAGGCAGAGATCTCTGCGTGCCTCACAGTTGACAGCCAGCCCGTTTGCTTTACCACGGGGACTGAACGTGCACACGCACACCATGGGCTTGCACATGTATGCACACACATTCACACGCATGCTTGCCCACATTCTTTCCTGAACAAGGACCATGGACGTCGGCCTATGTTTCAAGTGTGTGGTTCTCATCCTGGCTTCCTCTGACATCTCCTTGTGGCCAGTGGCCTGTCACCATTGCTGTGGGGCCTGGCTGCGTCCTCAGAGGATGAGTGTGGGCGGTGAGTGGGGTCTCACATGCCCAATGGGAAGACCATAGAGCCCAGCCTCTCGGAGGGGTGTTTCCCTGTGGAAGAGAACACCTCAGACGCAGGAGCACATGGTGGGGGAGGCAGGGGGGGGGAATTCCATGAGCATGTTAAGACCTTTGGAGACCTCATAAATCCATTTGCAGGAACTGTTTTTTTCTCCCGTTGTAGAAACACGGTGATGTGGCCTCAACCCATACTTGCCAAACCCGGCTGCATCACTGGGTGACTCGAGCCCCTGCAGAGGGTTAGCTGACTCAGGAGGGTGACAGTGACATGAGTCATCATGATGCCAACGCCTGTGGAAGAGTCCCAACATCAGACTGACGGTGTTCGCGTTGGTGAGGGCTGAGGGTGGCAAGTGCAGTCTGGTGGCTCTGGTCAGGGAAACTGAGGCCCAAAGCCACGCCGAGTCCCTGCCTGCATGCTGAGGGTGGAGCCCCCTCCCTTCAGCCTGTCCTCCCAGGAGAGCCTCCCCTTTGCCCTGTGTCCAGACGTGGCGTGGGATGTGGCAGGCCCTCCTAGCCCCTCAGGACAGCCATGGACACTCATATGCCTGGGCCTGCATGACGGTTCTGTGCAAGCACCCAGCTGGCACCTTCCCTGGCCAAATTCAGCACCTTCAGGACCCTCCAGACCAACTCCCTCACCAGGCCCCCGGACGTTTGTCTCGGTTCTGACTTAGGGTCCCAGGCTGGGTGGGGGGGTTGGTGAGAGCCTGGTGGGCATGAGCAGGACCCCCGGGGAGAGGACTCTCCTGAGCCCACAGAGACTGTGGGTGACCCCAGCCTGGCGTCTCCCCCGAGGCAGGCAGAGCTGCTGTCTGTCCCCTTTCAGACCTTCCGGCACATTCCGGCCCCTTCACTTCATCTCGCTTTCACTGCTTCTGGTTTCTGCGTTTTTAAACCTTAGACCTAAATTTGGCAGGAAGAATGGTTTGCTTCAGGTCTTTCCTGAGCCAAGACCCCTGGTGAATAATTTGGGAGCCGGCGGAGTGCTGAGCAGAGTGTCCTTGGGTTTGGGTTTATTTTCTCTGCGGGGTCCGGCTTGGAGTCTGGCCTGCGGTTGTCGGCAGGCAGCGCAGACAGGCTCTGAGGTCCACGGAGCATCGCCCCGGCGGGGGCCTGCCCCCCTGTAAGAACCTCAGAAGTGCTGTCCTGGTGCACAACCCAGGGCTGGGGTCACCGTCCGGCCCCTTGGGCGGTCCCCTACCCTCGGGAGGAAGGATAGGTGGGAGTCATTGTGGCTTCTAGAATTCTCCACAAGCTCACCCTTCATGGGAACATTCAACACGACCCAAAGGAAGACATGCCCCCCAGCCCCAGAACTGAAGGACAGCCCACTTGGCCTTCTGGAATCGTCTCTAGCTCCTGCCGTGAGAAGCCTCCACGAAGAGCCCAGGTCCCGGGAGTCGCGCCCTGAGCTGGGATGGGGTGGGGGCCAGGGAGCAGAGTTGGAACCACCAGCCTCTCTCCAATCCTGCACGGGACAGCCAACTTCCAAGTGTGAAGATCTTGAATCCGGTCCTTGGAAACGTTTCCAGATGTTTTTGGCGTCAAAAAGAGCCTTCCGTGAACCTGGAAACACAGCCGGGGCGGGCGGGGGTCCCATTTACCCAGTGGGCACTTTTGTCATCTAGCATGTCAGCCGCGCCGTACCAGGAATGTTTGCTACCTTCCAAAGAAAACAGGCTGGCCAGGGGCGCCTGACGTGGGGACACCGGGATCAGGGCAGAGGGCTTCTGTCCCCCTCGGCCCCACCCCAGGGACACCAGGGCCCGCCGGAGCTGGCCCACAGGGGTCCAGCCTCCCATCCTGCCCCACTCCCCGGCCAACAGGCAGAGGAGGCCCAGGACCTCGACCCCTTCTCGGTGGCCTGACCCTGAGTGTGGGGAAGGCAAGGAACTCACTCAGACTCATGCTGTGTGCACGCTCACGCATACACGGTCGTGTGTGCACTTGGGACATGTGCATACCGCACGCACACACACGTACATACCTATCCCCTCCACACACAGCCTCGACCCCTGATAATAACAGATTTGGGAAGCCCCTGCCACCCTGTCACCCTAAGACCTGGACAACCTGGGTTTGCCCCTGGGTCCCCCTTCCCGCGTCCGTCTGTGCTGAGTGTACGATGTGCACACAGGACTTGGAGCAGCATTAGAGGCGGGGGCTCCAATGGGCTGGGCTCCCCAGTTTGGGGTTTGGGTGCAGCCACTGTGGCTTGTAGGGAATGTGGGGAACCGGGAAGCCTGCCTGCTACTTGTCAGGGGGATGACCGCTGGGGACAGAGGACCCCTTCCGTGACAGCTTCCTGATACCCCCCTGCACGGCAGCCTCAGTTTCCCCGCCTCCCTCTGCTCAGCCTGCCGCTCCAGCTGGGCCGGCGCCCGTGTTCAACAGAAGCGACCACTTCACTTAGCAAGCGCTCCTCAGGAAACTGGGTATATTTGCAATTTTTAAAAGCTCAGCCAACATTCAACACGGTGCCGTTTTTCCAGTGGAAACTGTAACGCGAGCCCAGAAGCGTTCTCACTCGCCGCACAGACACCCCGACGCCCTCCACAACTGAGCGGCGCCGGGCTCAGGGGCTGCGCCAGGCCAGCTCCACACGCCGCCAGCGGGGTGCCGGCCCCGGTGCCTGCCCTCCCCCGCACAGGCCGGGAACCCTCCGCCCCCAAGCGCCCCGCCCGGCCCGGGAACAGGGATGGCTGCGGACCTCGGGGCGGGAAGGCGAGGCCAGGTGCTGGCTGGACCCAGCTGGGTCGCCAGGGCCAGGAGGAGGCTCTATCCCCTCCCACAGCTTTGGCTCAAACTCCAAGTGGTGCCTGGACCCAGCCCTCAGCCAGACCAGGCCTGTTACTCAAGGCCCCAGCTGGCCAGCGGGGGGCACGAGAGGCCTGGCCATAGGCACTTTGGCTTCAGCTGGCCAGGTCAGTCTGCTGTCCAGGCCCCTTGGGAAGCCCAGTGGCTGGGCAGATGCCTTGTCCTTCAAGGGCACTCTCAAGGTCATGACCCCTGGGCCACCCTTGAGCTGAGAAAGCCCAAGCGGCAGTTGTCACACTGCTTTCCTGGGGGCCACAGGCTGGGCTGTGACCCTCCCGCGGCGTGTGTGGCGGGGAGAGGACCCTAAGCTGCCTGGGTTGGGCTCACCTGCAACTACTTGTCCTCTGGGGAGAACCGCCGTCCCTGCCTTGCTTTGGCTTAAGTAACATAAACACGGGAGAACATTTAAGGACTTTGCAGTTCAGAGCTTCGAGAGGCGGGGCCCACATGCTTTGCAGGTGTTGGGGGTGGGGCGTGAAGCAGATGAACAGTGGTCCCCAGAAACCTGGCGGCTGGCCCCAGGCAGACTCAGCAAGGTTCCCTGGAACTCCCGGGGGCCTGAGATCCTTCCTGTTCTCTGCGGCCACTCACTCACTGAGGAACCTGAGAGCCAAGGAAAGGGTGGAGCCCCAGCCTGAAGTCCCTGACACCCCCTGGGGCTGTTTATCCTCACCCGCCTGGTGCGAGTCCCAGGCCCCCGATGCACACATGTCCTGAAGAACAGACCCCCCGCCCCATGCGCTGGGCTCACCTGAGCGTCCTGGGCTGGCTGGTCCCTTGGGTGTCTGGTGCTGAAAGGAGCCAGTCGCAGCCACAGTGACCCCAAGGACCAGTCGCAGCCACAGTGACCGCAGGGACCAGTCGCGGCCACAGTGACCGCAGGGACCAGTCGCAGCCGCAGGGACCAGTCCCAGCCACAGTAACCGCAAGGAGCCAGTCCCAGCCACAGTGACCGCAAGGACCAGTCGCAGCCACAGTGACCGCAAGGACCAGTCGCGGCCACAGTGACCGCAGGGACCAGTCGCGGCCACAGTGACCGCAGGGACCAGTCCCGGCCACGCTGACCGCAGGGACCAGTCGCGGCCACGGTGACCGCAGGGACCAGTCGCGGCCACGGTGACCGCAGGGACCAGTCGCGGCCACGGTGACCGCAGGGACCAGTCCCGGCCACGCTGACCGCAGGGACCAGTCGCAGCCACGGTGACCTCAGGGACCAGTCGCAGCCACAGTGACCGCTTCTCCGGGTTCCTTCAGGCCCTGCCACCCCCGTGTCCCTGAAGGACAGGAGCCATCTGCTCCCTGCAGTGAGATGGGTAACCCCTCAGATGCCTCACCTGAACTGAGGGTCCTGCTCGACCCAGAAACACCCTCGGGGAGGGACGCAGGGCAGCTTCGGTGGTGGCGAGAGCCTGTCTCACCCCTTCCCACGAGCGGCCTGGGCCACACGCCAGCGCTCAGAGGCCTGTGACCCCTCGTGACAGAGGGGCTGCCGCCGCCCACCGTCCTGGTGGCTCTAGGGTACACGTGTCTTCTCGGATTGTTTTCCATCCTGTCTGGGAACCTTTGCCGCCCTGAATGGCCCGTTCCCGCCGGAGAGAAAGGGGCGTGCCCGTGGGGTGTTGGGGAGCAGAACAAGGCAGGCTGTGGGACCCTCGGGGTGGGCAGTGGTTCCCCTGACATGGGACACGTGGTCCTTTATTCCTGGCCCTGCGACCAGGTATCAGGAGGGGCATGGATGCAGAAGACTTCTTCAGATGGGAGTTACGGCCCTGGGCCTGCATTCTAGTGGCCAGCTGGACCTGACTCGGACGCCTCGTGGACCAGCCCAGGCTCGGGGGCAAGGGCAGGATGGGTTGCCTGGGAGCTGGAAGGCCACAGGAAGTCAGCCCCACCCGGGTTCTTGTTGCCACTGCCTCAGCTGCTGTTTGTAGAGCCCACCGGCATCCTCATCCTCGCAGCCTCCTGTGGGAACACAGGGGACCAGAGGCAGCAGGGGCCCCTCAGCCAAGAAATGGTCCAGAGGTTTGCTGTGGCCCGAGGCCTGTGCTGGGGGGAGCCGGTGGGGGGAGCCGGGAACCCTTCCCTCCCGGCCAGCTCCCTGCGGCCAGCAGAGGCTGATGAGGAGTCCAGCAGGCCCAGCAGTTGAATCCAGGACAAGGCCAGGTGGGCCAGGAACACCCCAACACTAAAGGTGGGGCCCTCGTGGGTGTGGGAGGTGTGCTGTTTGAGCCAGGCCTGCCCAGGCCAAGACTCCGGCCTTCCCAGCAGCTGGCAGCACCGCCGAAGGCCTCGGGCTGTTTGTGTGGGTCCGTGCGGCCCCTGGTGAGTGATGGTTGGCACAGTCATTACAGAAACTCACATGTCTTTACATGTGCAGGGGCCAGGATCCCGGGCCTCCAAGGTCCCCTTCTTGTCCTGTGGAGTTGGCTGGGGTCTGGCATCCAGTGGACGGACATGCAGGCCGCTCACTGTCCCCACCTCCCCTCCCTGGGACAGGCACCCAGAGGCCCCACACTGGCCAGGGCCCACCTGCCTGAGTCTGGACCTCAGAGATGTGGTAACAGCCCCAACCCCGCCCTGGGACCGGCCTTCCTGCCTCCAGAGCCTTCGCACTGACGGTGGGCTTCAGGGCCCGGGCCAGGCCACGGGTCCAGCACGCAGACCTCGGTTCAGAGGGTGGCCCTGCCCGGCTCTCCTCCCCGGCCTCCAGGTGGGCATCGGTCCCCAAGCAGCACCTGCTGAGGCTGCGGGGAGGGTACCTGTCTACAGGCACCAGAGCCGGTCCCAGGGGGTAGAGTCCACCCTCCCTGGGGAGGTGAGGATCAGGGAGCAGCAAAGGGGCTTCTGGGGCCGCCCCTCAGGAGGCAAGGCTGAGATTCACTGAGACGGAGACAGTGCTGAGTGGGCCTGCCTGGGAGACCCCAGCAGGGAATCTGTGGGGCAGCCTCATTAACAAGGTCCCATGGAGAGGGCTGTGGAGTGAAGGGGACAGGGGAGTCTCAAGCCCCATACAGCCACAAACACCCACATGCACACACACACACACACACATGCACATGTATGAACACACGTGCATGTACCCACAGGTGGACACAAGCACTCATAGGCACCCACTCCCATCAATGGTCCCAGGTTGCCTGAGACAGGATGTGGGAGAGGGATCAGGCACCCCAAGACAGGACTCACCAGGCCCTGGGTCCCTTTTCCATGGGTGAGGGGACAAACTTGTCTGCCCCAAGGATGGGGGGTGGGGCAACCCCCTTCAGTCATGTCTGTGGGGCTCTGGGGAAGCAAGGAGCACGGTGGGGCATGGGCCAGTCGCCCACCACCTATCCTCAGTCTGGGGCCCGGGGGAGGGGAGAGGAGGAGGAAGGTGTGGCAGGAGGCCACGGGCAGGGGGCCTCCTCTGAGAGGAGCCAGGTCTTTCCAGGACCTGCCCTTGGTCTGCTCAGGATGGCCCTCCGTGGTCACCCAAGCAGGAGGGGCTTAAGCTGGGCTGGGCTGGAGGAGATGGAGGGAGTTGGACACCTGGGAGGTGGCCACAGGCTTCCAGGTCCCAGCCACAGGGACCCGCCACCCACGTCTCTTGGATGCCCTGATGAAGTTTCTGGGCCGGGACTCGGGTGGGCAGCCTGCCCCTCCCAGGAGCCAGCCCCTCCGGCTCCTCCGCTGGGCTGGGCCCTGGCGTCCACCAGGCCCTGGCGGCGAGGTCTGCGGGCGGGTGAGGTCTGCTGGCTGGTGCTCCCCCCCATTTCCTCTTGGCCCACAGGCTCCCGGCGGCCTCGGGAACAAAGGGTGGATTGTGCCCCGCTCTGGGCCCGCTCCCCGCCCAGAGCTGCCCCTGCCGGGCCCCAGTGGGCAATGTTTGTGTTTGCAGCCAAGCAAGGCTCCTCTGGCCAACCTGTGAGGGCTCTGTGAGCCGCAGCCGCGGGCACCAGCCGCTGGCCTGGGAGCCCAGGAGCCCGTCTTGACCGAGCTGCTCTGTCTTCCTCAGCAGCCTCCCAGCACCCAGAGGCAGGGCCTGCCCAACACCTTCCCCTCTGCAGACATTTCCCGTCGCCAGCCTGCACCCTTGTCACCCCCCTGGTGTTCTGTGACTCTCTGTCCACCCTGCTGGACTAGAAGCAAAGACTCCTCTGCTGTCCGTCCGTCTAGCCTCCGTGGTCACCAAGCATCTGGGGTGCCCCCATGCTCAGGGTCATTTTTGCAGGGAGCCCAAGGGCGACAGGATTCCTGGTTCCCAAGAGAGCAGGATGGAGGGGGAGGGGCCACAGCACTGGCACCACAACCCCAGCATTCTGGGTCCAACAATCTCTTCTCCCACCAAGCACTTAATGAGCACCACTGTGTACAGGTGTGGGTGCCAGAACCCCACCCTCCTAGGCCCATGGTTGAGGAGCATTCGGCAGAGGACAGACACCCCCAGGCAAACACCATCCTGTTTTTATTTTTATTTTATTATTTTTTTTTCTGTATTTTTCTGAAGCCGGAAATGGGGAGAGACAGACAGACTCCCGCATGCGCCCAACCGGGATCCACCCGGCACGCCCACCAGGGGCGACGCTCTGCCCACCAAGGGGATCGCTATGCTGCGACCAGATCTACTCCAGCGCTCGGGGCAGAGGCCGAGAAGCCATCCCCAGTGCCCAGGCCATCTTCGCTCCAATGGAGCCTCGGCTGCGGGAGGGGAAGAGAGAGACAGAGAGGAAGGAGAGGGGGAGGGGTGGAGAAGCAGATGGGCGCCTCCCCTGTGTGCCCTGGCCGGGAATCGAACCCAGGACCCCTGCACGCCAGGCCGACGCTCCACCACTGAGCCAACTGGCCTGGGCCACCATCCTGTTTCCCAGTGGGTCCAGGGTCGTGTGGCTGCAGCCCCCCACACCCCACACAACAGGTAGAGCAGGTCCTCACTCAGACACTCGGACAGAGACAAGGGCATGCTCCAAGGCCTCCCCCAGAGCAGCCAGGCCAGCGGGCAGCTCAGAGCAGGCCCTGGTGACATCAGCCCCTCAACCAAGGAAGCTGGGAGGTGCTAGGCTCCGGGCAGGCGGGGTGGGCACTGTCCCCACAGCTCCCACAGGCAAAGGCTCAACCAGGCAGAGCCCCGAGTGGGGGGTCCCAGCACAACCCCGGTGTACCCCACCCCAGGAAGGGGCCTCGCTGCCTGCCCCTCCCCCACCCACACTGTCAAAGGCGCTTTGTGGTGGCGATTGTCTTGGAGGGGCTCCAGGAGTGAGCCGTGGAGGGTGGCTTTGGGGAAAAAATAATAGAGGAAAGAGCTGTGAAAGAAGAAGGAATTTGCCTCCACGGAGCCCAGTGCTACCCTTCCCTGGGTCTAGGTCCCAGCTGAGGTCTTAGACGGCCCCGGGGCCACTCAGTGCCATCTGGGGCCAGGTCCGGGCTTACCTTTTATCCGTGCCTTCACCACGGGCCCTCTCTTCCATGCCGCAGATGAGGAGACTAAGGGTCAGAGTGGAGGGGTGGCCGTGGGGCCCCCGTGGACGCAGCTGTGAGCACCAGGGGTGGAAGATGTTGCCAAGGCTGCAGAGAGCAGGGTGCAGGTAGAGGTCAGGGTCCTGTTCCCTGCCACCCAGGGCCAAGAGACCTAGAGTGGTGACCCAGGACCGCCCCCTTCCCGCCCACACATCAGAGGCGCACTGTGGGCATTGAGTGCCGCTCTCTCTGCATGCCAGATGAAGGGCCACACGAGCAGTCCCTGAGGGAGCTGGCAATGATGCCCATCTCTCAGAGGAGGCTTGGAGCGGGTGGGGGGCCAGGGGTGGCAGGGGCTGTGTGGCGACCCTGATCTCCTTGCCACTTGCTCACTGGTCCTGCCTCCAGCTGGGTGGCCTCCAGGTCGTGGAGGTATCAACCCACCCCAAATCAAGTCCCCAGGGCGTGGCCAAGGGGAGGTTCTGGCCAGGGAGTGGGCTGGGGGCTTCCTGCAACCGCTGCTGAGATGACGCTGGGGCAGCGTCCCAGGGGAGACTCATCATGGGGACGGCCTTGTCCCAGTACCAGCAGGGATCTGGGTGGGTCCCGCTGTCCTCACCCCTCACCGGGAGCTCGCCTCCTTCCTGCCACAGCCCTCCCACCGAAGCCCGCCTGCAGTGCCTCCTGTCGGGGTGGATGCAGCTTCCCAGCAAGAACCCGGCTGCTGCCGGCCTCCTCCATGCATCTGGCCCCTGCTGCCCTGGCCTCTCTGTGGGGATCCCCAAGGGCAGTGGGAGCCTCCTGGGATGCTTGGCCTGTCTCTTCCCCACTCGCCCAGGTTATCCTCTGCAAGAATCTTTCCGAGGTCCAGGAAGTTGTTTGGGAAGAAGGGCAGAAGAGCTCAACCTTCCCAGGGACTCACACGTACCCCCTTCAACTGCCACCTGGCCCAGCTCCTCAAGGGCCGGCCAGAGCCTCCACCCCTACCCGTGGCACCCACCCCTCCTGCTAGCTGTTGGCAGCTGCCCCACCTGCCAGCCCAGGGCCAGATGCCCACTGACTGCAGCAGGAGTGAGGGTGTGGCACGCAGCCCCCCGGTGGGGGAAAACTCAGGCCCCCCCACTGCCCTCATCTGGAGCTACTGCAGATCCTCCATCAGTCCCTCAACTGTGCCCTGGGACATCTGGCCCCAATCTGAGGTCACCTCCCTTCAGTTTCCCACCCACCCTGCAAGCCAGCATGTGTGCCCCCTCCCCAGAGCTTACATGCTAGTGAGGTCCCTCAGGGCCGTACTTTGTGGTGGGAAGATGTAGCTCAGTGCAGCCTCTAGGGGGTGGCCCCGTTCCCCTCTGGCCCAGGACAGAGGACTGTGCCAGGCGCTGGGGGAGCAAGCCTCCGGGCATCAGGCACGGCCCAGGGAAACCCGGACAGCTGAGTGAGGGCAGTGTGCATGCTCATGAACCCTGCTGCGGGGCTGCAGCCTAGGACACCTCGAGCCACTGTGCTGGCCACTGGGCCTGACCCTCACACACTGCCTTCTCACCCCAGACAAACGCCAATGTCAGGGCTCCCTAAAGAAACCAGTCGGCACCCCAAGAAGCAAGTGTGTGCTGAGGGACCCCTGACCCAGGCATCTCCCCGCCCCAAGCTGATGCTGAATTTGTGCTGGCAGAGGCCCCACCCAGGCTGGCTAGCTAGGGCCAGACTGTGCTGGCTGTTTCCACACTGCACATCGGTGGTGCCAGGGTCTGGGCCAGGACACTGCCCAGCAGGGCACATGCAGGGGTAGGCTCCTGAGCCCACCAGACAGGACCCCAGATGGCACAGAGCATTGGGTTTGGAAGGCCAGAACAAGCCTTCGGAATTGGCTGACACGGGGCTCCCCTGGGGCTGACCCATAGCTGGTACCCACCCACAGGAGAGACCCCCAGGTGGGAAGCAGGTCCTCCCCCAGGTCTGGGACCTGCACAAGGCCCTACCTCGGGCCACAGAAACATGTGGGTCTGAGTTGAGTCAGACCCTCTCTTGCACAGACAGTGGCAGTCCAGGGATCGGGGCAGGGGATGGGGGAGGCTGGGGACACACCAGCCATCGGGGCCCTAGGACTCAAGATGAGGACTGACCAGGGCTCAGCAGGGTCGGGGGCACCTGGGGGGGTATTGGATGGGGGCAAATAGGGAGAACATTATGGACCTTCAGTGGGCTCTGGCAGGAGGAGCTGAGCGGCCAGTGCTGGAGGACAGAGTGGCTGAGGGGATCAGCCCCAGGCCGGGCAGTGGCCTGGCCAAGCTTGGGGACGGGATGCCTGAGGGACTGTGCCGGGCAGCTGGGGAAGGGGCTGGCAGAGAGGGTGCGGCACAGGGTCCAGCCCAGACGGAAAGCCCAACTGCAGGCCCAAGCACCATTGGCTGCGGCCATGGCTGCTTCCACTGGCCCTGAGCTCAGGGGGCAGCGAGGCCTGGGAGCCCAGAAAGCCTCCCTTTGCTTCCAGGGGCCAAGCCACCCGGCCGGCCTTTCTGGGGTCCTGCCTGCCCACCGAGGCTTCGCATTCCAGGACATCTCTGCTGAGGGGTCACAAGGGATCCTGGCCTCAGCATCAATCAGTGCCCCCTCTACAGCCTTGAGCAGCAACAACACCCCTCGGACAACTATTTCTCTCCTTAGAGACAGTACCCTTAAAATAAACCCCAAATCCCAGATCCTCGTGTTCCTTGGGAACCCAGGACCCGGGATCCCGTGTCACTGAGCCCCAAATCCCTAAGGAGAGCCACTGGCCCCCAGCTTTCCCCACCCCATCCCTGTGTTCCCCCAGCCTGTCCTGTGAAGGCCCCGAGCCTAACCAAGCCTGGGCACAGGACACAGAAGGGGTCCCCAGCAGCCAGGCCCACCCTGCCCTCTGAGCAAAGAGCAGCCGCAGGGGTCTCTGCCCACCGGATGCGGCAGGTTCCGTGGAGTGCCCTGGAATCCTGGGCCACCAGAGGCTCCTCATGCCAGAGGCTGGTGCCAGGAATGGGGCTATGTATGGCTGCTCCCCCAGACCCCACACGGGAAGTCCCTGTCTCTGTACCTCACCTTCAGCACCCCCGCCCCACAGGCCCAAATGTCCTTGTGTCCTGGTTCTGCTCAAGGTCATCTGGGGCACCTTTCATTCGTTCCGTCCCTATCACAGGCCCCCGCCCTTGTGAACCCCACGCAGCACCCCCCAGGGGTTCTTGACCCTGTGCCCCGGGCCCCAAATCAAGTCTGTGTCCACCAAGCGTCCCATGTTCCTGTCCCCTTTCCTATGTCCCACATCCTGCACTCCTGTCCCAGGTCCCTTGGCCGGGCCCCAGGACCAGGCTCTGATCTCCTGCCAGGCCCTCCCAACACACGGCTCGTCGGGGGGCAGGGTTGGCCCACGTGCCCCTCATCCTTGGCCTCTGGTCGCACTGCCCCGTCCCTGGCATCAGCCTCAGCTCTCCCCCCTGCAGGACAGCTGCTGGATGGCTTGCCGACACCCCTTTGAAGCCCGGAGGGCCGGGTGGCAGCAGGGGGCAGTCACACCCGAGGGTGTCAGAGCCCGGGCCACACTTTCAAGTTTGCCAGACTTCAAGGGGACCGGCTTACCGTGCCCAGAACGGATCACAGGAAAGATAGCTAGCTGGCTCAGCACCTGGGGCTGTGCCCTCCCAGCACCCCATCCACCCAGCACCCCGCACCTCCCAGGAACACCAGGAGTCTCCCAGAGTGGCTCAGCCTGGCTCGGTCTGGTTGGGGGTGGTCATGCTGAGGACATGGCTATTTCCCCCCCACACCCCTCCTCCTCCACCACCAGACCGGGAGACCCCTGGGAGACCCCAGGGCAGGGCCTAGACCTCACCCCACCCCCAGAAAACCCTGCAGAGCTGGGGGCAGCGGCATCTGTGTTCCTGTGGGTGAATCTCAGAACTGGCAGCTGCCCACTGGCCTTTCTGTCTGTGGCCAAGGGCACTTTGGGGCCTGGCCTCAGTGTCAGTCTACTAGGAAAACCGCAAAGGGGCAGCGGAGCTCAGGATGCAGCCCCACAGAGCCCGCAAGAGGAGTAGCTCAGCCACAGTGCCTGTCCCTGGTGTGACTGGGCTCCTCCTTGTCCCTGGACCCTGCCCACCAAGCTCCTCATGACCCCACCCACAACCCCAGGCCCTTTGCCTGCACCCCCAGAACCTGGACATTGCACATCCTTCTCTGCTCAGCCTGGGAGTCCTCAGGGGGTCAAGATGCCCAGAAAGACAGAGGTGTGGGGTGTTATGGGGGTCAAGGTCAGCCAGCAAGCTGGTCAACACACATCTGTTCAAGGCAGACTTGGCACCCGCCTGGGGGCACCCCTTCCCGCACTGTTCCCTCCCATCCCCACCCTATGGGTGTGCACGGAAGTGAGATTCCATCCTGGGAGTGTGGGTGCAGGGCACCTCTGCCACGCTGGGGGGACAAGATCCAAGGCCGCGGCACATCCATGTGAAACCACCCAGGGGTCGTGGTCACACGGAGCTGGAGAGAGCCCAGGGACAGGAGCGGAGCAGGAGAGGGCACAGCTGGGGACTAGGGGCTGAGGGGAGCAAGGGAAAGCTGACCCCTACTAGGCAGCTTCTGAGGACCACGGAGAGACAGCAGGCAGCCCAGGACGGGGGTGGGGGTGGGACTCTGGCTTTGAGCTCCAGGGTGGGGTCTGCGGGTAGGGGGTGTGGTCGTCGAGGTGGCGGAACAGCCTTATGGGGACAGGATGAGTTGGTCTGGTCCCCTGAACAGCCCAGCACCCCAACATGTCCACAGAGACCATCTTTCTCCAGGACCCCTGGAAAGGTTCCGGCGGGCGGGTGGGGAGCCCAGGGCCACTGGTCTCAGTGAGGACTCAGCCCCGGGCCCTGCTTGGCCCGCCTTGCCCATGAGAGACTTCCTCAGGGCTGATGAGGGACAGCCCCTGGTGGACAGCACTGAACACCAGGCCAAGGATGCAGGTTCAAGTCCGGGGTCTCAGTCTCTTCAGGAGAGTCTGGGGCTGTACTCTGCACAGTGCCTGCTCCTCAATAGTTCCTGACCCAAAGGCGGCCAGATGGCCCACCTCCCAAGGTCTCCCCACTACCGAGAATCACCTCTCTTTCCACACCTCTCCCACCTTAGACTAACCCAACCAGCCTCACCCAATACCAGCTGTCTGTGCAACGGCTGTGGGCCCCCTGCAGCCCCTGCGGCCTGCCCTGCAGTGGGGTTGCCCAGTGGAGCTAGGACCTCTCTGCCATAGCGCTTAGCATAGGTGGTATTAATACCTGGGGCCAGGACGACTCAAGTGGGGCCTCCCTCAGGGCTAGCCTTTGTCTCTTTGGGTACAGGAGTGGGGTCTACTCTGGGGAGGCTGGAGGATTGGAAGATGTTGCAAAGGACAAGGGACCCCACCCTGCAAAGCATGGAAGCCCGTGGTGGAGGGTCGAGGGACTGGAGGTCCAGCCCTGGGAGACCAGGGAGAGGAAGGGCCGCCCCAGTGTGAGCAGGCTCAGGGAGTGGGGCCTTGGCCCTGACCTTGGGGGGCCCAGAAGTGCCTGAGACGGACCTTGGACCTTGTTTCGAGAAGCAATGAAAACCAGCGCTGGCCCAGGCAGTGCCCTGGACACCTGCAAGGCTTTGCCCTTTCCGCCGGACATGGAGGCCCCAAGGATGCAATGTGCCTCACACTAGTGGCTTTGCTGACATCACACAGGTTATTTTAGTGCCTTTTCCTAAGAGGTTCCTTCAGCACCTCTGGGCCACAGGAAGCCCCACCATGGAGTGCTGGCCCCACAAGTTGGGGCCTCAGTCTCCCTATCTGAAGAGCGACACCGTTCTTGCAAGCCCCGGGGTGGTGGCTAGACTCTTCGGGTGTCCTGCAGGCAGGAGGCACCTGGATGGAGGCGAGTGTAGCCCTAGCCTTCCAAGGCCACCCACCTGAACCCCAGAATGTGGGACAGGAGAGGCACTGAGGGCCACAGGGCTGCGCCAGTAGAGAGAGGCATTCCCTGGGCTGGCCGTGCGGGGACGGCAGCTAGCCAGGGAGGCGTGCAGGTGCGTGACGCGGTGCTTCTGTTCAGGGGACTGACAAGGAGCCCTGGGACCCAGGTCTCCAGCCAAGCCGCAGGGCCAGCAACGGGCCTCTGAGAGTCTTCCTTGTTCCTGGTCTGGAGGCCATGACGTGAGCCCACATGCTGGTTCATGGGCGTGTACACACACGCGTACAGGTGCAGGCCATAAACGAGTGCACACACCTGTACACACACAGGTCCACACCTGTACAGACACAGCCTATACATATTATGAACACACAGACAGAAACACTAGTTTAGAGGAAAAGGATGCATATTTTCTTGTTTAACAAAATAAATTAAATATACGAAGCTTCAGCTCAAACTCTATATAAAATTACAGAGGTCTGGGGCCACTGCAGGCAGTGGGAGGATGGGTGCCTGGCCCCGAGGTGGACATTCGGCCACAAGGCCGGGTCTCTGTGGCCCAGCCCTCCCCTTCATCATTAATATTATTATCTTAATTTCTTAAATATAAATATCAAGGCCCCCTTCTCTCTGGCGCTGGGAGGCAGGGTGTGGCCCGAGTCACTCCCAGCTGGGCTCCAGCCTCTCAGGACAAGGCCTGGGAATGCTATGCCCGACCCCGAGCCCAGGGTATTGGTAGACTCCTGGTTACCCAGGACAGGTGGCAGCAAAAATAGCCACCCACCTGCCGAGGCCTGGGCAAGGGGACAGGCGGGCAGGCATAGGACAGGGATGGGGAGTTTTTGGTTTGCTAAGCCAGGGTGCCTCTCAGATCTCCTGCCAGGCCCCCATGAAATCCTCCTCACAGGCCAAGGGCTTCCCTCATCCAGGGGGCCCAGCACTACACACACACTGCAAGTTACACACACAGGCCTGAGTGTGGGTCTGACTGTCCACGGCACGTCAGCGTGTACCTGTGTGAGTGTGGAGGTATGTCAGGCGTGGACATGCGTCCAGTGGTGCGTGTGCCTCGCACAGGGTGCCCAGGCTGCTGGCTGCGCCCCTCCCGTGCGGGCACCTCCCTCCTCCACAGCCCTCGACTCCCAGCCTGCCTGCGAGGCCTGGCCTCCAGGTGGCCACCCCTGGTGCCCGGAGCCCCGAGGGTGGCACCACTAACACTGGTAGTGGATGTGCTGGTGCTGGTGGACCTTACCCTCCACGTGTGAGTGCGTGTGTGAGTGCGTGTGCGTGTGCACATCCGTGTAGAGTTTTGGGTAAAGCTTGGGGCCAGCAGCTGAGCCCGGGCCCAGCAGGTGCTGGGGGGCCGGCGCTCCCAGTTCCTCACACAGCCCCACCCCTGCCATGGTGCCCAGGGCAGGTGACACCGGCAGGTCTTTGTCCCCGCCACGGTCCCGGGTGGTCACCGGTGTGCGGTGTACAGGCACAGGGGGGGTGGGCACGGGTGCGCACGGCTTCTTCTTGGCCTGGCAGAGCCACAGGAGCACGGTGCCCAGGATGAAGACGGCGCCGGCTGGGATGCCAATGACCACGGGCCAAGGCAGGCTCGTGGTTGAGGATGAGGGCGCCATGGGAGGCCCTGGAGGCTTGGGATCTGCAGGAGAGAATAAGGAAAAAGGACATGAAGGGTCAGGAGTGTCCGCAGGAGGCTGACAGGGCGGGGGCGGAGGCCGGGGTGGGGCTGGGGCGGGCACCTGGCAGCACGGTGAGGAAGGCGCTGCGGAAGCTGTAGCCCATGGTGTTGGCGCCCAGGCAGATGTACATGCCTGCGTCGTCCTGGCGGGCGCGGGTGATGAGCAGCTTGTTGAGGTAGGAGCCGTCGGGCCGGGACCACACGTCCCCTGTGGGCAGCACCACGAACTTCTGGCCGCCCACGTCGATGGTGGAGTTGTAGCGGCCCTCTGCGCCATACTCCACGCGCTTCAGCCACTGGATCACGGGCTTCACGTCGCTGCGCACCTTGCACTGGAAGGAGGTCGTGCCCCCGAAGTCCACCGTGGTGTTCACAGGGTGCGTGCCCGTGAGGACGGGCTTGGAGCGCGTCCGCTCTGTGGGGAACACAGTGTGTGGGCACGTCCCCGCCCCCCCCCGTCCCTCCCCCCCCCCCCAGCCGGGCACTCACGGATCACATCCACCTTGTAGGTGGCGTTGATGGCGCCTGCGCGGTTCGACACTCGGCACGTGTACTTGCCGCTGTCCTCGGGCCGCAGGTTCTTCAGGCTAAGTGTCCACTTCTTCCTGTGCTCGCTGGCCTCGGGGCGTGTCAAGGCCTGGTCGTCCTTCATCCACATGATGTCTGGCCGTGGGTGCCCGCTGGCCACGCACTTGAGACGCACAGAGCTGCCCACGGGCCGTGCAATCACCCGGCGCCTCATCTTGGAGGGTTGCGTGAAGCGGGGCCGAGCTGTGGGGCGGGCGGCACAGCGGTCAGGGGGCAGGGGACGGAGGGGGCCCAGCCGCACCCGAGGACAGTGACGTCGCCTGTGCTCACCCCACTGCTTGCTGGCTGGGTCTTCCTGGCCCCCGGAGGAGCCCTCCTGCCCTGGACTCTCCCTGGCTGGGCTGGTGTCCTCTGCGGAGAGGAGGGTGCGTGAGATGACCCCCTGCTGCCCCCCACCCACGCACGGGCTGGTTCTCAGGCCCCGTGTCTGGCCCAGCTGGGAAAGCTCCAGAAAGGCAAGGGGAGGCCATCGGGTGCACACCCACATCTCAGAGTCCCAGAGACAGCTGGGCAGAGGACACCCAGCCCACTCCCAGGGTGCAGGTGACCCCAACAGGCGCGGGGACCTGAGAGCTGGCCCCCCACCCCGGCTCCGGGGGGTCTGCAGGCCGGGGGGAGGGGCGGGCCTGGTGGCAGCTGCAGTAACCCTAGCCCACATCAAGGGGCCGAGGGCTGGGTGAAGTGACATGGCCGGCATACCGCCCCGCCATCCTCCCCTCTGAGAGGGCAGTGGGGGGGCACCCACAGTGTTCCCATTCCACAACCCAGAGAAGGCCCCCGGCAGGGGTGGGGCTTGCTGAGGAATGCCCCCTCCCCAGGACAGCCGTGCCTCCATCCAGCCCAGGACCAAGGCCAGCCTGTCTCAGGTCCCCACCCCGGGACCCAGCGCGGGGCAGCACGGCTCAGTCTCCTCCTTCACGAGTGAGGCCGGTGTGGCCCGAGGGACCCGCCTTGGGGAGACCCTTCCCCAGAGACCCACCCTGGGAGCACACGGAGGAGCCGCCCGCCCGGTACCAGCAAGTGCAGGGTGTGTCGCTGGGGACACCGCCCAGTCCCCAAGCCCAGGCCCCACAAGCAGAAGAGAACAGAAGGTCCTTGGCTTCCCTGGGGCGGCCCCTCTGAACTCCGAAACCTGAGACTCAAAGTCACCGCCGACACCACGGCAGGCAGCCGGCCTGCCCAGCATGCCCATCAGTGGGACCACCACCCTGGGCCCCAATACCCACTCCTGCTGCCCCTGGCTCCAGGTCAGCAGGACCTCTGGGGAAGGAGGGTCCCTGAGATGTAGGCCTGAGGAGAAAGGACCCAGGCTGGGGGTGGTGACAGAGTTCAGGCCCCTGTGCCAGGCTCAGAAGAGGTCGCTGGCTGTCCCAGTGGCAGTGGGTCCAGCTCAGGCGGTTGGGGGCGGGTGGGGGCAACAGGGAGGGTCGACTCGGGCACGAGCCCCTGCCCGCCCACCACTGACCCATCACGATGAGGGTGTAGTTGACGCTGAGGCTGCCGAAGCCGTTGGTGGCCTTGCACACGTAGGCTCCAGCGTCCTCCCTCTCCACCTCCTTCACCCGCAGCCCCTGGGGCAGCACGCGGAACCGGCTCCAGCCGCCGTGGATGGTGCGGCCGTCCTTGGTCCACATGGTCAGCGGCGGTGGGTCCCCCTCCACGGGGCACTGCAGCCGCACAGTGCGGCCCAGCCGGGCCACCTGCCGCGGGACCACCTTGTCGGCCATCCTCGGGGGGCCTGCGGGCGGGGCAGAGGCCTCAGTCAGGGACGTGGTGGCAGGGGTGTCGGGAGCCCGGGGAAGGCCCGTCCCTGAGGGGGTTCCCCATGGAGGACTCCACCCCGAAAACCCCGCCCAGCACCAGGAGCAAGGGCCTGAAGCACAGGGCCTCCTCCCAGACCGCTGGGCCCCTTGCTGCGTGCCAGGCCTACGTCTGCCGACACAGCTGCGTGCCACCGCACGGAAGCAGGAACCACCCGCGGCCGGAGCAGCGCACCGCGGCGTGTGTGCACGTACACATATGAGTCATGTGGCCCCCACATGGTACCCCGTGTCTGGTGGCCCATGTCTGTGTGCGTGGACCCCGCCTGGGTGTGCCTGACCAAGGGCCCCGCTGTTCCCAGGTACACCTGCACCATGTCGCTTAATCCAAGGCCCTCGGGCCACAGGGCAAGGGGTTGGGCACACTGACCCCAGGTGCAGGGTTCCTGCCCGGCTGGCAGTGCACGCCCACTGCCCACTGCCCACTGCCCACCCAGGGAGAAAGAAGCCAGGCTGAGGGAAGCCATGGTGCCCCTCATGAACAGGAGGAAATCCACTCCCATCCCCACCAGCCTGGGTCCAGCCACAGGGCCTCTGGAGTCAAGTGTAGAAACAGCGGAGTGTCCAGGCCTGGAGGGCACTGAGCAACTGGCTGGCTGGGAAGGGTGCTGCAGGTGTCAGAAAGGCCCGGGCTCATCTCCTGACCAGCGGCAGGCACCTGCCTGTGCCCGTGCCCATGGCCCCAAGCCTGGGGCGCTGCGGCTCCTGGGCCATGACGACCACAGGGTTCTCATGTGCGGTCTCCTGGCCCACGGTGCCGACCCAAAGAGGCAGCCATGAGCACCCAGTGGCCGGCACCTGGGCCCCCCCCCCCCCGATGTGGCCATTCCAGGCCGGGAGTGCCAGCATCCCAGTGTCCTGGCTCCACAGGAGGTGCCAGAAGGTGGCGGCTGCTCCCAGATGCTATTGAATGGGGCCTGAAGGCGGCATGTGTTTTTAATCACCAGCCAGTATTTCTTCAACATGCAATTACCAGCTGGTTACGTTGGGGCCTCTGCAACCGGGGCCCCACATGCTTCTGCGGGTGCGTCAGAACTCAAGCAGCAGCTTCTCACTCATCACTGCCCACTCCCAGGGACCCTCCCAGAGCACCGAACCCCGCGCCACTTCTGTCTGAGGGTGCTGAGTGGGCTGACATGACAGCCCAGGGTTCAGGGTTTCTGGGTTCCCGGTGGGGAGGGGCTCCTCCCAGTCCCGCCTGCTCCCTCACTCTGCCCGACACACTCCACTCCATCAAGCCCACCCTGCCAACAGGCAAGCCCATGCCCCGTCCTGCCTAACTACTAGACAGCACACCGTGGCCCCAGGCCCCTGAAGCTCCCCCAGCCCTCTCCTCACCAGCTCCCAGCCCCCCCCCATTCCCTGGAAGGGACAAGAAGAGCAGAGGTGACAGGGGTCTGAGACCCCCCCCTCTTCCCAGTTACTCCACTGCCTGCAGGGCCCGAGCGGGAGGGGTTGCAGGGTCCACAGACAAGGCTCCAGTCTCATTCCCAGGCCGATCAGCCGCCACCTGTCACTGCCTGAAATTCCACCATTCACAGGGGCCTCCGGCTACAGGACAAAGAACCCCCCCTCCCAGCCTGCACGGTGCCCTGGGCCTCCAGGACTGCCACCTGGGCACACACAGAGACATGCAACTTCTCAGAAGACACAGGGAAAGGCAGTGCCCTGCCTGAGAGGCCATGTCCTCCATGTCGGGGCTCTGCCCACCCTAACACTGCCTGAGGGGCACAACGAGGGGCTGGTCAACACCCTCACCCCTCATTAGAGCCTGCTCCGTGGCAGAGAAAGGGCTGACCCGCCCTGCAGGTCACCTCCAGCCCCGCCCCGCACAGGAGAGCGTGAGCAGTGGGGGTGTCTGCTGGGCAGCAGCAGCTGGGGGGGGGGATGCCCCTCATCACCGCGTCCCTGCAGAGGGACAGAGCCAAGTGGCCGCCAGACGACCGGAAGTGTGGCCCCAGAGTGGCCGTGTGGAGCGGTGCTGTGGGACAGGCAGGCTGGAGCCAGCCTTATCCTAAAGCAAACAGCCCCTTCCCCCGCCCCCGTGGCCAGCCCAGCCTGCCCCATGCTGGACCCAAGGCCAGGCCAGGCCCTGGGCTACCCCCACACCCGCCTCCTCAGAGACCCTGGCGGGCTCAGCAGAGGAAAGCCCCCCCACCCCCAGATTCCTGGGAATTCTGGCCGTCAGCATGATTGCTGCAGCTCTGTATTTAGCCTGGGAAACAGAAGTCCCTATTGTGCTACCTGGGCAGGGTGTCCAACCCACTCAGTCACAGGGAAACTGAGGCAGCGGCTGAGGCCCAAGGGCCCCTGGAGGGTGTGTGGAGGAGTGCCTGACACTCCCAGGCAGGGCCGGGGGCGGGGGGAGGCTTGACCCCCTCCCAGGTCTCCCCCCCCATCCACCCTCGCCTCCCTCCCTGTGAGCTCCTCCTCTAGGAAGCCCTCAACCCTGCACACGCCCTAAACCACAGCCCTGGGAAGTTCCTGGCACGGGCAGGACACGATGGCCACATGGAGGAGGTTCAGACATGGGGATCGGTGAGGCTGGGTCAGGGTCTCACCACGTGGTGAGGGCTGAACACTGAGGTGGGGACAGGGAGGGAGTCACTGCCCCCTTTTCCTCCCTGTTTTCCCCCTCCCCCGGCTGTGAAAACAAGGCCAGGAACAGGGGTGCCAGGAAGGGCCAGCATGCAGCCACCTAGAGGTCCCACACCCTTTCTACACAGCCAGGCTTCCCAGCTGCCCACCTGAGCTCAGGTAACCCACACAGAGGCTGCCATCTAGACCCACAGGCTGTCCCCCGGACACAGAGGCTGCCCCTACACGTACAGGATGTCCTCACACAAAAGGCTTTGCCCCAGACGGATACTCTGTCCACAGGTGCTGCCCCCAGACCCATGCGGTCCCCCCGAATGCATACTCTTCCCCTAGACAGTCCCCAAGGTGCGCACACACATCCCAACGGTGGATGCAGACCACCCCCCACCAAGGGACACAACCCGCCTCTGAGCACGCAAGACCCCCCCAGGCCTGCCCCCCACCCCCTACCTGGCCAGGGTTAGTAAAACAAAGTCCCTCTGTAACCAGTGGAACCTGGGAGGGCAGAGGGGATCAGGGCACTGGGAGGCACGGAGGGGAAACAGAGGGTGGGCACGCCCCGTGCAGCCTCCACAGGCCCCGGCTCAGTACCACACCCCTCACCACCCCAGGGCCTCCGCACTGGCTACCCAGCGGATGACCTCCTGACCCCTCCCCTCCAGAGCTCCCACACTCCTTCAGCGGGGGGGCCTGCCCACAGTCTGTCAGGACCCCGGCCCTGGGAGTGTCAGCCTTGGCCTCTCCTCACTGGTCAAGGCGGACTGCGGGCCTTGCTCTGCTGGCCCTGAGCTTCCTTCAGGAGAGGCTGGACCAGGCACTGCCCTGCGCCCGGCCCAGCAGGGGCGGCAGATGCACTGGCTGTCTCAGGCCTCCCCCACACCCGCCCCCGGTCGGTGACACCCACTCCCAGCAGCCGCAGACACAGATGGGAGGGTGTGCAGGGACCACCTGGCCAGCTACTCGGTGCTGGCCTGGTCACCAGCGAAACCTGTAAAGCCCCAGAAGTTTTTGGCCCGGGAGAAACTCTCTGGCCAGGGGTGCACAGGCACCAGGCTACTCGTGCAGGGACTGACCACGGGGTGAAGATGGCACCCAGAGCCACTGTCCTGCTGGGCCCCAGCACTCCTGAAGCAGCTGCGTGGCCTAGGACGGCATGAGGGGCCTGGTCAGAGGGCAGGGAGGGGAAGCAGGTCCAGCCTGGACACCCTGCACCAGGTGGAGCAGGTGGACACTTTCTGGGAGGGTGGGGGACCCATGTCCTCACCCCACGGTGAGAGGGCATCCAGCACAGGGCTGATTTGGAGAGGCCCACACGTGGTGGCCCCCAGGCCAACACCCTCCTCTCCATGTAGGTGAGACCTGGAGGGGGACAGGCACCCCCCCAGGATGGGGCACAGGTGACAACCACGACGGCCTGAGGGCGGGGGACGGTCAGGGACGTGCATGCAAGTGCACACTCGACACAGGCTCCCCGTTTCCAGCCAGCCCAGGGCGGCCCCCGGGGGCTGCACCCACAGGACCCGTGGTGGAACTGGTAGGACCCGCAGGACAGGTGGCTGCCCCAGAAGCCAGGCCATTCTGGGCACAGCTCGGGGACAGCCTGACCCACAGATTGAGCACGCTGGCTGGAGTGCCTGCTTCCCAGCAGGGCACCAGGTGAGCAGACAGGTCTCTTCCCTTCCCTGGAAGTCCTCAGAGGGACCATAAGCAGAACCCTGGCCGTGGGAACCCTCCTCCCTGCCATCTCAGGGGGTACAGAATGTCATCCTGGCAGTTCCACTGCCCTAGGGGAACCCCACATAAACTGCCAACAGCTGATTGGCAGCACCCACCCAGACTCACTGCCACAGTACCCACCCCGGGGGCTCCGCGGGACATCCAGCAGCCCCCTCCCCACGTCCAGATCTTGCCAGGTACACTGGACTCCAAGCTGTCCCCTCTACCCTGCAGCTCACAGACAGTACTCACGTAGAACTCAAGTCCCCATCACAGCTTCCCCAGAGGGGCCCGACCCTACCCCAACTGTCAAGGAACCCAGAGGGTTCCATCAGAGTGCCCTCGAATGCCAGCACCGGACCCTGACCACCTGAGTACCCATGTTGCCTTGGAGTGTGATCAGGACATTTCCTGAGCTAGAACCCCAGGGCCAGAGGTCAGGCTTCAGGCAGAATGGATGCTCTGTATGCTGTTGAGGGCTCACACACTGGACAGCCCAACCCATCCAGTGGCCTGGGCACCAGGTGCCTCCAGGTCACACACACCGGCTCCTGCACCACACGGGGCACCACAGGGTCCTCAAGGACCGGCCTGAGGCTGGACCAACCAGCCCTCAAGAACACAGCAGGTCACACTGTGCTCCAGAGCAACGGGACAGTCCCCAGAGCCCCCAAAGGCTGCAGCGGCAGCACGGAGGCAGCCTGAAGCCCTCTGGCACTGGGTGAGGAGCACCCTCTCTGTGGGTGGCTCTGCTGGGCTCGACAGTGCAAGAACCAGAGGGGCCACCACACCAGGAGGGAGGCACAGCACCCTCCTCCCGCCTCTGCCACAGGCCCAGCAGTCACTCCTCAGCCCCTCAACAGCCCTCGGCTTATGTAAATCTCTCAGAAATAAACTCCAGGCAGGAAGAAAAGCAATTGTTTCCTGCCAGGACGGGACGCCTGGGGTTTCAGCCGCCCTGGGGCTGGGGCACCCTCCCTGCCGCAGGCAGCGCCTCCCAACGGGACAGCTCCTAGGAGCCTTGCGGGAACTGGTTCTCCCCTGGGGTGGGGGTGGTCTATGTGGGTGAGGGTGTGCAGGACCCAGCCTACCTGCCTCAGGCCCTGCCCCCAACCGCCCAGTGAGGGCAGGGCACACAGACTCCCCACTGGGGGTGGTAGAAAAGCCCCAGCACTCCCCTAGCACTCCCGCCCTAAACTCCGCAGCCAGCCGGCCTCTCAGCCCAGCCCTGGCCTGTCCCCAGACACAGCCCCATCCAGCCACACCAATGCACCCACATGCCCAGGATGTCGACCCTGGCCAGGGTGAGCTGCCCCTCTGCCCAGAGACCCCTCCCTGGAAGCCTTTCTTCTTCTGAAGCCCATACCTCCCCCTCTCCACCTATTTCCCTCCCCCAGCTGGCCTAGATGGCTGCCCCAGGCTACCGCTGCCTCCCCTACCCCCACAGCCCAGGACAGGGCCCAGACAGCAACCAAACGGGACACCACGGGGCTTAACGGGAGCACCCAGTGGTCAGCACTAGGAGGAGCAGATGCCAGCACTGGAGACGTACCCACGGGGTCTGGGTACAGCGGCCTAAGCACCCTTCCCCTCCACCGAGAATGAGGCACAGAAATGAGCCACGGAGACCAACGAGGGTGTCCCATGGTGGGGGGGGCCGGAAGCAAGTGCTCTGGCCTGTGGGGTCACAGCTCGCCTCCCCCTGACGGTCAGCAGTGCCCGGGCTTGGCCCTGGGCAGACCGCAGACTGGGACTGCTGCTGGGGGAAAACCAACATTTCCCCGTCAGAGCCCTGGCGCCTGGCGGGAGCCGGAGGCCCATTGATTCCCGCACAATGGAGAAGGAGCCTGTGTTTCCAGGCCCAGCCAAAGGCGACTTTGTTCACAGCTCCCTCCGCCCCCAAGAGAGGACAGTGATTTATTCTCCCTTCCAGGAGTGGGGCCCGAGTACAGGAGGCAAGTACAGGAGGCGGCTGGCCCGCACCCCACCTGGCAGTGCCTGGGCCTGGCTCCCGCATGTACACCTCAGCCCTGCCGCACTCGGACCAGCCGCTGCCCAGTGGAGCCTGGGGTAGGGGGGCAGGAAGGAGGCCCCTTGCAGCCTGGCCAGAGGCCCTGGTCCTCCGATGTTCACACACGCGCCACCACAGGGATCCTGACAGCCACACATCTTCCTGCTGAATCGCACCGGGCAGACCGCCCTCCCCATGGGGCCGGGGCGCCCGCGTGCCAGCCAGCAACCAGCCTCCCGGGATCACTATTCTGTTCACCCAGACGAGCAAGCTGTCTGGGTTCACAGGACTGGGGGCGACCTGGAGGAGTGGCCGCTCAGAGACCTTTCCCGGTACACCATCCTTGGAAAAAGAGTCCAAACGTGGCACTTCCCAGAACACCCCTGAAACAACTTCTTCCAAAGTTATTTGTGAAAAGTATTTCGTGCTGAACCTCTCAAGCGTCCACTGTGAGAAATAAAAAGGAAATAGAGAAAGCCAAATCCTATCTTTTCTCAAATTTAGGGGGGGAAAAAAAAGTTTAAGACAAACCCACCAAGATTGTGAAACTTTGGGAAAAGGGGAACTTTAAAAACATGATCTGACTCTAGAGATGTACCGATTCCAGAAGTTGTGACACCGCAGAGAAAATGGCTTTCGAAAAACGCAAACAAACACTCTAGGCCCTGGTTTGCTGGCTGAAAGGTCCAACCGGCCAGCTCACCCGGGAAGTGGGAAGCGCCTGATGTCCAGGCCGGGAGGAAAAGCCAGCACAATTCAGGACGAGTGCCCCCACCCCCACCCAAAACCACAGAGGCACTGCCCTTGGAGAGCGGCCCCTAGGTCCCCACTGCCTAGAGCCAGGGCTACGGCTGGGGCTGGACACAGGCATAGCCCTGAGGCCGAGGCCAAGGGGCACAGCGCACCAACTCAGGCCCCGCTGCCCACTGCCAGCCCCCACTCCACCTTGGGCTCCAGCCAATGACCAGGCCAGGACAGCAGCCTCCAGAGCCTCCCTAGCTGAGTGGCCAGAGGACAGGCAGGTGCAGGGATGGGGGAGTCCACGCAGATAAAAGAAGAATCAAAGTCTGGGCCTCCGGCTGTCAGGGGCGCCTCGCTGACCATGACTTGAAAGTCCGTAGTACCCAGGACGCTGCCCAGCCCAGACATGGCTGAGGGCCCCCACCCTCAAGCCAGCCGGTCAGTGCCCGGCCGAGGCGGGCGGGCAGGGAGGGAGGGTACTGTGGCATGAGGCCCACCTGGGCCGCCGCCCGCCACCCAACACCCGAATGTAGCCATATAAGGCCACGTTGGGCTTGGTGCGCCCGCTGGGCGGCAGGGGAGGGGTTCGAAGCCTCAGAGGACTGGCGGACAGGGCAGGGACGATCCTGAGTGGTCAATACACCCAAAGGGCTGGCCTGGCCACAGGTCCCGCCTTGCTGAGGGGAGGCCAGCACAGACCATGGCGGGCAAGAATTGGCCAGCACATGTCACCCGTTACCCATCAGCCAAGGATGCCCTCACTTGCTAGGGCTGGGGCCAGGGGCCAGGGTCCTTCAGAAGTCGTCCCAGGCCTGGACACTTGGACATCAGGTGTGTGAGCACACACCCAGGCCCTGGTGTGACACAATGCGAGAGCACCATGTTCAACCTAAAGCAGGTAGTCTTTGAGGTCTGCCTTGAAGCAGCCCCCCCACACACACACACACAGTGCAGCAATCCCAGGAGCTGGGGACTTCGTACCTGAGGTTGGGCAGGCCGGGACACAGGACTGGGTTGAGTCCCAGATGCCAAGAACGTCCCCATTGTCCCCACACTACACCCTGGCCACCATGGGGGTCTCTGCAGATTCCCAGGGGCCTAATTGGATTCACTGTGGCCAAATAGCCCACTCCCCAAGAATACAAGATGACCAGCAGCCCTCAACTGCAGGTACCCACGTGGATGTGTATGAGTGTGTCCTGTGGGGGAACTGCAACCAGAACCCACCTTGCCAGCAAATGTGGGGCCTCAGGGGTGAGCTGGGAATGCCCTAGGAGTGGGGCGGGGGGACCCTGCAGGTGAGCTAGGGGTGCCTCCACAGTGAGGGAAAACCCTGGGGGTGAGCTGGGAATCCCAATGGGTACGCTGGGGTGCTCTGTGGATGAGCTAAGGGAACATCACGGGTAAATTGGGGTGTCCCATGGGTGAGAGGGGACCCCGTGGGTGTGCTGGAGTGCCTGGCGGGAGAGCTAGGGCCTGCGGGTGAGGGGCCATGAGTGCGGCAGGCAGGGGCGGGGCGCAGGCACGCGCCAGGCGGGCACTGGGGCAGAGTTGAGGGCCGGAGGGAAAGGGGCGGCGCTGGCGGAGGCCGGGGCGCTGGGGCGCCGGGCTGGGCGCCAGGACTCACCTCGGGCGGCGGCGGCCAGCGGGAGGGCCCCCAGCAGCAGCAGCGGCGGCAGCAGCAGCAGCAGCAACGCGGGGCTCGGCGTCATCTCGGCCTGTCCAGACCTGGGAGTATGGGGTGGGGGTGGGGGGCGGTCACTGGCGCGCGAGGTGGGGGTCGCCACCCTCCGGCCTAGGGCCCCGGGCCCCGGGGGTCGGGTGCGGGCCGGTGCTTCGGGCGAAGGAAGCCGCGGCGGGGAGACCGTGGGTATCAAAGCAGACAAAGGGTTTACACTAATTACCGCCTCCCCGCCGCCCCCTCTCCAAGCACCGTCTGGATTCCTGGCGCTTGTAACTCGGGCCTGCCCGCGGGACACACAACACCGGCGGCCCCGCAGATAATCGCCTGCGCCATTAGCGGACAAATTTGCGCTGGAGGGGGGGGCACGTGGGGTGCCGGGCGGGGGCGGGGCGCACAGGACCCCTGAGCGGGCGGGAGCGGCGGCGGCGCGTGTCAGTGCCCGGCGGCGGCCCCGCGGATCAGGGATCCTGACCCTCCCGGCCTGCGCCCCGGACCCCGGACCCAGACCCTCCCACGCGGCCCCCCAGTCGTCTCCTGGGGCCGCGAGCGCGCGCGGAGGGGCTCACCTCGGCGGGGCTCGCGGGCGGCGGGGCTCAGGGCCGGGCCCGCGGGTAGTGCTGTGCGGTCATCGCCGCCCCGGGCGCCGCACCCCGCCGCCCCGCGCCCCCGGGCCGGGCCTCGGGACGGCGCGGCGCTACCTGAGCGCGGGCGGCTCGGGCCGGGGCCGGGGCCGGGGTCGAAGTCCGGGACGGGGACGGGGCAGGCGGCAAGGTCGCGTCCAGGGGTCGGGGGCCGGCGCCGGGGTCCCGGGGCGGCGGGGCGAGGGGCCCGGGGCGGCGCGCCGCGAGGCGTCCTTCCCTGCGGGGCTTTGTCAACTCTCCCAGAGCGAACGCCGAGCCCGCCGCGCGCCCCGCCCCGGCACAACTTCCCGCCAATCGGAGCGCCACGGCCTGCTCGCCCCGCCCCGCGCCCCGCCCCGCGCCTGAACTTTCCGCCAATCCGCACGTGCGCCCGCCCCTCCCGCCTGGCCCGGGGGCTTAACCCTTGCGGTACGGGAGGCCCGCGGGCGGGGCGGCTCCCTGGGGCGCGGCCCCGCCCCTTTCGGTCCTGTTTCCCACCCCCCCACCCCGGATCCTCCTCCTCCTCCTGGTCAGGTCCCCACACCCGGCCCCCGGCCCCACCCCCACTAGGCTCCGCGCTCCGCCAGGTGCCGTGATGCCCACCCCGCACCTGCACCTATCCACAGCCGCATCAGAGGCCCCAACACCAGGGTACCCCCTCCTTCCGCACCCTCAGAGCTGACCTCTGGCCAGCCCCATCTGGCTGCCCAGAAGAGGCAAACTGGATGTCCTCAGGCATTTCTGGGCCTCGGGGTCCGTGACTCATGTTGCTGTTGGGAACAGAGGGGTGTTCCGAAACCCGGCTCCAGCCCAAAGCGGCTCCCGCAGGTCTCAAGAGATGTGGAGCCCAGGCTTACCTGGTGCCCTTGACCGAGGGCAGGTATGTTTCCACCGTCCACTTTCAGGTTTCTGGCCTCCTACCCGCTACCGATAACAGCACAGGGACATTAATAATGACAATAGTAGAGAACAATACACACAGCGCCTTCTTTAATCCTCATGAGCGGGCAGGTGTCTGTCACCTGGTGCAGGGGAGCAAATGCAGGCACAGAGAAGGCAGGTAGTTTACTCAAGATTTCCTAGCCAGTAAGTGGCACACATCCAGGACTGAAACCGGGGCTGTGGAGTGCAACTCTCCTGCAGTTCTTTCTCCACATTGACCCAACTGCCCCTTCCCTGCTCAGCACCCTGCTCCCACAGGGTGCTCCCACGGGCTCCCACACCTTCTCCACTTCCATCCCTCAGCCTCTCAGAACCCCCACACTCTCCTCTCTGGCGTGAACTACTGGACCAGCCTCCCCCTGGCTTCCCCTCCACTGTCACTTCACTTGAATTGAAAATCATTTTTAAACACAGCCCTGATTCTGCTGTGGCTTACCAGTGCCCACAACACAAACCCCATGACCTCTGAGGCCCTGGATGGCTAGGTCCTGTCCATCTCTAACCCAACTCTGCCCTGATTACAGTTACCTCCCCCCCCCCCCCCCATGCAGCACTATCTCCATCCCCTCTGGGCCTTTGCCCATAATGTTCCTCTGGGAACCCTGCCTGGAACATCCTCTCTCTTAGGAGCCCACTCTTCCAGGAAGCCTTCCAGGGAAGACTGCAACTGGAGAGGCCTTGTAGGCCAGTGTTCCCAGGGCAGAGGAGAGCTCAGTGAGAAGGGACCAGCCCTCCGGGTCTGGGATCCATCAAGGTCCAGGCTGCCGACACTTCCTAAGCCAGCGCAAAAAAGCAAGTTCCCAAATCCTTTCTCTGGGCCACTGTGCATACCTCCTGTGGGTGGGTGGAGATGAGCCCAGCCCAGCCCTCTCCTGCCTGCACTCTGTGTGAGGGGCCAGGGCGCAGAGCTGGCCCTGCAGGCAGGCAGGGGGAGACTAGGCGCCATGGTCAGGGCCCACCTGAGGAGCGCGAGGCTGGCACTGGGGGTCACAGCTGCTCTGTCGATGGAGTGGTCCCAGGCTAGTGCAAAGGCTGCCCTGGGTTCGAGGACAGGTTTGCGAGGAGACACCACAGAACCATGAAGAGCTCCAAGGGCAAAAGTGTGGAAAGATGGCTCTAAAGCAGGAGGAGGTCAGAACAGGAAGTGGGAGGAAGGCCAGGGTGGGGGACCAGGCGGGCAGTGGGGAGGGGTCACAGCAGGTGAGCCGGCTCAGGTGGGGATGGCAGTCCAGGCAGATGGGGAGAGGCCTGGCCCATATGGTGGGTGTGAGCGCCAAGGACACATCCTGGGTTCGGCACCACAGGGCTGCGGGCGCCACGGCTCGGACCCGACTCCCTGCGCGTGGACGCGCTGCCCTCTGGCGGAGGCACGGGACATGGCGGCTACCCTTCCCCAGCGGCTCCACCTCCCTGGTGGCTTACCAGCCCCAGACTGCACGGGTCTCCACCGCGCTGTCCCTGACAACGCCAGGTCCGCGTGAGCGCTCAGCCGAGGCCGCTTCCTGCGGGAAGTCCTCCGACCAGCGGGCTCTCACTGTCTCTTCGTGATAGCTGTCCCAGAATACAAATCCTGCCCCTTTAAAACTGAGACTCGGGGCAATTAGCTAACCTCTGGGTCTTAGTCCCCACATTTGCAACCCGATCCCAAAGAGTATCATGAAGATTGCCAGAGTTTTTCTGCCTCCCACCTGCCCAGAACAGGTGAGCCCCAAGCAGTATTAATTTGCTGGTCATATGGTCATCATTCAAGCATAACAATCTGTGCCAGGCTCCGTGGCGGGCTGGAGATGTGGGTTCAGCGAGGTGGACGTGATCATAGTCCTCCTAGTAGCTGGCGTCTTTAGTGGCAGGTGTGGGTCCTGTTGAGAATCACACCAAAGAGTGGACAGTGCTTGGCAGGGAATTGAAACTGGCTGATGTACAGGCTTCTGCTTCTGCTCCTAATGAAGTAACAGGGGCTGGATTTACACTTACTCTCACTTAAAACAGAAAAAAAAAAAGTAGAGATAAGTACATGTGAAAAATAACCCAAAACACCAGACATTGTGGAAAAAAAGGACAGTGATTCTTGAGAGATAGAAGGCAAAGAAAGGGGGACCTATGATTGCCCCTGTCCCCTACTGGAATGGGGCTCCATGCAGGGAACAGGGACCCAGGCGGAGCCCACATGTCTTGCTCAGGTAATGGAGGGGGGGTCCTTATAGGGACAGGGTGGCTGGAACGAACTCACAGGGCAAAATCTTGGAGAGGAGAGAACTGCACAGAGAGAGATCCGCAGAGGGCCATCCACAGCGCTTCAGTGGAGAACAGGTGGGTGCAAGAGAGAGAAGGAAGCGCCTACAGCTGGGGTAGTTACCCCCCCCCATGGGTGAGAGCCCCCATGGGACACTAATGGGGCGTGTCCTTAGCCAGGGTTGAAAACCTCATGATCAGAGGAGCATGGGTTAGAATAGAGAGAAGGTCTTGCTGACTAAATGTGGCTCTGGTGCTGCTGCCCACCAAAGCTTAGAGACAAGACTCAGAAGTATCACACATCTCCTAAATAACTGCCTCCCAGAAGCAAATGCAAGAAATGTATAGAAACACAACATGATCCAGTACAAAATGATAAGGCAGAATACAAAATGTTTAACATCTATGCCAAAGTGATTAGGCATGAAAAGAAGCCACAAAGTATAGCCCATGCTAGGGGGAGGGGACGGGCAGGACGGGATGAATAAAAACTAACCCAGAAACAACAAAGATGATGGAATTAGCAGACGGGAATGTCACACACACTCACGGGGACTCCATGCACATGTGAGATGCTGGAAGAAACACTGAGTACATCAGGGAGACATGGAAAAACATTTCCGCCTCAAATTGAATTCTAGAGGTAAAAGTTATAGTGTCTGAGGTAAATAATACATTGACTGGGAATAAAGAATATTGGGAAAAAAAAGGTTAGTGAGCCCAAAGACACTGCAGAAGGTATCCAGAAAAAACAGAGAGAACGACAGGAAGAAAGCTGAGTGCAGCCTCAGGCATCGGATGGTGGAGCAAATGGAGTTGAGGCCCCAGGAAAGGAGGCAGAGATGGAAAATAAAAACTATTTTAAAGAAAAAAAATGGCCAGAATTTTCCCAAATGTAATGAAAAAGCCATAAACCCACTGTTTCCAAAAGCTCAACAAAACTTAAACACAAAGAAACATAAAGAAAACTATACTCAGGCATATGCATCACTCTCAAAATGCTGGAAAACAGTAATAGTAAAACAGTAAACAGAATAGCTCAAAAGCATCCCAAGGGAAAAAGAAAAATTTTGTACACAGGAACAAAGAAAAAGTTTTGTTAATGTCTTGTCAAATGAACACAATGCAGGCCGAGCAACATCTTTAAAATACTGGGGGGAGGGGAGGGAAGCCCTGTAAACCTGTATTCTTTACCAGCAAAAAGATCATTTAAGACCCTGGCTGGTGGCTCAGTGGATAAACCATCAGCCCAGTGTATGGAAGTCCCAGGTTTGATTCCTGGTCAGGGCACACAGGAGAAACAACCGTCTACTTCTCTCCTCCTTCCTCTCCCCCTTATCTCCCTCTTCTCTTCCCACAGCTAGTGGCTCGATTGGTTCAAGCATGGCCCCAGGCACTGAGGATGGCTTGGTTGGTCCCAGCAGGCCAGCCTCAGGCACTAAAAATAGCTTGGTACTCAGGGATTGGCTCCAGACAAGGTTGCCCTGTGGATCCTGGTTGGAGTGCATGTGGGAGTCTGCCTCACTATCTTCCCTTCTCTTACCTAAAAGTAAAAAAATAAAATAAGTCAAGATCATTTGTAAACAAAGGTGAAATAAGAACATTTTAAGACATAATAAGGTGGAAGAATAAGTCAGCGGCAAATATACACTAGTGTTAAGGGCTAACATATGTCCTCTGAGCGGAAGGAAGATGGTACCAAGTGGAAAGCCCGAAGCCATACGGTGAAATGACTAGCACCAGAAATAATAACTACGTGAGTACCTATAAAAATGTTTTTCTTGCTCTTGTCCGATAGCTAGGTTAGTTGGGGCATCGTCTCGAAACACGGAGGTTGCCGGTTCAAACCCTGGTCAGGGCACGTATGGGACCAGATTGATGTTCTTGTCTTTTTCGCACTCTCTACTTTCCTCTCTCTAAAATCAATAAAATAACTTTTTTAAAAAATTTAAATGTTTTTCAGCCCTGGCCGGTTGGCTCAGCGGTAGAGCGTCGGCCTAGCGTGCGGAGGACCCGGGTTTGATTCCCAGCCAGGGCACATGGGAGAAGCGCCCATTTGCTTCTCCACCCCTCCGCCGCGCCTTCCTCTCTGTCTCTCTCTTCCCCTCCCGCAGCCAAGGCTCCATTGGAGCAAAGATGGCCCGGGCGCTGGGGATGGCTCTGTGGCCTCTGCCCCAGGTGCTAGAGTGGCTCTGGTCGCAACATGGCGACACCCAGGAGGGTCGCAACATGGTGACGCCCAGGATGGGCAGAGCATCGCCCCCTGGTGGGCAGAGCGTCGCCCCTGGTGGGCGTGCCGGGTGGATCCCGGTCGGGCGCATGCGGGAGTCTGTCTGACTGTCTCTCCCCGTTTCCAGCTTCAGAAAAATGCAAAAAAAAAAAAAAAAAAAAAAAAAATTTAAATGTTTTTCTTGTTATTTCAATTTCTTTAAAAGATGATCAACTGTTCAAATTTAAAAAAAAAATAACATCAATGTTCTGTGGAATTTTTAAAAATTGACTTTTAGAAAGAGAAACACTGATTTGTTATTCCATTTATTTATTCATTCACTCCTTGATTCTTGTATGTGCTTGACCAGGGATTGAACCCACAACCTTGGCATATCGGTACAATTCTCCAATCAACTGAGCTATCTGGCCAGGGCTGTACTGTAAGGTTTATAGCATATGAAAAAGTAAAATGTGTGACAGAGAGCACAAGGGTTGGAGGAGAATGTGAACACAGTGTTATAAGGTTCTTTTACTGTATACAAGGTGGTAGGGTATCACTTCACAACAGACATTGACAAGTTAAAAGTGCACAGTATTGGCAGCTCTCTCTATGAAGCTCGTCTGTGCCTTCCCCCACCCCTTCCCCTAGGTGTGTTTTTCTTTTCTCTTCCTTTCTCCTAAGTTCCAAGAGCCCTTCTTTTGCCTCTTTGACTTTCTAAATAAACTTTTGCTTGTATTTGAAAAAAAAAAGTACAGTATTAAATCCCAAAGCAAACACTAAAATAACATAACAAAGTATTACAGCTAATAAGGCAACCAATGAGACAAATGGAATAATTTTTTTTTTTTTTCATTTTTTTTTTCTGAAGCTGGAAACGGGAAGAGACAGTCAGACAGACTCCCGCATGCGCCCGACCGGGATCCACCCGGCACGCCCACCAGGGGCGACGCTCTGCCCACCAGGGGGCGATGCTCTGCCCATCCTGGGCGTCGCCATGTTGCGACCAGAGCCACTCTAGCGCCTGAGGTAGAGGCCACAGAGCCATCCCCAGCGCCCGGGCCATCTTTGCTCCAATGGAGCTTTGGCTGCGGGAGGGGAAGAGAGAGACAGGAAAGCGCGGCGGAGGGGTGGAGAAGCAAATGGGCGCTTCTCCTGTGTGCCCTGGCTGGGAATCGAACCCGGGTCCTCCGCACGCTAGGCCGACGCTCTACCGCTGAGCCAACCGGCCAGGGCACAAATGGAATAATTTAAAAAATAATAATAATAATCTAGGCCCTGGCCGGTTGGCTCAGCGGTAGAGCGTCAGCCCAGCGTGTGGAAGTGCCCAGTTTGATTCCTGGTCAGGGCACACAGGAGAGGCGCTCATCTGCTTCTTCACCCTTCTCCCTCTCCTTCCTCTCTGTCTCTCCTCTGTGTCTCTCTTCACCTCCTGCAGCCAAGGCTCCATTGGAGCAAAGTTAGCCCGGGCGCTGAGGATGGCTCCATGGCGTCCACCTCAGCCGCAATGGGGCAATGGCCCAGATGGGCAGAGCATTGCCCCCTGGTGGGCATGCCCGGTGGATCACGGTTGGGCACATATGGGAGTCTGCTTCTGTCTCCTAGCCCTCTCACTAAATTAAAAAACAAAACAAAACAAAACAAACAAAAAACTGCGGAGTGCCCTTAACGTGGTACTTAGAACTCAATAGCACTGAACACCTATATTAGAGAAGACAGGTCTCAAGTCAGTGACCTCAGCTTCCACTGAAAGAAACAAGAAAAAATTAAGAACAGACAAAACCCAAAGGAAGAAAAAGAAGGAAGATAGTAAAGATCACATCAGAAATCAGTGAAATAAGAAAAACAATAAAGAAAATTAGTGACACCAAAAGCTGGTCCTTTGAGATCAATAAAATTGATAAAAATTTCTTACAGATGTATCTAGGAGGAGAAAGACAGAAGACCCAAATTATCGATGTTAGGAATGATAGAGGTGACATCCCTACAGATGCTATCTATGCACATGAAAAGAATAACAGCAAATAGGATGAATAACTTGGTGCCGATCAATGTGACACTAGGTAAGTTGGACAAATTCATTGAAAAACAAAAGCTACCAAGGCTCAGCCTAGCAGAAATAGATAACCTGAGGATACTATTAAATAATATGAATTTTTTTAGTTAAAAAATCTTACCCCAAAGAAAACACCAGGCCCAGAAGGTTTCCTGAGAAATTCTTCAAAATATTTGAAGAGAAAGTAAAACCCCTGGAGAGAAGGGAAACCTCTCAACTCACTTCACAAAGACAGCACAACCCCACGGCCAAAGTCAGAATAGCGTCTACTGTTGTTGTTTTTTTTTATTTTTATTTTTTATTTTATTTATTCATTTTAGAGGAGAGAGAGAGAGACAGAGAGGAGAGAGAGACAAGGGGGAGGAGCTGGAAGCATCAACTCCCATATGTGCCTTGACCAGGCAAGCCCAGGGTTTCGAACCGGCGACCTCAGCATTTCCAGGCCAACGCTTTATCCACTGCGCCACCACAGGTTAGGCTAGCGTCTACTGTTTTTAACTTTAATTAGATCCAGCAATATAAAAAAAAGGATAATACATCATAACCAGGTAGAGTTTATTAACCCCAGGGTTGCAAAACTGGTTTAACATTTGAGTTTCAATCAATGTGAGTGACTGTATTAACAGAGAAAAACCACATGACTATCTTAATATTGTACATGCAGAGAAAGCACTGGGCAAAATCCAGCACCCATCCCTGACTTCTTTTTTTTTTTTTTGCATTTTTTCGAAGCTGGAAACGGGGAGGCAGTCAGACAGACTCCCACATGTGCCCGACCAGGATCCACCCGGCATGCCCAACAGGGGGCGATGCTCTGCCCATCTGGGGCGTCGCTCTGTTGCGACCAGAGCCATCCTAGTGCCTGAGGCAGAGGCCACGAAGCCATCCTCAGCGCCCAGGCCATCTTTGCTCCAATGGAGCCTCGGCTGCGGGAGGGGAAGAGAGAGACAGAGGAAGGATAGGGGGAGGGGTGGAGAAGCAGACGGGTGCTTCTCCTGTGTGCCCTGGCCAGGAATCGAACCCGGGACTCCTGCATGCCAGGCCGACGCTCTACCGCTGAGCCAACTGGCCAGGGCCGGCTTCACTGTTTTTGTAGATGTGTTTTTAGCAGGTTGGGGAAGTCCTCAGTGCCTAGTCTGCTGACAGTTGTTTATTAAAAAGTCAGGGAGGCCCTGGCCGGTTGGCTTAGTGGTAGAGCGTCGGCCTGGCGTGCAGGATTCTCGGGTTCGATTCCCGGCCAGGGCACACAGGAGAAGCGCCCATCTGCTTCTCCACCCCTCCCCCTCTCCTTCCTCTCTGTCTCTCTCTTCCCCTCCCGCAGCCGAGGCTCCATTGGAGCAAAGATGGCCCAGGCGCTGAGGATGGCTCCGTGGCCTCTGCCTCAGGCGCTGGGATGGCTCTGGTCGCAACAGAGAGACGCCCCAGATGGGCAGAGCATCGCCCCCTGGTGAGCATGCCGGGTGGATCCCGGTCGGGCACATGCGGGAGTCTGTCTGACTGCCTCCCCGTTTCCAACTTCAGAAGAAAAAAAGGAAGAAAAGGAAAAAAGAAGAAAACAAACAAAAAAACAGTGAAGCCAACATCACACCAAATTGTTCGAGACTAACTCTTTGCCCCAAATCAGGACCAGACACGGGTTGCTTTTTCCATGCCATCTCACATTTACAAGGGAGGCTCAGCCGATGTAGACTGTAAAGAAATAAGTAGAATGACATGATCATCTATGTAGAAAATTCTACAGACTCTACAAGAAAAAAAAGGCCCTGCACTAATAATATCTGTGCACTCAGCGAGGTGGCGAGAAGCCAGAGCCTACACACATGTCAGCCACGTGAGGGTGCAGGCATGGGGAGGGGTACAACCCCGTGGGGACAGGTCAGCAGGCCTCTAAAAGACAAGTCCTAGCGTCTGATCATTCCACTCCATTTAGGTGTTTACCCAACAGAAGAGAAAGCACAAAGCCGCACGAAGGTTTGGGCACAACGGTTCACAGCAGCTTTATTTGCGATAGTCCTAAACTGGAGACAGCCCAGATGGGCAGAGCATCGCCCCCTGGTGGGCATGCCGGGTGGATCCCGGTTGAGCGCATGACCAGGCAAATGGGCTGCGGTACATCACCCCTGGGGGCCCGGTTGGCAGTAAAGAGGAGGGAGCGATGGACACAAGCACAGGCGAATTTCCAAATACTTGGGCTGAGAGAAAGAAGTCAGTTAGAGCAGTGGTCCCCAACCCCCGGGCCGCGGACCGTTACCATTTGGGCCATTTGGTACCAGTCCGCAGAGAAAGAATAAATAACTTAAATTATTTCCGTTTTATTTATATTTAAGTCTGAATGATGTTTTATTTTTAAAAAATGACCAGATTCCCTTTGTTACATCCGTCTAAGACCCTCTTGATGCTTGTCTCGGTCACATGATACATTTATCCGTCCCACCCTAAAGGCCGGTCCGTGAAAATATTTTCTGACATTAAACCAGTCCATGACCCAAACAAGGTTGGGGACCACTGAGTTAGAGAGTATAGACAGTGTGATGGTGTTTGCACAGCATCCTGAGAAAAGCTCTCTGGTCTAGAGGCAGAGCGGGGCTGCCTGGGGGTTGGGGGGTTCATGAGAAGACAGAAATGTTCGCTACATAGCTGACGGTCACAGTTCCATGACGCAAACATGTCAAAACCAATCAAATTGTAATGCTTTATTATTATTATTATTATTATTATTATTATTTTTCTGAAGCTGGAAACGGGGAGAGACAGTCAGACAGATTCCTGCATGCGCCCAACTGGGATCCACCCGGCACGCCCACCAGGGGCAACGCTCTGCCCACCAGGGGGTGATGCTCTGCCCCTCCGGGGTGTCGCTCTGTTGCAACCAGAGCCACTCTAGCGCCTGGGGCAGAGGCCAAGGAGCCATCCCCAGCGCCCAGGCCATCTTTGCTCCAATGGAGCCTCGCTGCGGGAGGGGAAGAGAGAGACAGAGAGGAAGGAGAGGAGGAGGGGTGGAGAAGCAGATGGGCGCTTCTCCTGTGTGCCCTGGCCGGGAATCGAACCCGGGACCTCTGCACGCCAGGCCGACACTCTACCACTGAGCCATCCGGCCAGGGCAAATTGTAATGCTTTAAACAGTGCAGTTTGTTGTGTGGATTAAACTTTAGTCAAGGTGTTGTCTAGGAAGAAGAGAGGTCTCTACTCAGCTGGGAAGGTGGCCGCGGTGCTGGGCAGCCCAGACAGACGCTCCACCAGTGCCTGCCCAGCAAATGCACGGGTGTCCTAAGTCAGTGTAAGTCATTTTGGACTTTTAATGCACAAACGACCTCTTTTGGTTCCACATTCTCTCCTTGACCTGCATTTCAACCTCAGAATTTCACCGGGTCTTTTCCCTCATCAGAGCACAAGCCTCTCATTCCTGGGCTCCACCGTTAGGAAGGACCAAGACCCACTTACTCTTGGCCACAGACGTGTAGGGCTGAGTGGCCCCACGCCCACCCCTGTGAGGGGTGAGCTCAGAAGAACAGGCTCCTGGTCTTACCTTGACCTGGAGTCCCCTTCTGATGATCAGCTGTCCCCACAGGGCTCATCTGGTGTGGGCCTGTGACACTGCCCTTGCTTCATGATCGCCTATCACAAAATGTGGCCAGAGCTCTGGGCCCGACCACTGGGTAGGGCAACCGGTTAAGCAGGTCTTTGCCAGCTCCAGGGCTGACCAGCACTCTTGCTGAGATTGGGCCCCCCCCCTGCAGATACCTGCCCAAGGCAAGTGTAGGACACTTGCTGGGCCAGGCCGTCCTGACCAGGACTGGTGGGTGGACAAGCCTCCCCAGTGGAGAAGCAGGACCTGCAGCTGTCATTGACCCAGGGTGTTTTCTGTTGGGTCTCTCTGTGGCTCTGCCCCAAGGCAGTGGTTGGGGTGGGAGCTGGGGGCAGTGCTGGCGTCCACAGCACCCTCCTGCATGGTGCCTATGACGACGTCACCTGGAGGGGCCACTGTTGTACAAGCTGGAACCGGGGCCCCAGGAAAAGGGGATCTGCCAGGCATAGGGGGCAGGAAATGGGGCTTTGCCCTCCTCAGGCTGCTGAGCAGGGGTGTCCACAGGCTGCCTCAGCCTCAGCAGGGAGAAGGCCCCTGCCCCATGCCAACCCGGTGAGACCCCTCAACCGGGAGGCTGCAGGAGCCATTTCTGACCTGGTGCTGGGCTGTACCCCAAGAGGGAAGGGCAGTTGTCCTCCTGTGTGGTAACATCTCGGTGGACGGTAGAAGCACATGAACCCCAGCAGCTGTACCCAGGGCCTCTCGCGGCCTGGAAAGGGTATGCACACAAGGGGCTTCATCGTGCCAGAGGCCGGACTCCAGCCACATCTTACACTGCCCAAGCTGACCCAGTGCACCTCTGGGCTGTGGGCCAGCCACCACCATGCCAGGACAGCCCTTCTCCTCTGCATATGGGGCACCTGACTGGAGCCCTGAGAAGGGCTCAGGTTGCACCTGGCATATGGGGCACTTGACTGGAGCCCTGAGAAGGGCCCAGGTCGCACCTGGCATATGGGGCACCTGACTGGAGCCCTGAGAAGGGCCCAGGTTGCACCTGGCATGTGGGGCACCTGACTCTTCCGCCTGTGGCCTCCGCTGGGTTTGCTCCGTGCACACCCTGGAAGTCAGGGCAGGAGGTTAGAGTGTCAGGCTTGTGGGGCAACAACCTCCCTTCCTCTGTCACATCTGGGAGGGGTGATGCCCGCCCTACTGCCCCAGGCCTTGGGAGGCTCCCTGACCCCCCAGTGACTAGTCCCTGCACTGAAAGTCCTACTGGAGTGTGGGGCTCTGAGCGTGGGCCATCAGGACGAGAGGTGGCACCAGGACACAGACCCTGCACAAGGGTTCTGGCACTGGGTAACCTTGCCCGGTGGGAAATGGCGTCCTGATTACTCAAGTGACCCTGCAGCTGGCAGAGGGCAGGTGGAAGGCAGAGGCTGGTTGCTATGGCAACAGCCGTGCTTGTGAAGTCTGAGCATCCCCCCTTCTCCCTTGAAAGGGAAGAGGTGAAACTGAGAGCTTGGGCTACAGAAGGGAGGTGTCTCCGTGCTTCAGCCAACAGAGGGCCGGACCTGGCCGAGACCCTTGTTGGCTGAGGAGTAACAATTTGCAAGACCTGGGAGGGACAGACTCCCTGAGACCCGGCAGGATATGGGAGCGGATGGGCAAGAGACCCTCACCAAGAGACCCCAGCCTGTCATGTCTGCGCCTGGGCCGTTCCTCTGCCTCCAGAACCGAAAGGAGATTGGACCTCATCATGGCCTTGGTGGCACCCCCACCTTGCTGGGGGTTCTGGCAGGAGCCTGGGCGGCAGGGCAGTGACCTTAATCACTGCACACACAGCACAGGTGTGGGTGCAGCCACCGAGACCGTGTCTGCCGGGCCAGCCGGAGCCCCTGGGCGTGGAGCTCAAGGTCACCAGACTGGGTGCTGGCTTCACCCCAGCCAGCAGCTGTGTCCCAATGAGTGCTCCTGGGGACAGCAGGAGCACCAGGCCGAGTCCAGCCTATGTCTTTTTTTAAAATTAATTTTAATGGGTGACATTGATAAATCAGGGTACGTATGTTCAGAGAAAACATCTCCAGGTTATTTTAACATTTGCTTATGTTGCATTCCCATCACCCAAAGTCAAATTATCTTCCATCACCTTCTATCCGGTTTTCTTTGTGCTCCTTCCCTCCCCACACCCTGTACCCCCACACTCTTGTCCATGTCTCTGAGTTTCATTTTTATGTCCCACCTATGTATGGAATCATATAGTTCTTAGTTTTTTCTGATTTACTTATTTCACTCACTATAACGTTATCAAGGTCCATCCATGTTGTAAATGATCCTATGTCATCATTTCTTATGGCTGAGTCATCATTCCATAGTATATATGTACCAAAGTTTTTAAATCCACTCGTCCACTGACGGACACTTGGGCTGTTTCCAGATCTTCATTATTGTGAACAATGGTGCCATAAACATGGGGGTGCATTTCTCCTTCTGAAACAGTCCAGCCTATGTCTTAACAAGACCCAGGTGACCCCCACACACAGTGTCTCTGAGGCAATGGTCACTCAGGGGCCCTTGTTTCACACGAGATGACCGCCTGTGTGCCAGGTCCCAGGGAACGAGGCACAGGAGAGTTTCCCAAGCTCTGCAGGAAGGAGGGGCCGACTGGGGCAGCTCTGCAGCTCTGACGCTCGTCACTGTGGCTTTGGGGCCTGTGTCCAGTCACCAGACCTAAGCTGGTTCATGGACCCAGAGCCCATGATGAGGGAGGGCAGATCCTAAACAGAGCCCACACTGTAGTCGCTGGCATTTCCCCAAGTATGGCAGGGTCACCTGGGGCCATCTTTAGGTGACTGGCTGCAGTGAGGGAAATACGGACTTCCTGGGGTTACTGTATCCTGACTCTACACTGGACAGCCGTCATCGCTGTCACATGGGGTCACACCTAACCCATGGTGGCATCCCAGCATTGGCCCCAAGCTGTGGAGGGAGGCTGTGAGGGAAATACGGACTTCCTGGGGTTACTGTATACTGACTCTACACTGGACAGCCATCATCGCTGTCACATGGGGCAACGGTCACACCTAACCCACGGTGGCATCCCAGCATTGGCCCCAAGCTGTGGGGGGAGGCTGAGGGAAATCCCCGGTCCTGCTCCTCCACGTCCTGGCCCCCACCTTCCCCTCCACGGGGAAGCTGCAGAGAGTAATAGTTCTCACATCAGAAACACGGGAAAGGCAGGGGGGTTCCTTCCTTCTGTGTTCTCTGTATAACTTGACCCATTAGTGCTGAATGACAGATGACCACAAGGTAGCCCGTGGTGACACCAGTCATGACTGAGGTCTGGGTGCAGTGTCTTTACTGGAGAAAATCATGGCCATGACACCTGATACGCAGGTGACCTGCAAATGCTTTCTCTTCTGTCCTTTGCAAGGAAGGAATCGGAAAGCATTCTGCCGCCGCATAAGAGGGACACGTCAGCACATTTTCACCGTCTGCCTTGATGGCACCAACTCTCCTGCTGTCTTAACAGGATCCAGAGAGCTTGGTCTCCTCGATGCCACCATGGTGACTGGACTGAGCGGGCGAGGGATGACCGCATGCTCACACCCTGAAGGCAGGAGCCTCCGGGGAAGTGTCAGGCATCCCAGGCTGTCGGAAGTGCTGCCACATCCTATTTAAAGTGAGACAAGCCCTGGCCAGGTAGCTCAGTTGGTTAGAGCGTTGTTCCGATACCAAGGTTGCAGGTTTGATTCTCGGTCGGGACACAGACAAGAATCAACCAATGATGGCATGAGTAGGTGGAACAAGGTCAATGTTTCTCTCTCTCTTTCTCTTTCTGTCTGTTTCTATTTCTCTCCCTTCCTCCCCCCTCCCTAAAAATCAATTAAAAAAAAATAAAAAAAAAATGAGATTACGTCGCTGTACCTTACACCGCCGGCTTCTGAGAGGCACAGTGCTCGGTGGGGCTGTAAGTTTGGGGGACTGCAGGTACTCTAACCCCAGACGGGGGTTGCCAGGTGGATCCAGGTCAAGGTGCATGCAGGAGTCTATTTCCCCTCCTCTCACTTAAAAGAAAATAAACTCTCAGGCTTGCAGCTAAGCTCTGGGAACCGTCTGACCCGGTTTACCGCATGGTTGAGTGACCCAAACATCCAGTGAGAGCCGAGTGCACACAGCATTCTGTCCTAAAATGAGTCATGTGTTGGACAGATTTCAGCTCTGCTGAAGTGCCTGCCTCCCTCGCCCTCCCCTGGGCTGTTGAACTGTCAGCTGCAGGAGGCAGAAGGTCAGAGTGCAAACGGGGCTTATGGGCAACGTGAACATTACACCCGCGTCTCAGTGGGCAGAACCAAGGTGACAGATCTGGCCCAAGTATGGCTCAACAATGGGCAGCACCAAGAGGCTGACCAGTTGGCAAGATGCAGAATGTGCAAGGTGGGGACACTTGAGGACACAGGAGTCAGGGGGGAGGCACAGAGAGGGTGCTGCGTCCCATTGACTCCGTGGACCTGAGGAGCAGTCCCTCTGTGTGGGACACTCTCATAGCCAGAGCCCAAGTGCCAGGGGGCTGTGGCAGCAGGGACAGGGGCTGTGGCAGCGGGGACAGAGGCTGTGGCAGCAGGGACAGGGGCTGTGGCAGCAGGGACAGAGGCTGTGGCAGCAGGGACAGAGGCTGTGCATAAGCAAATCACGCCATCTTTCCTTGGTCTTGGCACAGTTCCAAGCCTAATCCCAAACCAGCAAAGGCCAAAGCTAACCAGTCAGTGTGGTCAGAAGATGAGGACGCACCAGCAGCCTGGTGGCCCCCTGACGACACGGAAGCCACAACCGCAGTGCAGATGGTGACTTACAGCCTGGGGACAGAGGGCTGGAGTGCAGATGACCCCTTTGGAGCCACAGTGACCTCCAAAGGAGGTGGTCCATCTTACGACAGGGGTCAGCTCACCGCTCAGAGGCAGCCTTGAACGTGTGATGTTGTTTTGCCAAAAGCCAGAGTACGCAGGGCCAGGAAGGAGGGGAAGGGGAGTGGCCACCCACCACACCCCTCACTGCCTTGTGGGATATCTGCTCAGCACATTTTCAGGTCCCGCTGTCCAAGGAAGGATTCCGTCTATCAGAGGACCCAGACCCCTACCAGTGAGCGGGAAGCTGAGATGACCCTGCCCACCAAGGGTCCTCTGCCCACAGAACCAACAGGTGAATGAGAGGCTCTACTTTACTGCTGGGGTGATAGAACCGGACACCAAACAGGTCAGGGCCTGTGGGCTGAACTGTGTCCCCCAAAGTTCAAATGTTGAAATTCTAACCCCCAGCACCTCAGAAGTCGTCATATTTCGATATGGGACCTTTGAAGAGTTGATGACAATGAGGTCATGAGGGTAGGCCCGACTCCCATGTGACTGAGGCCTTCTAAGCAGATGTCAGCTTATGGACAGGCACGGGGAGAAGGCCCTGTCTGCAAGCCCGAGAGCGGTTTCAGAAGGACCATGTCTGCCCAGACCTTGTTCTCGGACTTCCAGCCTCCAGCACTGCGAGAAGGTAAATTTCTGTTGTTTGAGCCGCCTAGACTGTGGTATTTTGTTATGTCCGCCCAAACTAAGACAGGGCTTTGTGGTGGGCACAGAAAGCCTTGTGTGGCTGCAGTGGTCAGTGGGCCATAGTGTCCCACAAAGACACAGGTCTCCCAAACCCACATAGGGAAAGGGGCATGGGGAATAGGTGTTGGCTTTGGGGTTCAGATGGACATAGGACAGAATGGACCTCTCCCACCCATGACAAGGCAGTTGGTGGCCCCTGAGCTTTTCACATAGACATTGGGCAGGCAGTATGGGGGAGCCAGAGGGGTAGACTGGGCTTTGTTTTCTGTCTGCCCTTTCAGACCCATTCCCTTCCCCACTCGAGTCCGGGACAGCCCAGAGGAGGTGGAGAGAGGGAGGAGACGGGTTGGACCTCCACACGCTCCACTCCACTCTCGGGGATTCTAGGCCTCTCTGCTCCTGCCCAGGTGAGCCCTCCACACCTTCCTGTGTCTGTACCGGGAAGTGTTTCCTCCCTTGTTCTGTCTGCCTGGGGGGCAGTGGGGGTGGGGGACTGGGGTTCTATACCACCCCTGTGGATTTCCTACCCCCCGTCCACAACTCTACAGATGTCCCCAATTTGGCTTCATCTGAGCATGCCATTTTGTTTCCTTCTGAGCCCAGATATGGAACCAGGATGTCCATGCAGGTGGGCACAGCCTAGTGTTGGCCTTTTCTGCTGCTGGGCCAGGCAGCCTGGAGCCCACCCTACCCCCACCTGGCAAGGTGCAGGGGGGACAGCCCATCTGGGCCTCAGAAAGTGGACCCCCCTCCGGGCAGAAAGTGGGGTGGGAAGGGGGCCTGCTGCCCCCTTGGTGCCACCAGAGACCCCAGCAGGGTGGGGCAGCTGCACCTCAGCCTCCTCCAGCAGCTCAGTCCGCTTCCCACCCCAGCACCCACGTGTGAGGGAGGAGGGAGGGAAGGAAGGCTTGCTCCAGCGTCTGCCCACAGAAGACAACTCCAAGACCAAGGTGTGTAAAGACACTTTACGGGAGACGGTGAGGGGGTGAGGGGGTGGGTGAATAGAGCTGACCACCGACAGACACCTGATGATGATACAGCCAGCTGGTCAGCACAGGCTCAGAGTCACTGGATATCAGTGGCCCTCACCGGGCAGGGGCCTCCAGGTACTGCACAGGGTTTGAGAAGGGGCCTGGCCGGGCCCAGTAGTCCACTGCTCGGACCCGGTAGGAGCCAGAGACAACAGCCGTGTCTGGAGACACAAAGGCAAATGCGTGTTCTTGAGCTCACCCCAAATTCCTACAGGCTCCTGACTTCAGGCTTCCCGTGGCCCCATAACCCACCCCACAGCGAGTTGTTGGCAGACACACCTGGGCTGAACACAAAGAGGTTAAAAGTCGACGGCTTCCTGCTGATGGGAGTGTACACCTGACCATCTGGGGAGAACTGGATCTCAAATGTCCACAGGCACCTGGAGAGCATCAACCAGGAGGACCAGGGCTGAGGTCCAGGTGGTTAGGCCCCACGGGGCCTTCCCAGAGCCCCACCCTCTCCACCCCCCTTCCTGGCTCCTCCCGGGGGCCCTGGGCACTCTTCCTGCAAACAGGACAGGCCACATTGAGGGGAGGGGGCTGGAGCCCAACTGTCACCTGCAATGTCCCTTGTAGGTGCCCCCACTCTGTATCAGGCAGGGGTGATGTCATGAGCTATCTGTGCGTACAGTGGGGGCAGGTGTGTGAGGGGAAAACTGCGTGAACTTCAGGGTGGTGAGGATGGAGGTGCAGTTGAAGGCCACAGTGGAGTGACCAGAAGCACTGCGACCCAGGGGAGCTGGGAGCAAGCACGTGGGTGAGGAAGAACGGGCGCATGCAGGACAGGGACAGGGGTACAGAAGCGACCACACTCACGCACTTTGAGCCCATTCGCTCATCGGACCAGACCAAAAGCAGCTGCCCGCGAGTCAGGGGCAGAGCGCGGAGCCGGGTCACCTGGGAGGAGGGAGGCACCGTGACTGGTGGGCGAGTGGACGGGGAAAGCCGGGGTGGACTGGGAAGGACTACCACTTGCCTGGCCCGGGGGCTCCTCCGGGCGCGCGCACACGTGCACCAGCAGCAATGAGGGCAGCGGGAGCTCTGGGCGCAATGTCAGACGGCCTCCGGCGGGGAAGGGGCGCGGCGCGGTGGCCACTGGGTCCTGGGAACAGGGGCGGGTACTCAGGGCACTGGAATTTGGGCGCAGCCCCGCCCCTCACCTCACCCGGTCTGCGGACCTCGGCTGCACGCATGCGCCGGAACTGCTCTGGCGAGGGGAAGACTGGCCGGCCTAGGCGCTGCCACTCGCCGTGGGGGCTGCAGAGCCGGTTGTCCAGGTACAACGTGACATACACGAGCCCTGCGGAGCTGGACACTGGAGCCGCGCCTCTCGGGCCCGCCTCCTCCAGGCCCCGCCCCGCCCCACACACACCCTGGGGACAAATCCCTCGACCCCCCCCCCCCCCGAACCCCTTGCTCACCGGGGCCCAGGGGCACCCCGTGCAGGTGCAGGGTCAAGGGGACACTGCGGTTGGCGTGAGCGCGGGTGTCATCGCTGGCGTAGATTAGGACCGTGGTGCGCCAGGCATCTGCGGGGCCAACTGGGCGGTGGGCGCTGGCCAGGACGCCCACAGTGTGGTTGGTGTCCAGCACCACTCCAGCCTGTGACACCTCGGCCCAGAGCTGCTCGCCGTCTGCGGGGCTGGGGCGGTGGTCACCACACGGAGGTTGCCACCCCTCTCTCCACCCAGGGCGTGGCCTCCCACCATTTGCTCCCCTCCACTGGGGTTCCCCACCAGGAGGGCCCTGTCACACCACATCTATGGGGCTCCCCTGCCTCCTCAGGGCCTGGAATAACAGTCCTCGCAAGGATGCCTGCGCCCAGGGTGTGTTCTGCGGTCCCTGTGCTTCCAGCTCCGAAGCGACATGGAGGCAGACCCGAGGCTCACCCAGCAGGGCCAGCAGTCCCATGGCGGTGAGCACAGGCTTGCGCAGCAGCTGCACATGGGGCGGGCAGGTGTTGTTGACCTGGAAGCGAGCGGTGAGCGTGCGCTGGGAGAAGGGGTGTGGGTGGTAACTCAGGAACGCGTTGTCGTTGCTCAGCAGCGCGTAGCGGACCCTGTAGCTGCTGTTGGCCACCATCAGGCTCTGGTGCTGCGCGATGATCTGTGGGCACCGACAGCTGGGACCTCAGCCTCCTGCCTCCACCTCCCCTTGCGGGGGCCGGGGTGGGGATAGACCGCTCTTGGCAGGTGATCCTGGGGGCGAGCCCACCTTCACGACCATGGCAGCATAGGTCACCTCAGCCCTCCAAGGCTGCGGCAGGGACCAGCCCACCAGGGGGTCCGCCTCATCATTGTAAATGGGGGTGTCGGCGAACTTGGGGAACAGCTGTTGTATCTGCTGAATGACTATCTTCTCCTGCTCCAGGATGTGGATGGAACTGCCCGAGCCCTGTGGTCAGCAGCTCAACGTCAGCACCCTCAGCATGACCAGTGTCCACCCTTAAGACCACCCTGAACCACTCCCGAGGGCCAGTAGAAGGGCCGGTGGAGTGGCCATACCTTCTTGTGGAGGGCGATGTAGTCCAGCCGCACGCCCACCTCCCCCGTGAAGAAGTTGGTGCCGTTGTGACAGTGCCCCAGGAGGCCCCAGCACAGCGGTGAGTGTGGTGGTGGGTGGAAGGAGTCCCCAGGGCCGCCCAGGCGCAGAACCGGGTTGGCCGCACGCAGCCCCTCAGAGCAGGCGTCATAGTAGTTGAAGAAGCCTAGCAGAGGGACCGGGAGTCCACAGACACGTGCTTCCCTCCGCCCCCCCCCGCAGGACCCAGGAGGCCCCGCCCCTCCGCCCCGCAGGACCCGGGAGGCCCCGCCCCTCAGCCCCTCAGCCCCCAGGAGGCCCCGCCCCTCCGAACCCGGGAGGCCCCGCCCCTCAGCACCCAGGAGGCCCCGCCCCTCAGCCCCTCAGCACCCAGGAGGCCCCGCCCCTCAGCCCCTCAGAACCCGGGAGGCCCCGCCCCTCAGCCCCTCAGAACCCGGGAGGCCCCGCCCACCTTGCATAGTCATGGACACGTTGTCAAAGTCTTGGTTGTCCGGTTCATTCCACGTTTCGAAGTTCCACTTGGAAACGTGCGCCAGTCCATACCTGTCTGCAGAGTGGGGTCGGGAGTGGTGTCCTCCCCTGGGGCACGGGAATGCCCGTCCCAACTCCCAGGCAGAGGCGCCCATGGTTGGGGGTTCGGATGTGGGCCCTGTCTGATTCTTGTGATTCTGCCCCCCATCGGTGAGCAGGCTGAGGTGATGCCGAGGGCAGCTAGCCCAGGAGCCCGCCCCCATCCCTTCAGCCCTGCCCCATCTCACCCACCGATGTATCTCCTGGCCAGGAGGGAGACCAGGTCCTTCCACTCAAACACCTGCTGCTTGTCTTCAAAGTCGGTGAAGTGTCCAGAGGGGCTGCCCATCAGCTCAAAGCCTGCAACACAGGAGGGGGGCCGTTCTGCTGCCAACCCACCCACATAGTCCCCATGTTCCCCCAGGCCTAAGCCCTACCCACTAGCCCCAAGGCCGATCCTGGGTGAGCAACCAGTGAGGACCCAGAGGGGCCAGGTCACAGAGAGAGGGCACCTGGTGGGCAGAGGTTGGGGCTAGCCACTCACCAGGAAGGAGCTGGTTTTCCATGAGAAGGTCCAGGTACCCATCCAGGTGAGTGAAGTTGTAGCTCAGGCCCTGACCAGCCAACCTTCTGTAGAATACAAGGTGTCAGGGTGGAAACAGGCAGCCCTGGGCTGGAACTGTGGCCACATTCAAGCAGGCAGAGAATCTACAAAGTGCCATAAGAATTCAGACCCAGACTCATAAGCCTCTCCCCTTGGAAAACATCAGCCGTGGAATCATATCATTCACAACCTGGTATGAACTGGTGGCTATCCTGGAACTCACACCCTAAAGCTGTCGGGGGCTCAGAGGTGGGGTAGGCAGGCAGGTCTTCCGGAAAGGTACAACAGGATGGGGGAGGGGAGAACAGGCATCCTGCAGACAGCTGATTTGGAGTAGGAGCTGTGGACAAGAGCCTGACGGGACCTGCTTCTCTGTGCCCCCTGGAGGCCAGAGCCCCTGTCCCCACTCCTACACTTCAAGAGGCAATATAGACAAAAAAGGCAGAAGACAGCCTCCTCACCCTGCACTCATCCCAGACTGGGGCCCAGTTCCCTCGGGGCTCATGTTCTGAAAGGGAACGGGCACCATCAGGCAACTGCTGGGAAGGGGATGTGACCAGGAGCAAAGGGTCAGGAAGGAAGGACCTTTCCAAAGCAACAGCCAGGACCTCCAAGTAGTGGGACAAGCCAGTAACAGGAGGGCCTGGGGGGGAGGGAGGTACAGACGAGAGAGCATGTGTAGAGGTCCTGAGGCAGATATGAACTCATGGTAACTGAATGACAAAAAGGCAGCTAGTAGCCTGACCAGGCGGTGGCGCAGTGGATAGATCGTCAGACTGGGATGCCGAGGACCCAGGTTCGAGACCCCGAGGTTGCCAGCTTGAGTGTGGGCTCATCTGGTTTGAGCAAAAAGCTCACCAGCTTGGACCCAAGCTTGGTCACTGGCTCAAGCAAGGGGTTACTCGATCTTCTGAAGGCCCACGGTCAACGCATATATGAGAAAGCAATCAATAAACAACTAAGGTGTCGCAATGCGCAAGGAAAAACTAATGATTGATGCTTCTCATCTCTCCGTTCCTGTCTGTCTGTCCCTCTTTCTAACTCTCTCTCTGTCTCTGTAAATAAGTAAATAATAATTTTTAAAAAAGGGCAGCTAGTAGATCTGGGGCAGAATGAGGGTGTGAGTGTGAGATGAGGTCACACCAGCCCTGTAACCACAGTGAAGAGGGAGCCTGACTCAGGGTGAAATGAAAGCCCTATCAGAGACTCAATGACTTCTTGGGCTTGCTTGTTTCTAAGGCTTATTTTCTACAACAGTTTTAGGTTTACAGCAAAATTGAGAAGGCAGTACAGAGATTTTTCTGCCCCCACCTGTGCCCAGCCTGCATACCTGCACAGACTCCCCATCAATCAACATCCCCACCAGAGGAATATTTGTGAAAGTCCATGAAACGACATTGACACATCATTATCACCCAAAGTCCATAGTGTACAATCGGGTCAATCTTGGTGGTGTGCATGCTGTGGGTTTGGAAAGATGTATCCTGACATGTATAGTGTCATACAGAGTAGTTTCAGTGCCCTAAAATCCTCACCTGTTCATCCTTTCCTCCACCCCAAGCTCCTGACAAGCACATCTTTTTACTGTCCTCATGGTCTTGCTTTTGCCATGTTTTGAAAGGATCTCAGTGGTGGCTAATTGGAGCCAGAAGAGGTCCCCCAGGGGAAGGTGTGGTGTCCAGACAAGGATGGGCTAAGTGGATGGGTTGATGAGGTAGAGGGGATAGCATCTGTTGATAGATTCAGATGAGCTATAGGGGGCGGGGGGGGGGGGGGCGGAGGTCCAGCACAGCCTTTGGATTTCGCCTTAGCAGCTTGGCAGGTAGGGGTGCAGGCGGCAGAGGCAGAAAGGAATAAGCCAGCAGTAAGACAGCAAGATAGGTCTCAGATTTGCTGATGTGAAGGTGGACGTCCAACGGTGGACCTGGTGTTGGGAGGAAGCTGGTGGTCCTTGGGCAGGCCCCAGCAAGACATGGGGCAGGTAAGCAGCAGCTGGCCCAGGTTGAGTGTCACCTTGTGAGGAGCACAGGCATGTGGGTTGGCAGAAGGTCTAGGGCTTCCCTTTGAGGACATGCCTGGTGTACTCACAGATCTGAGGGACAAAGGCAGGAGGAAAAGGCAAGATGGTCTGCAATGTGGCAACCAGGTTTGTCCTGCATGTGGGTCAGTGGAGGAGGGGTAGAGAGGAGTCACCGTGGATGGATCATGCTCTAAGCAGCTTGGTCTATCTCCATTCCAAGCCACAGCCTGGACAATGCAGCTCTGTCTCCCAAATACAGCGAAGCTCTGGACAGGCCAACACTGCTCTTCCAGGCCCTTCTCTCCCCCACCCCCACCGTCCCTGTCTAGGCAGAGCCTTGACCTGGCCTTCAAAGGCCACCCACTACACAAAGCAGCCTTCTGCTCCTCCCAACTGCTGGCCCTTGCTGGCCCCTCTGTACAGGGACCCAGAAGGACAGGAATGTACATAGTGAGGATCCACCCCTCCCCTCTTTCCCTTCCCATCCAAAGGTCACAACCTGTAGCAAAGAAATAAAACTTAACATGGGTAAAAATTAAATGCTTGCAGCAGACGGTTCCAAAGTCCCACAGGTGGGGGAGATACAAAAGATGCAAGTGGTGACCAAGTACAAAGTAAAGGCACAGAAGGTTCTCCAGATCCCTATGCACGGGGCCCACAGCACCCGGGGCATGGCAAGCCTCTGTAAATACTGGTCCTTGCTCCGTCCTGGGCCAGAGGGCACTACCTGTGGAGCCCCAGTGGCACTGGTGTCCGAGCCTGTCACTGGGTAAACTTAGATGTCTGCTGTCAGCGCCAGTCTTGGTGACCAGGGTTACCCTTGAGGGCCAGTACATCTCCCCTGGGAGCTAGGAAACCCGAAGGTGGAGGGTAGGAACCCCGAAGGTGGAAGGTAGGAACCCAAGAGCAGTCTTTGGGCCCAACTGGCTGTGCCTCGGCCTGTTTGGGAGGAGAAACGTTGTCCTACATTCTAGGCAGGGGCTGAGCAGTAAGGTGAAGTGCGGCAGCCCACCCCAGCACTCCCCCTGCAGAGTCCTGGGTCACAGACGCAGACATGGCTACCGATGGACCCCCAGGCCTCCTCCATTCTGCGCCCTGCACGGGGCGAACCCGGGCTCGAGGTATCAGCAGTCGCCTCCCGCAAGTGGGCCGAGTCGGAAGCTATTGCACAACGACCTCCTTCACCGCGCGCCTGCGGCCAGTCGGGGGCACCAGAGCCCACCCACCCCTGGGTCTGTGCACGTTCGTGGTGAGGACTGGGCTGCGCCCGGGTTTGGTGAGTGCTCGGGTGCGCGGAGCGGGGATCTGGGGCAGTTGCACGGGGTGTGAGGATCGAGCCGCGCGCGCGCGCGTGCTCGGCAGTAGGGGCGCGCGCCAGAGGGTGCGTGGGGCGGACCGGTTCTGTGTTTGGTGGGGACCAAGGCTCCGCGCTCCCATAGCTGGGGGTTTCGGGGAAAGGGCCACGCGTGCTGGCAGGGATGAGCCCGGTCTGCGGTCTTGGGATGGGAGTGGAGGGTGTGGGGCGGAGCTGCCCGGCTTGGGCCTTCTGTTTTGGAACCCCGGAGCACAGGCGCGAGCGCGCGCCCGCGGCACCGAAAACCAAACGGCTGTCCGGCAGCCTCTTCGCTTGTAGGGATACAATGTTTCCTTTCAAATAAGTGTACTTAACCATTTAAAACCACGACTTCAAGGCAAATATTAAGGAAATAACCATGTGGGTGTGGCAGAGAATGGGCAGAAGGCCGATGGGGGTGGTTGCAGCAGGTGGAAGGCACTGGAGACGCCAGCATCTGCCCAGAGCACAGAAGCCTGCAGCTCAGTGGGCCCCCGGGGAGGGGTGGGGCCAGAGTGGGCCTCAGCATCCTCCCCTGGACACTTGCCCACATGCCTGGTCAGATCAGAGGGTGGTCACGGCACTGCCTACACGACAGAGAAGCAGACAGAAGGCGGGAGGTTTGTGGGTACCTGAGTGCGAGACCCTAGGGGTCCTGCAATTCTCTCAAAGATGTGACTTCAATTGTATTTCACCACCTGTTTCAGACACCCAGCCTGAGTGAGAGCTGGGGAGAATATCAGGCTCCACCTATTCCACCAGGGACAGCAAGCCCAGGCCCCACGGCAGCTGACAGGATGGGAGCGCTGTGTGCTGTGTGCACTGAAAACGGCTCTCCCCGAAATATCTCCACCTGCCCAGAATCCCACCACAGGCGCTACAAACCCAGGCAGCCCCTGGAAGTCCTGTCCCACTTCCTGAGAGGGAGGAGGAGCCACTCCATAGATGAGGGTTCCCTCAAATAACCCCTTGCGCTCTCCTGTCCCAGCACCAGGCCCCGTCACTGCCAGCCCACATGCCCGTGTCTGCACCCAGAAGTCCTCTATGCTGCTTAGCTCCAGACCGGTCTCCCATCCCAGTGGACCCAGACTCCAGGGGCAACAAGGCCCCGCCCGGTAACCCCGATCTCTGCCCACAGGGACCACCTGGGGAGTTTCATCATCTCCCCTTTTTGGTAGCTGGGCCAGGAGATAGTTTGATGGCTCCTCAGTAGCTGCCCTCCCTTCTGCACACCCCCCCCTACACACACACACACACACACACACACACACACACACACGCTGGGGTCTGAGCCCTGAACTGCCGTGACTCACTCTGAGCTGTCCTCTGACCAGTGGGCCAGTAAACCACAGCCCCTGGTCTTGGCTCCCCGCAGGGCTGAGTGTGGAGGGGCCTGGATGGGAGCCCTTGACCTCTCACTGTCTCCTGTCTTGGGAGAATGAAGTTCTGCAGGGCAGCTGACTCTTCATTTTAGTTCCACCTGAGAGCCTAGCAGCTCCTGTCAGAACAAGAGAAGCAGGGCTGAGCCAGGGCCAGGGCCTCTGAGGACAGCAGCCCAAGTCAGCTTAGCCTTCCAGCCACCAAAGGGGCCACCACCTCCAGGATGGGGCAGCACTTGGGGCTTTGGTTTGCCATGGGAGGGACCCCTCTCACCCATCCCCTGCTTGCTTGCTTTTTTTCTTTTCTTTCTCTCTCTCCCCCCTCCCTCCCTCCCTCCTTCCTTCCCCCCTTTCTTTCATTTTTTCTTTCTTTCTTCCTTCTTTTCTTTCCTCTTCCCTCTCTCCCTCCCACCCTCCCTCCTTTTTTCTTTTCTTTATTTTTTTGAGAGACAGAGAAAGACAGACAGGAAGGGAGAGAGATGAATCAACTCATAGTTGTGGCACCTTAGTTGTTCATTGATTGCATTTTGTATGTGCCTTGACTGAGGGGGCTCAAGTCAAGCCAGTGACCCCTTGCTCAAGTCAGCTACTTTGGGCTTCAAGCCAGCGACCATGGAATCATGTCGATGATCCCAGGCTCAAGACGGCGAGCCTGTGCTCAAGCCAGCAACCTCGGGGTTTCAAACCCGGGTCGTCGGCATCTCAGGCCTATGCTCTATCCACTGTGCCGCCACCAGTCAGGCACCCATTCCTTCATTTAAAAAAACGGGGACTGCCTGACCAGGCGGTGGTGCAGTGGATAGAGTGTTGGACTGGGATGTGGAGGACCCAGGTTCAAGACCCCAAGTTCACCAGTTTGAGTGCGGGCTCATCTGGTTTGAGCAAAGCTCACCAGCTTGAACCCAAGGTCGCTGGCTTGAGCAAGGGGATACTCGGTCTGCTGAAGGCCCGCGGTCAAGGCACATATGAGAAAGCAATCAATAACAACTAAGGAACCGCAACGAAAAACTGATGATTGATGCTTCTCATCTCTCTGCGTTCCTGTCTGTCCCTATCTATCCCTTGCTCTGACTCTCGCTCTGACTCTGTAAAAAAAAAACAAAAATTTTAAAAAAACGGGGACTGAGGTTCGAATAATCAGTGTAAAAGCAGCAGCTCGCCTTTACCACATGTGGGGCACAAGGGGAACCATGCAGAGCACTCGTTAACCCACGCTAGCTCTGCGAGGCAGGTCCTTCCTCCTCAGAGAGACGCGGGTGCAGGGAAGCCAGGACCTGCCAGTCACAGGGGTTCAGGGCCGGGCTGGAATCCGGGAGGTCAGGTTCTAGGGGACAGACCCCAGACCCGTGCCCCACAGCACGGGCACACCTGGATAGTAACAGTAAGAGAAGCTTGATGCCTCTCAGCCCTCTGACCCTCAGCAGTACAAACACACACACAGCAGCCTTTCCACACAAGGACACCCAACAGGCCCAGGACACCGCTGCCCATGCCCCAGTGTGGACCAAACCTATCTCCTGTCAGAACCGGGGGGAAGTCCGGGGATGGGACAAGACTGGCCTCTCGTCTGATCCCCTCTGACCCATGCCCAGCCTCTAGGGTCCTAGGGGCCAGGGCGCTCGGCTTCAGAGCTGACAGGTCACATGTTCTGTGTCCCTCCTGGGACAGGCTGGGCCCCTGAGCCTTGGCCTCCCCCAAGGGCACTAGAACCCAAGCATCATGCCCTCCTAGCCCCTTGCTGCCTGGGCCCACCCTGTCCTGCACCTACAGCCCTGTCCTGGGAGTCTGGAAGCTTATCAGAGGCTACATAATGTAACTAGTCGTGAGCCTCTAATTACAGTACAACTGTCCGGAGGTAATATTTGTCTGGGGGAAACATGTGACTCAGCAATCTTTAGCGTAAATAAGTTAACAACTGGCCCAGCCCAGCCCGTCAGCCCAGCCCAGCCCAGCAATCAGAGACTAACAAGTAAGCACTGCCTGCCGGTCCCAGACCCAGAGCCCTGCTACCTGCGTCCCCCTCCCACCAACACGAGCCAGAGGGCTCTGGGGGTCCAGCCAGCCAGCAGACCCTGATTACAGAGGACAGATGGGCTGGGCCTGTCACTAGCCACTGAGCGCGTGAGGTAAGTCATGCCAGGGCCTGTGCAAGACGGTGACGTCTCTGGAGGACTCAGCCGCATCAGAGGCTGACCCCCTGGATAGAGGAACAAGACAGGCTTCTTTCGGGGGCCCTTGGGCACAGGCAGATCTTCAGAGGAAGGAAACATGGCTCTCACCTATCCTCTAAAGGGCACAGCCACAGCCTGAGTCCACAGGGGCTGCTGTGCTCACCTGCACACGCCTCCGGCCGCCAGGCCGGCACCACTCCCTGCCCTCCACCCCCCCCCCCCCCCCCCCCGGCACAGCCAGGCCCCAGGTCCTGGACCAGCGTGCAGTGCTGTCCAGCAGGCAGCAGAGTGACCAGGCTCCACGTCCCATGAGGGGAACTTCCAGAGCCTAAGTCTGAGCTGAACTCCGCACAGCTGAGCGCTCTGAGTTAGAGGCCAGGTAGGGCTGGGCAGTGGGCACAGTCCAGCTCCCGTGTTGCACAGGGTGCCTGTGCTTTGAAGCAAAACCCAGGAGAGCTGCCTCACACTTGAAATGGGGATTTTGAGGTCAGAACAGACTGCTGGCCTTGCAGAGGTCACTCCCAAAGCAAGTGCCAGGACTTCTGCCACAAGGACCTGGCAGGTAGCAAGTGCGGCTGTCCAACTGCTTCTCCCTCCACTGATCTGGGGTCCTGGCATCTGCAAGGTCTTCCTCCAGCCTCTGCATCCTCAAGGGCCCGCAGTGAAGAGGGGACCTTGGTGGTCTGGAGAGGGGTGCGAGGTGAGGGCTGGACCTGCGTGTGGACAGGAAGGTGGGTGGGGTGCAGGGAGCTTGGTTCTGGCTACGTATATATCCGGGTCTCTGTGATGGCATCCCACTGTCCCAGCGCTGACACCCACTTCTCTGTGGCAGCTTTTCCTAAGGGCCTGGCACCCCAGGATGGAGGTGTCCCCTGAGCAGCGGGGTGAGGGACCGGTGCTGGTCCGCAGGCAGCGCCCGGCGCCCCCAGGCCTGCGTGAAAGGCTGAAGGCCCGGCTGCGGCAGAGCTGTGTGTGCAGCGTGCAGGGGGCCCGTGCGCTGGTGCACGACCTGCTGCCCGCCACGCACTGGCTGTGCAGGTATCGCCTGCGGGAGGACCTGCCGGGCGATGTCATGTCTGGGCTGGTCATTGGCATCATCCTGGTGCCCCAGGCCATTGCCTACTCGCTGCTGGCAGGCCTGCAGCCCATCTACAGCCTCTACACGTCCTTCTTCGCGAACCTCATCTACTTCCTCCTGGGCACCTCCCGCCATGTCTCCGTGGGCATCTTCAGCCTGCTCTGCCTGATGGTCGGGCAGGTGGTGGACCGCGAGCTCCTGCTGGCTGGCTTTGACTCCGCCCAGGAGGTCCGAGGGCCCAGGGACAACAGCAGCACCCTCAACGCCTCAGCCGGCACACTGGCGCTCGGGATGCAGGACTGCGGGCGGGACTGCTACGCCATCCGCGTCGCCACCGCTCTCACCCTGGTGGTCGGGATTTACCAGGTGAGTAGCCGGCCACAGGGGAGGTGCCGCTGAGATGCTGGGAGCAGCCCCGCTCAGGTGCTCACTGCCCAGCTGGAAGGGCCCAGCCTGGGGGAAGCACAAGGCTGGGGCCTCCGAGGACAGGGGGTTTAACCACAAGAATAGGACAGACCAAGGTGCAGGCAGAGGCAGGCCCGAGATGGTGCCCCAGGACGGACCACCTGCGAGGCTGAGGGTGTCCAGGGCCCGGGAACCTGTCTGCCGGCTGCAGCTTGGGCAGGGATAGGTAGCCGGAGTGTGGCTTCAGCTTCAGACATGCTTGACTGGCCCACATGGCCTTCTGAGGCTTACTGTCCCGGGTGGGACTCGAGAGGGCTGCCTGCCTTGCCATGGCCTCCCCGTTCCTGGCCTTCTCTTGTACCAGGCCTGTCCCTCCCTCCCGACACTGTGTCACCCTCCCATGGACTCCGAGTCTCCCGGGAGGGGGCAGTGCCACTTCTGGGGCAGGAGGAGGAGCTTCCTTCCCGTGCTGGTCAGGCCCTGCACTGCTGCCACCCTTTCCAGCCGCAACAGCTGGCTCCCTTTCTGACACTCTGCCCACAGGTCCTCATGGGCATCCTCCGGCTGGGCTTTGTGTCTGCCTACCTCTCACAGCCGCTGCTCGATGGCTTTGCCATGGGGGCCTCAGTAACCATCCTGACTTCCCAACTGAAACACCTGCTGGGTGTGCAGGTCCCACGGCACCAGGGGCTGGGCATGGTGGTCAGCACGTGGCTGAGCCTGCTGCGTAACGCCGGGCAGGCCAACCTGTGTGATGTGCTCACCAGTGCCGTGTGCCTGGCAGTGCTGCTGGCCGCCAAGGAGCTCTCGGACCGATGCCGGCACCGCCTGAAGATGCCCCTGCCCACGGAACTGCTGGTCATCGTGGCGGCCACTCTTGTTTCCCACTTTGGGCAGCTCCATGCACGCTTTGGCTCCAGTGTGGCCGGTGTCATCCCCACTGGCTTCATGGCCCCACGGGTGCCAGACCCCGGGCTGATGCGGCGTGTGGCGCTGGACGCTGTGCCCCTGGCCCTCGTGGGCTCTGCCTTCTCCATCTCGCTGGCAGAGATGTTCGCCCGCAGCCACGGCTACTCTGTGCGGGCGAACCAGGAGCTGCTGGCCTTGGGCTGCTGCAATGTGCTGCCAGCCTTCTTCCACTGCTTTGCCACCAGCGCTGCCCTGGCCAAGACCCTGGTGAAGACGGCCACCGGCTGCCGCACACAGCTGTCCAGCGTGGTCAGTGCCGCCGTGGTGCTGCTGGTGCTGCTGGTGCTGGCACCACTGTTCCAGGACCTGCAGCGGAGCGTGCTGGCCTGTGTCATCGTCGTCAGCCTGCGGGGGGCCCTGCGCAAGGTGAGGGACGTCCCGAAGCTGTGGCGGTTCAGCCGGGCCGATGCGCTGGTCTGGGTCGCCACTGCAGCCACCTGCGTGCTGGTCAGCTCCGAGGCCGGGCTGCTAGGGGGTCTGCTCCTCTCACTGCTCATCCTGGCCGGCCGCGTACAGCGCCCACGTGCTGCCCTGCTCGCCCGCATCGGGGGCTCCGGCTTCTACGAGGATGCTGCGGAGTTCGAAGATCTTGTCCCCGAGCCTGGGGTGCGTGTATTCCGCTTTGCTGGGCCGCTCTGCTACGCCAACAAGGACTTCTTCCTGAGGTCCCTTTACAACCTCACGGGGCTGGACCCTGGGCATGCAGTGGCCAGGAGGAAGGAGCAGGGCCCGGGAGCAGGGGTCAGTGAGGGAGACCCCATCGAGGACCAGGGCCAGGGCCCAGTGAGCAACACGGCTGCATTGGTGCCCATGGCAGCCGGCTTCCACACGGTGGTCATCGACTGCGCCCCGCTGCTGTTCCTGGACGCAGCTGGGCTGGCCACACTGCAGGGTCTGCGCAGAGACTACAAGGCCCTGGGCGTTGCCCTGCTCCTGGCCTGCTGCAGCCCCTCAGTGAGGGACGCCCTGAGGAGAGGGAACTTCTTCGGGGAGGGTCAGGGGGACGTGGATGAGGGGCAGCTGTTCCACAGCGTGCACAATGCTGTGCAGGCGGCCCAAGCCCACCACAGGGAGCAAGTGCCCACTGTCTCCTCACCCTAGTGGAGGCAGCATGGCCCAGACCCTGCTCCCTCCCAGAGCTCACGCAGGTGCTCTGTGAGGCACTGTCCTCACACTACCAACCAGCCAGACCGATTCTTTCTGGGGGCATGGGTGCCATCTCCTCCCTGAAGGGGCAAGGGAGCCTTTAAAACAAATGCCAGCACAGGGCAGAGCTAGAGCGTGGTGCTATGTGTCCATGGGGGCCATTTGACAGTGTTACCATCCTATCTGAACAAGCGCCCTGAGCCAATCATGTGGTCTTCAGGATGCCAAAAAAGACACTGGTCTTTGACACACCCCCCCCCCCCCCGCAGCCTCCACACCACCTGGTGAGAGCTGGCAGCTCTGGACAGAGGTGTGAGGATCCCTGTGTCTCTGGAAACCCCTTAACACACAAACCCAAGTGGTCCTTACACTCTGTGCCTAGGCCCCAGCTGGGCCTTGCAAGGCCAAAGGTGACGTGATCAATGCAACCTCGGCGTGGCCCTCGGGCACAGCATTCCCGCAAGGCCGGACCTATGAATACCCGACACAGGGCATATGTGGGCACGCTCATCGGAGCCGGTCCAGCCATGACGCCAGGGCAGCCCTTCCCTGAGCCTCCAGGATTACCTCCAGCAGGACGCCAGCTGTGCCTGGTCCTGGGGCCACCCCAGCACCCATGGTCCCAGTGAGCCAGGGAGGACATCCTCCCTCCTCCCCTCCCCACAGGGCGCTTTGCTAGGAAGTGTCGGGGTGACGGCTCCTTCCCCTGTGCCCCTCCCATAGTGTGCACTGTGCTGTCCTCCACAGCCAACATGGTCTTCAGCTCTGTAGAGTGGGCTCTGCCCGGCCACTCCCAGGCTTTCACCTCTCTGACACCTACCTGGCTGTGACGAGGTCCAGTAGCCAGTGGGTCCGGACCTGCTTGATGCCACCATGAGGGACAGCACCCACATAGGCTAGGTTGAGCTGCTGGTCCCAGCTGAGGTCATACTGGTCAGCCTGGCTGTGTGGCAGTGGGGGGCTGGGGACAGAACAAGGGTGTGGGGGCATTAGTCCCCATGGGCACAGCCCACAGGGCAGTCACATCTAACATCCCGCACCTACAAAGCCAGGACCTGGACCCGCCTGGAACACCAGGCTTCAGCGGACAGACTGGAGAGGGTCTGCCAGTGAGTTATCCTGTCCTTGATGGAATAAAACAACTCCCACCACTAGAAATGTTATGAAGTCTCATGTTTGTAGGCATCAGGGGCTCCCAGAGGAGAGAGGACCACACCCCCACCCTGCTCCTCGCCTCACCGGCTGCAAATCTGAGATCAAAAGTCTGACACGGAGGGAGCCAGGGACATACAGGGAGAGGGGCAGGCAAGTACAGGGGACAGTTCCCCCTGCCGGGATATCCTCAATTCCTGGGCCGGCCCACTGGGGGAGGGTTCTGGTGTGCTGAAAGAAGTGTCCTGAGCCACAGCCAATCCCAAGGCCTGGGCTCAACCCCCAGGCAAACTCAGGGCCTGGCCGCAGGCCTTCCCCACACGGGGTCCTCCCTCAGATAGAGAACCCCTGTGACACCCCACGGAGCCAGTGGACAGAGAGGAGACCGCACTCCGACAGGGTGGGCCCCAGAGGAGTCGGTGTAGGCAGCGCCTGTTGCGCGGAATGGGTGTAGGAGCCTACGGGTCCCTTCACGGCGGCGTCAAGGGGGTACCAGAGGCCCCGGAGCCCGGAACGCAGCCCTGTGTAAAGAGGAGCGCACAGCGGGACAGAGGCGAACTGGACCGCTCCAGCCCGTTTCCCCGCTTGTGGCGCTCACCAGAAGCCAGTGCTCCTCCAGAAGGGCCTCAGGGGCCGCAGCACGCGAGCCGCGTCCACACGCACCAAGTGCGGGGCCTCAGCCAGGACCGTCGGGGATCCGGCCAACAGCGCTGCCAGGAACGCGAGCAGCAAGGCCCCGGACCCAGGGGGTCGCACGGCCCGGGCGCGCATGGTTGGGCGCGGCGCGGGGGTACCCTCGGCTCCTGCAGGCCTCCGGGGTCCTCTGCGATCCCGGTCGGAGTCGAGATCGGCGCCACGCCGGCCGGTTCCGCCTCCGGGTCGCGCGCCACATGACCTCCATCGAGGGGCGGATCCTTGGAGCCCAGACATTGGGCCTGGGGCGGGGCTTGGGTGGGCCGGGTGGGGGGGAGTGGACAGAGGTCAGGAGGTGGGCGTGGCGGCCTTAGGTGGGCGGGGCTGGCCAGTTCTGGTTAGGTCCCGCCCTGCTCCAGCCGCTGGGGGTGGGTTGCTGCTTCCACAGGGAAGTTCCTCCCGCGCACCTTCCTCGCCCACCAGGATGTCAGCTCTGCCCCGCGGGCCATGCGTGGGGGCCCTTAGAAGCCCACTCCTCTGGTCAGCGGCACGAGGGTGAGCTGCCGTTCTGTGGCGGCGTCAGAAGGTGCCCTGGGGGCCGGGAAGTGTCTACTGGGCAAGTCAGGTGGGCTGCTTACTGGCTCGGCTGGTGGGGAGAGGTGGTCACACGTTGGACACTAGGATCAGCTGATAGATTGGATGTGTGGGAAGAGCAAAGTCAAAGATGACCCCTGGGTTTAGGGGGCTGTGGTCGGAGACAAGCTGCCTCTGAGAAGCCAGATGCTCATTTATAGTAGACTGGGGTAGCATGAGGTGGGTGTGAGTGGAGGGGTCCTGGTGTGAATGTTTACATGTTAAACTGCCTGTTCCTGAGTAGGTCATACATTTCAGACCACTTAACATCCAGTCCAGGGGTAGTCAACCTTTTTATACCTACCGCCTACTTTTGCATCTCTGTTAGTAGTAAACTTTTCTAACCGCCCACCAGTTCCACAGTAATGGTGATTTATAAAGTAGGGAAGTAACTTTACTTTATAAAATTTATAAGGCTGAGACAACCGGCCAGGGCTGGACCTTCATTTTTAAAGCATACATTTTGCTGGATTTAGAATTCCAAGTTACAGCAAATTAAATAATATAATAATAATTACTTACCAAGTACTTTATATCGGATTTTCGCTAAGTTTGGCAGAAGAAATCTTTATAAAACAACTTACTATAGTTAAATCTATCTTTTTATTTATACTTTGGTTGCTCTGCTACCGCCCACCCTGAAAGCTGGAACTCCCACTAGTGGGCGGTAGGGACCAGGTTGACTACCACTGATCCAGTCTGTCCCTGCATAACCCCTTTCAGCAGCCGAGCCTCGCCACCCTGCAGTCAGCCAGTGTCCCTTAGGTTGGTGACACAACAGTGTTTGAAGAGAGAGGGGCTGGTAATTTTCTAAAAGCGATGGGAGACATCAGCCACAGAACCAGGAAGTGCTGTGAAGCCCATGATGATGATGTGGGCTCTTAGGGCAGCAGGGCAGAGGCCTGCCACCTTGACCATCTACAGTAACTGGCCACCAAGACCAGCTGGCCATGAAACGAAAACCTCAACGTCCTAAGAGAAAATGACTGCAAACTTGGAATTCTAAAGCCAGCAGAATGTATGCTTTAAAAATGAAGGTCCAGCCCTGGCCAGTTGTCTCAGCGGTAGAGCATTGGCCTGGCGTGCGGGAGTCCTGGGTTCGATTCCTGGCCAGGGCACACAGGAGAAGTGCTCATCTGCTTCTCCAACCCCCCCCTCCTTCCTCTCCGTCTCTCTCTTCCCCTCCCGCAGCCAAGGCTCCATGGGAGCAAAGTTGGCCCCGGGTGCTGAGGATGGCTCTGTGGCTTCTGCCAGGCGCTAGAGTGGCTCTGGTTGCAACAGAGCAACGTCCCAGATGGGCAGAGCATTGCCCCCTGGTGAGCATGTTGGGTGGATCCCGGTCGGGCGCATGCGGGAGTCTGTCTGACTGTCTCCCCGTTTCCAACTTCAGAAAAATACAAAAAAAAAAAAAAAAATGAAGGTCCAATAAACATTACAGAGAAACAAATGCTGACAACGTTGTCACCAAGGAGACAGTGAACAGTGTCCTCCCAGGAGGAGGCTGATCACAACAGACTGGGGGCAAGGCAGGAAAGGGCCACAAAGGAAAATTTAGTGAGGAGTGACTTGGAAAAACAATAATAATGATTGTGTGAGACCTACAATATATCCAGGGAGTCAAAACATGCAACAATGTGCTGACCTCTGGTGGGGCAGTGGATAGAGCATTGACCTGGAACACTGAGATCGTAGGCTTGAAACCCCAGGCTTGCCTGGTCAAAGCACATATGACAAGCAACCAATAAACAACTAAAAATGTTGATACTTCTCATTCCTCCCTCCCCTTCTCTCTATAAAAGTCAATAAATAATATATACTTTTTAAAAAGTGTGACAGCGCCTGACCTGTGGTGGCGCAGTGGGATAAAGCGTCAACCTGGAAACACTGAGGTTGCCGGTTCAAAACCCTGGCTTGCCTGGTCAAGGCACATATGGGAGTTGATGCTTCCTGCTCCTCCCCCTTTTCTCTCTCTCTCTCTCTCTCCCTCCTCTCTCTCTAAAAATCAATAAATTAAAAAAAAAATTAAAAGTGTGACAGTGACATGGAAGTTGTGAGAAGAGGGAACAGTGTGATCTGCTTGCCCCAGTCAAGACCTGTGAGTATGATTGTCCTTGGTGAAGGGACTTTGCAGGTGAGATTACATTGAAGATCTTGAGCCGGGGAGATTATCTGGGATTATCCGCGTGGGCTTTAAATGTCATCGCAGCAGCATTCTTGTGAGGGGGAGGAAGAGGACAGGGAAGAGGCCAGATCTCAGAAAAGAAATGCAAAGATGGTTCTGAAATTTGTACCCAGCCAGGGCACAGCTACAAAGAGAGGTGTGTGTGTGTGGGGGGGGGGGGCATTAATACAGGGCCTTATTTATATAAAGCAGATATATTGTTAGGCTTTTCGTTTCTATCTCTGGCTGAAAGGAGAGAAGGGAGGTGGGCAGGGGTCTCTAGGTCTAGGCGGCACTCTCCCTGGGACATCCCCTGTCCATGGTATCATCAGTCTCCCATCACCCTTTCTTTTCTTAAACAAAAGATTGTATTTTATCGTCAACGAAGTCCAGCCTGTATCTCTAAGACAGGTAAAAAACATTTTCCTACTCCCTGCCCCCATTTTTCTGACTATATTGAATGCTTTTGCATATTTTCTGTATTCTTGACTTTTGAGGCCTTGGTCTTGGAGAGACTGCCCCTGTCCCAGGGCCCACTAATCCCAGGAGCTGGCTAAAACTCCCCTGTGAGTGCCTTTGATTGCAAATTAACCCATCCAGGGCCCACCCCCATCAGCTCCTCCATCTCACCCTCAGATACCAAGCCAGGTACTAGATAAGTAGGGACTGCCCTCCCGACAGCCCAGGCCGCTGAATTTATTCACACTATACGATCCTAAACTCATTCCGTGCTCCTCTGCTGCTTCAGCCTCTCCTTCCTGTGAAATCCCCAATCAAGCTCTGGGGCATTCTCTTCTGGTTCCTGCTTCTGCCTCCTGGCCCAAATTGGTGCTTCCCCGCATGGCAGGGCATCCCTCTTTCCCCTGGGAAATGTAAGTAATAAGTTATTCCTTCAAAGGCAGGTGTCTCAGCCTCTGTCACCTTACCACATCTGATTAGAACAAATCCTGGGTACCAATTTTTTTTTTTTTTTTTTTTTTCTGAAGCTGGAAACAGGGATAGACAGACAGACTCCCGCATGCGCCCGACCAGGATCCACCCGGCACGCCCACCAGGGGGCGACGCTCAGCCCACCAGGGGGGCGATGCTCTGCCCCTCTGGGGCGTCGCTCTGCCGCGACCAGAGCCACTCTAGCGCCTGGGGCAGAAGCCAAGGAGCCATCCCCAGCGCCCAGGCCATGTTTGCTCCAATGGAGCCTTGGCTGCGGGAGGGGAAGAGAGAGACAGAGAGGAAGGGGGGGTGGAGAAGCAGATGGGCGCTTCTCCTGTGTGCCCTGGCAGGGAATCGAACCCCGGGACTTCTGCACACCAGGCCGACGCTCTACCACTGAGCCAACTGGCCAGGGCATGGGTACCAATTTTAAAGCACAGATGCTGTGCTACTGCTATGACAGTGGAGGAAAGGTTACATGTGCTAGAATGCAAGGAGCTGGACAAGGCCAGCAGTTGGCTTCTGGGGGTCCTGGCCCTGCCCACACCTGAAACACACAAGCAGGGTGTGTACGATGTTAGGTCCTGGCCACAAAGCTAGAGCAGTGAGACAGAGTGACACCGGCCGCCCCGGGGACACAGCAGATCCACACAGTGGCATGGATTCACAAGAAGGGCCTTTATCATACAGTCATGTAGTTTTGTAAACTTTGCTAAACGAAGATTTCGTGACCCGGAGGTCCTCACACTATCTCGGATTCCCTCTGCCACACACACTTCCTCTCTCTCGCTGGGGTGGTGGCGAGGGAGAAGGGGCACTTCTGGGATCTGGCCAAGGGGAAGTCAAGTTGTGGAAACATCAGCGGGGGTTAATCGAGTGTGTCTGTGTCGCTTGCAGTCACTTCCCTGCACAGTGAAGTTAAGGCCAGACATCCTGGTACAGAAGCAGCTTTCAGGAACACCAATGGCAATTAACCAAGAGGAGCGGCTCACACGAGCTGTTGGGAAGGGATTAAACATGTTGCTGACTTGACAGGAAATGCTGGCGTCCACAAGATAAGCTGGAATCTCACAGTGATGTGACAAAGACATGGTTTAAGAAGGCTATCAGATCAGTGGGGGCATCTCAGATCAGACACGGCTCAGGAAAGTGCACCTGAAACTTTCCAGCTAGCAGATGGAAGAATCTAGACAACATTCTCTCCGAATCTGACAGCAGCCTTAACAGCGTAGGTGATACAAGCAGTGATGAGGAGTCCAGCGGAAGCATCTGTAAAACAGCCGTCTTGACTTGTTTTCCAGCGGGCTGTGGTAGAGGGACTCAATTGTCTGTCTCTGTTGTCCCTGGAAAATTATATTGCAAAATCATTGTAAAAAGAGACCATACAAAATGTACAGGGGAGGCCCTGGCCGGTTGGCTCAGTGGTAGAGCGTCGGCCTGGCGTGCATAAGTCCCGGGTTCGATTCCCGGCCAGGGCACACAGGAGAGGCACCCATCTGCTTCTCCACCCCTCCCCCTCTCCTTCCTCTCTGTCTCTTTCTTCCCCTCCCGCAGCTAAGGCTCCATTGGAGCAAAGATGGCCCGAGCGCTGAGGATGGCTCCTTGGCCTCTGCCTCAGGCGCTAGAGTGGCTCTGGTCACAACATAGCGACGCCCGGATGGGCAGAGCATCGTCCCCTGGTGGGCAGAGCATCGCCCCCTGGTGGGCGTGCCGGGTGGATCCTGGTCGGGTGCATGCGGGAGTCTGTCTGACTCTCTCTCCCCGTTTCCAGCTTCAGAAAAATACAAAATGTACAGGGGAAGAGTATCACAATGGATTAGGAATTATGAATAAAATTTGTGGTATTTATGGATTTTGTGATGTTTGTGCTATTAGTCAATTTTTAAAAATATTATTCTGCAATAAGCATATGCCCTTTTGTTATTTAAAACATATTTTTAAACTTACTGAGTTTTGTGAGGAAGGAAGAGGGAGAGAGAGGAACATTGAGTTGTTTCTGTACATGCCCTGAGCAGGGATCGTACTAGCAACCACTGTGCTTCAGGACGATGCGCTAACCAAATGAGCTATCTAACCTGGGCCTATTAGTCAATTTTTTTTTTTTTGCATTTTTTTGTTTTTTGGAATTTTTCTGAAGCTGGAAACAGGGAGAGACAGTCAGACAGACAGGTCCCGCATGCACCCGACCGGGATCCACCCGGCACGCCCACCAGGGGCAACGCTCTGCCCACCAGGGGGCGATGTTCTGCCCATCCTGGGCGTCGCCATGTTGCGACCAGAACCACTCTAGCGCCTGAGGCAGAGGCCACAGAGCCATCCCCAGCGCCCGGGCCATCTTTGCTCCAATGGAGCCTTGGCTGCGGGAGGGGAAGAGAGAGACAGAGAGGAAGGCGCGGCGGAGGGGTGGAGAAGCAAATGGGCGCTTCTCCTGTGTGCCCTGGCCGGGAATCGAACCCGGGTCCTCCGCACGCTAGGCCGACGCTCTACCGCTGAGCCACCGGCCAGGGCTCAATTTTTTAAAAATATTTTATTTATTGATGTTTAGAGAGAGGAGAGAGAGAAAGAGGGGTGGGAGAAGCAGGAAGAATCAACTCATACTATTTTGCTTCTTGTTTGTGCCTTGACCAGGCAAGCCCGGGGTTTTGAACCGGTGACCTCAGCATTCCAGGTCGGTGCTTTATTCACTGCGGTCAGGCCCTGTTAGTCTATTTCTTTTAAAATGTTTAATTTGTTGTGATTTCTCCTCTCATTCCAACTAAATATGTATCTAATTTTGTTATGATAATTTTGCACTTTTTCTTAAAATGCTGCACAAACCTAGAAAGGCTCAACATCATATTCATGGGATCCCTTGGCCCCATGGTTGGAGCCATATGTCTTGAGGTTCAGGGAAGGGGAAGGAGGTGGGCAATGAGCTGAGTGTTCAGTATCTGGGACTCAGAGCCCCAGCGCACAGACACTCTGAGGAGCCCCATGGGCAGGGGTGTGCCGCGGACCAGCTCGGCTCCTAATAACGGTGAGGAATTAAGGAAACACACTTATCAAAACAAAAACGATGGGCCTGACCTGTGGTGGCGCAGTGGATAAAGCGACGACCTGGAAATGCTGAGGTCGCCGGTTCAAAACCCTGGGCTTGCCTGGTCAAGGCACATATGGGAGTTGATGCTTCCAGCTCCTCCCCCCTTCTCTCTCTCTGTCTCTTCTCTCTCTCTCTCTCCTTCTCCCTCTCCTCTCTAAAATGAATAAAAAAAAAAAAAATTAAAAAAAAACAAAAAAAAACAAAAACGATGGGACCGGGAAGACTCTTCAAAATGCCTGGCAGAATCCGAGTGACCCAGTGCCCCATAGCCCCAGTTGCACATCCAAGGCTAAGACAGGAACTCTCCCAAGGCATAAAACAGGATACACTAGTGAAATCTACGAACATCTGAAAACAAACAGTCAGAGGAAGGGGATGTAAATTGCTTCAAGCAACCTAAGGAAGCAAGTGAAGTGGGTGCAAATACTCAGCATCACAGCCAATATGGAGATGGAGGGGGGAGAACTTAGCCTTTTGCTAAGCCTCAAATCTACAATGGCTTTTTGCCATTTACGGTCCACAACAGGGGTGCCTTCCCTTTCCTTGATTATCCCACTCCAGGACCTTCATACCCTGTTTTCCCCATGCCTGAACGTCCCCTCCCTGCCCCACTGCTTCAGGCCAACTCCTCCTGGTCACTCAGCCCTGGCTCCCTCTGTCCACTGCAGGCACCAAGGCATTAGGTGGCTTGTTTTTCAGTTTGTTGTGCTTCTCTGCCCAGAACTAAGCTCCAGGAGGGCAGGGATGCCAGACCAGAGTCCCAGGCCCATATTGGACACTCAGTGAACACTTTCTAGACCAATGATGAGCCCTCCTGGGATTGGGGGGAGGGAGTCTTCTCCCATCTTTCCAGAGGCCTGCTCCTGGTCTTCATCTTCCCAGGGGCCTGCTCCCATCCCCGGCGCCCCGGCCCCCGACGCCTCTCCCCAGAATCCACTCCCAGAATTTCCCTCTGCCTCCCTCAGCTACGCTACCAGCGGTTGGGATAGTTTTCAGGTGTTTCTTCGGCAGCATTTGGGACCATTACACCCTCTTGAGGGGCATTATCATCCCTTGACTGTGTCCCTCACTCCGTTTTTCTTCTCCTCTGGGACCCTGGGGCCCCGCCCTTCACGGCACCTGTGGGAAGCACCCAGCTTCTCCAAGGCCCTGCAGCCCTGCCAGGGTGGGGGGTACTTAGTTCAAGGGCAGCGCACAACTCGGCAGGGACTTAGGCCGGTCCCTAGGCTTTGCATACATCTCCCAGTTCGGCCATGAGCATTGCCGTCTGCGTTCAGGTTCACAAGAGCAAGGGTCCTTTAGTGCTGGCAGACGATGGAGCAAGATGACCGCGTGGACACGACTCCAGAGCCGCTTGGACAAGACAACGCTGTGCGTGCTGGGCCGCCCCTCTGCAGAGCCGGATGCTCTGCTGACAGGGCTTGGGGGTGGGATTCACTGCCCTCCTTGGAGCGCGGTTTCATATCGGAGAGGGGTCCAGGACCGTCCGGGACGGAAAACGAGGACAGGGCCCGGAGAGGGGAATACCAGCCCCTCTGGCTTCCCAGGGAGAACTGATGGGCGGGGCTCCAGCAAGGCCATCCTCGAACAGGCGAGGCAGCAACATCCGTTTCGGGAAGCCGCGTGCGGGAAGCCGAGTCCCGGCTCCATACTCCAGCTCACCAAACCGCCCCACAGGGCCCTGTTCCGGCCCTGTGCCTACCCTGTGCCGGCCCTGGCTGGGACCTCGGCTCTGCAGGCTCAGCCCGCCTCCCGCCCTCAGGCCCCGCCCCAAACCCGCCCCTAAACCCGCCCCCTCCCCTTAGGCCCAGCCCGGTAGGCCCTGCTTCCCCGCCGCAGACCCCGCGGCCTCCGCCCCTACAAGCCTCACTTTCCCGCGTCAGCCCCGCCCCCTGTCGGCCCCGCCCCATCTCCCGGCCCCGCCCCACAGGCCGCGCCTCTCTCGGCCTCGCTGGTCCGCCCCGCCCCGCCGCCTGGCCCGGCCGGGTCCTAAGGGTGCGCGCCTGCGCAGTGGCGGCGGGCGCAGTCGGAAGCCCGGCGCGGACTGCGGGGTACAGCTGGGACCACGGCCTCTCTTGCCAGCAGCGCGGACCCGGCTCTCGCCCGCCGCCGGGGGTCGGGCCGCCCCGGCCGGGAATGGCGGCGGCGGCCGAGCCCGGGGCCCGCGCCTGGCTCGGCGGCGGTTCGCCGCGTCCGGGAAGCCCGGCCTCCAGCCCTGATCTGGGCAGCCGAGGCCGCGCGCGGCTGGGGCCGGAGTCGGGGTCGGGGTCCGGGCCGGGGTCGGGGCCGGAGCGGGCAGGCTCCCGGCCCCCGGGCTCCGCTACGCCGGGCCATATCTTCCGGAAGGTGACGCTCACCAAGCCCACCTTCTGCCACCTCTGCTCCGACTTCATCTGGGGTCTGGCCGGCTTCCTGTGCGACGGTGAGCGCCCGCGCCCCTATCGCAGACTGCAGCCCCTGGCGCGGGCTGGGCACCTTATCTCTGGCCTCTGCATTCCCAGCAATGGCCTTACCAAGGGCCAGAATTCCCCACGGAGGTGATGAGGACCAGTTCTGCCTGGGGTTTGAGGGCGACCGGTGCCCGCGGCTCCTCCCCAGTAACTCCCTGCGTGGGCTTCTTCACCTGAGTCAGGACCCAATGGGAGAAGAACAGGGGGCCCTGCGTGAGGCAGGGTGAGGGGAGGGGCGGGGCAGGGATGGGGATGAGGCCAGTCCACCCTGAGCAGGTCAACTCCTCTGAGCAGGGCCGCCCTGGGCTGCTGATTCCTGGGCTACTGACTCCTGTGCTCTGGTGCTGGTCCACAGAGGCCTGGTGTTTGCATTGCTCACGCTCAGACTCCAGGACAGCCGGCCCTGAGGCCTGCAACCCAAAGTTCGGCATGCCCCAACAGGGCTTCCATCCGGCTGCCAAGACAGGGCTGGGTGAAAAGGCCCTCCCTCGTTCGGCTCCTGGGCAGCCAGTGTGTGCTTCCAGAGTCCTGCTCCCTTCCTCAGGGCAGGTGGGAGGACCCTGGGGAGCACAGCTGCCCAGGCGCCTGCTCAGGAAGACAGGGCTCTGGCTCTGGGACAGAGGGACAACTCAAGGAGAAGTCTGCAGAGACCAGGTCTAGGCTGGGTAGAGGAGGCTGAGCCCTTTACACAGGATTCCTTCTGTCAGGGTAAATGGTTGTCCCGACACCCCCAGGACTGCCCCAGGAGGCCTGACCAGCTGGCACGGGGGTGGTGACCCCTGGTTTTTCTGTCATATTGGAAACATTGCACTGCCCTGCCTCCCCTGGGAATCGCAGGAGGCTCACCTAAGGTGGGAGACGTGCTTGTGCAGGCTGAGTCAGCTCCAGTCTGAGGCTACACCCAGGGCCCCTGAACAGGTGAGAGGTGGTGAAGGCAGAAGACAGCAGCTCATGGAAAGAGGCTGAGCATGGGGGTGATTTGGAGGCTTTCACTGGGCAGCTGTGTGAACATCTTCCCACTGCTGTGAAGAAGGGGCTGGTGATCTCAGCAAGCAGAGGAGACTGACAAGGATGTGGGAAGAAGAGCCCCTCCTCTGGCAGGAGCACCCAGGACTTGTGGTGTGGGGTGATGGGGCCCTATCTTAATGGGCCAGAGAAGGAAGCTGGACGCCGCCTGCCCACAGCTCCTGCCTTCTGTGGCAGAGCTGGTCTGGCTGCCAAGAGGAGAACTCACTCCTCAGTCTCTGTGTCTCCCTGTTTCTCCCACCTGAGCCTAGACTGCTTCCAGAATAATATATATTTTTAAGTTTTCCATTGATTTGAGAGGTGGGGGTGGGAGTAGGGTGGGGAGAAGAGTTGGAGAGAAAGAAGCATCAACTCTCTGTTCCACTTAGTTCCATTTAGTTGTGCACTCAGATTGCTTCTCTTACATGCCCTGACCAGGGATCAAACCCACAACCTTGGTGTGTTGGAACCAATGCTCTCTTTACTAAGCCAGCCATCCAGCCAGGACCTAGAGTTTTCTGTGAAGCAAGGCCTTGGCCTGCTCTCCCAGCCTGGGGAGGAGCTTGTCTGTCTCCTAGGGGTCGGGTGGGACGGCACTATCTGTGGCCCCTGGGCAGTCTCACCTAAGGCTGTGTTGTAGACTTGTCCATTCCATCCCACCCCAGGCCCCCTCATCCTCACAGATCCACCCATGCTGCATGTGCCTCCAGAGGCTGCCCTGCCCACTTGTCTTGAGGTCTCTCCCTTTCCTGTTTTGCTTGGGGTCCATTTCCCAGCTGAGCCTTAGTCTCACTGGGCCTCCCCAGGACGAGTGGGGATGCCCCCTTCTTGGGTGGACCTCAGGAGAATGGCACAGTCTGAGTTCTCTGCCTTTAGGGCCTCTGGACTGCCCAGCCTTCTGGACAGGGACAGGGGCAACCCTCACGAGGCCAACCAGCCTCCACGAGGTCCTGGCCCTTCACAGATTGGCTCTGAGTCTCAGCAAGCACATGGCATGTGGGAGGGGTAATTAGGGGTGTGTGTGGCTGTGGGGGAGTGAGGGAAAGGTGTTTCTGGTGAAGCCAGTCTGGGGGGGATGTGGAGAGGTGCCCATCCACCTGCCTGCCCCTCACAGAGATTGAAGGAGAGCTTTGCCTGCATTTGGGGGGAGGGGCCACTCTTTGGATACCAGATATGTCACTTAGGATGGTCAGAGCTATCAGGTCTCTGCTCCAAGAACTGGGCTCTCTTCGAATGAGGGGTGGGATGGGGCAGAGGATCAGGGTGTCCCTTAATGCTTCTGGGGGAGGCTGTTGCTATAGCTTCCCTCTGCCCCCATGACTGGGGGGGAATGGTGGGAACTACCTCCCAACACACCCACAATAGGAGGGGCTGGGAGACTTCAGTGACCCCACCCATGCAAGATTCGGCCCCATCAGCTATGGAAGTATGTACCCACTGTGATGGGTACTCTGTCCTGTTGGAACATTGGTGCCCTGCTATGGCCCTTGGTGGTCCCACCGGCCGAGGCCTCCCATCTATGTGCCAAACCTGGGATCCCTTGGTTTCTGGGCAGCACAGAGGCCAACTCCCATGGCTCTGTTTCCACAGTCTGCAACTTCATGTCCCATGAGAAATGCCTGAAGCAGGTGAAGACCCCCTGCACCAGTGTGGCACCCAGCCTGGTCCGAGTGCGTATAGAGTGTGGGCTGCCGTACGTGCTGGGAGGGACAGGGGTGCTGAGGGGACCTGTGGCAGGCAGGGCTTGGGCTGGTGCTCAGGCCCCAGGTTAGATGGGGTGGGCCAGTGGGAGGGCTGGGGTGGGAGGGCTTCTTTATGCTGGTCTGGGTCCCTGAGCTTTGGACTACAGGAGTCAGGCAGGAGGCGTGGGGTGGTGATGGATCTCTCTGCGATGTAGAAAACTGGATGGGTGTGGACATTGGGGGTGAGGGTTGAGGGGCAGTGGGCCCCAGGCTGAGGCTGTGTTCTGCCCCCTCCAGGTCCCTGTGGCCCATTGCTTTGGTCCCAGGGGGCTCTACAAACGCAAGTTCTGTGCTGTGTGCCGCAAGAGCCTGGAGGCGCCTGCTCTCCGCTGTGAAGGTACCACCCATTTCAGGGTCCCGGTCTCTGGTGTTCAAGGTGCCCAGCCAGCCTTGCATAGCCAGGTGGCTGTTCAGGGCTGGAGGCGTGGCCCTAAGGGTAGGATAGGAATATTCTCAATTCTGGAGCTGCCCTGGCAGGGCATCAGGTTCAGGGCTGCAGGCTACATGTTGAGGTGGGCCCAGCGGGAAGAGCCAGGAAGAAGTGGGGTTCTCCCGGCCACACACTTCAGATGCAGGAAGCTTCAAGATCGACTGGTCAGGGTGGGCCTCAGGCAGAGCAGAGATGCCGGCGAGAAGGGGGCAAGGGGCTTGAGGAGCAGGAGGCTCCTAACCCTGCCCACCCCCCAGTGTGTGAGCTGCACGTTCACCCCGACTGTGTGCCCTTCGCCTGCAGCGACTGCCGCCAGTGCCACCAGGATGGGCACCGGGACCACGTGAGTGCGCAGGAGCCAGGAGCCCAGGGTGGGGCTGGCGGAGCGGGAGCGGGCCCAGGCCCAGAGGGGCCTGCTGACGGGACTCTCTGCAGGACACGCAACACCACCACTGGCGGGAGGGGAACCTGCCCTCTGGTGCACGCTGTGAGGTCTGTCGGAAGACGTGCGGCTCCTCCGATGTGCTGGCTGGACTGCGCTGCGAGTGGTGCGGGGTCCAGGTTGGAGGGGGAGAGGGATGGAGGTCGGGTGGGGACCTGGCAAGAGCGGTGAGGTGCTCAGGCAGGGGGTGGGGGGGCGGGAATGGAGTCTTGGGGGCGGGGCGAGACGAAGGTGGGCTGAGGCGGGGCCTGGAGTGGTGCCGTGTCCAGTTGGGGCGGGGCTGGGGGGTGCCTCCTTTCTATTGGAGCCCGATTGTGGCACTCTTTTGGGGTGGGCATCTCCGTAGTGCAGAGAATCCGGGCTCCCTTTGGTGGTGACCGGGCGCAGGAGCTGTCAGTTCTGTGGGGTCACTAAGGGCCAGTTTCCATATGGCCCTCATCCACCTAGAGACCCCCGGCTCAAAGCCATGCCCCCCTCCCAGGCCCACACTGTCTGCTCCGCGGTGCTGGCCCCTGAGTGCACGTTTGGGCGCCTACACACCATGGTCCTGCCCCCTGCATGTGTGCACCTGTTGTCCCGCAACTTCAACAAGACACACTGTTTCCGCATCTCTGAGAGTGTGGCCCCAGAGCCCGGTGAGCTCGGGATAGGGGTGGGGGTACAACTGGCAGATGCACCTGGGATGGGACAGCACGAAGTGAGAGGCCCGCTGTGTGCATCCCACAGGTGAAGGGGACGACTGCGTGGATGGAGGGGCTCCCGCCTACCCAGGCAGAGAGGTGCTGGTGCCAGAGTCCAGTATGTGCCCCTTGGCTGCCGCCTAGCTGTCCCCCACCCCCCACCCAGTCCCTAGGGCCCACGGGCTCACACCTACTTCGCTCTGGCCCAGGCAAGCAGACTCTGAAGATCTTTGATGGCAGCGATGCTGTGCATCGAAATTACTTTCGTATCATCAGCGTCCCCCGCCTGGCCAGGAGTGAGGAGGTGCTGGTAAGAAGGGGCCCCCCTAGGGCAGTGGCAGGGCCCGTCCAGCATGACTTGCTCGTGGACACTGGCCCCCACCCCGCAGGAGGCCGCCCTGAGAGCCTACTACATCACAGAGGACCCTCGTGACTTCGAGCTGCAGGCGCTCCCTCCACTGCTCCCGGCTGGTGACCCTGGGGCCCAGGGGCAGGCCTGCAGCGGCGGGACTGTGGAGGAGGAGGGCAGCAGAGGCCCCCGGCCCCGAGAGGCTGCACTCGAGGCCTGGGTCATCCGCGCCCTGCCCCGAACCCAGGATGTCTTGAAGGTCTACCCTGCCTGGCTCAAGTGAGACCCAGGCCCTGGGCACGGGGTCTGCCTGTGGGAGTTAAGAGGGATGCGAGCTGTGTCACCTGAGCTCCTGAGCTTGTCCCCTGCAGGGTGGGTGTGGCCTACGTGTCCATCCTTGTGACTCCAGAGAGCACTGTGCGGACGGTGGTGCTCGAGGTCCTCCCCATGCTGGGGCGCCAGGTGCGTACCCCGGGCCTGCCCTGGCCCTGGCCACCCAGTGGACCCTGGGAGGATGTCCCAGCTGGTGTCCTGGGGAGGTGGGGTCTGGTCCAAGCTGACTACCCCCGACTCTGCCCCCCACAGGCCGAGGGTGTCGAGAGCTTTCAGTTGGTGGAGGTACTCATGGGCAGCAGGCAAGGTAAGAGGGTGGCCTGCAGCTGATGCCCTGGCTGGTCTGCCCCACAGTGCTCTGGGGTGTTGGGGCAGGTGTCTGCAGAGGTGGGCACAGCACCCGGTGCTGATGGCTGTGCCTCTCACCCTGCAGTCCAGCAGACGGTGCTAGTGGATGAAGAGCTTTTGCTCAACCGGCTCCGGGACATCCGGCAGGTCAGTGGGTGTGGACACTGGCCCCGGGAGCTGCTGACCTTTGGCCGTGACCTCTACCTCATTGAGGGAGTCCCCAGGGCCACCCTGGTGGGCATCTGACCATCCTGGTCAGCAGTGCCTCCCTCTCTGGCCTGGCAGGTCCTTCTACTTCCTGACAGGTCACCCATTCCTGGAAGATGGGTTTTTGGGCCACAGACCACTCAAGTTTCCTGTGGGGAGTAGAGGGAGGAAGCCTGTGTCTTTCATCCTCTCCTCTCTCTGGGAGTCTTCCGTGGCCCCCTCTGGGTGTGGGTGGAGGGGCCTGGCACGGAGGGCTGCCCTGTGCTCCGCTCGGTACTGCCCCTTCCCCTCTCTACAGACATCCCTGCGGCAGATGAGTCAGACTCGCTTCTACGTGGATGAGGTCAGGGCTGTGGCTCCCCGCGTCTCCCTGTTTGTTGGTGGCCTGCCTCCTGGCCTGTCCCCTCAGGAGTATGGGAGTCTACTAGACGAGGCTGTAGCTACCAAAGGTGCGACTACCTGTACTGGTCTGGGGCTACTGGCTACCAGCCACTGGGGACAGGGCAGGCATCCTGAAATAGACCGTGGGGGCTGCTGGACGAGGCCGGGTCCTCCTACTCTCCCATCACTACCACAGCCTGTGCCCAGCTGGTTCTCCAGCCAGGGGAGTCTCCAGGGCCCAGGCTGCAAAACCTCCTCTGAGGGGCTTCTGAGCTTTCTGAGGTCTAGTCTCTGCCTCCTCTGCTGTGGGCCCTAGGGGATGGCTCTGCAGGGGTGAGGTCTAGCCTCTGCCTCCTCTGCTGTGGGCCCTAGGGGGATGGCTCTGCAGGGGTGAGGTCTAGCCTCTGCCTCCTCTGCTGTGGGCCCTAAGGGATGGCTCTGCAGGGGGCTGTGCCTAGGGTTTGGGGTGGCCCTTTCTGGGGTCGCTGGCCCTGCTGCGTGTGAAATATCCCCAGACAGAGCGGCTGGGGGCTTGCCGAGCTAGTTTGGACAGCCCTGGGGCACGGGGGCCTGGCGACGGCTGGGGGCCCCGGTCACCCTGACTGTGGCCTGTCTTTGCAGGTGGCCTGGTATCTGTGAATCACATCTACTCCTCCCAAGGTGAGCTGCCCCACCCGCAGTCAGGTTAGGGCAGAGGCCACTCCCCTCAGTTAGAGGATAGAGCCCTGTCCTTGTTGCCTCTTTGTGAACCCGCACCCTGGTTACCCTGACTTTTCTCTCGGGGAACCACGTGTGAGGGAAGTGTGTTTTGTCTCCTGGCCTGTGGCTGCAGTGCTGTGGCTAGACCATGACTGAAGCCAGAGCATGTTAACCATCTGACCTGGGTTCACATCTTTATCAGGAAAAACCTAAAATCTACCAGAAGTGGGAGAACAGCTTCCTGAGCCCATGTCCCTGTGGTGGGTCCTCAGCAGTTGACCAGTCAGTCCCCCGTTCTTGTGGGCAGGCTGGGGAGCGAGCGTGTGCCTGGCTGCTCCATCCCGTGTCCTGGCGGCCTCACTCACATCCACCCACCACGTCCTCTCTCCACGAGGGTCACGAAGACCCTCCCAGGGGTGGTGGCCCGTACCACGTGGATGCTCTGGGGTGGGCCGAGCTCACTGTCCACCCACCACGTCCTCTCTCCACGAGGGTCACGAAGGCCCCCCCAGGGGTGGTGGCCCGTACCACGTGGATGCTCGGGGGTGGGCCTCACTCACATCCACCCACCACGTCCTCTCTCCACGAGGGTCACGAAGGCCCCCCCAGGGGTGGTGGCCCGTACCACGTGGATGCTCTGGGGTGGGCTGAGCTCACTGTCCACCCACCACAGGTGCCCTGGTGCTGGATGTGGCTTGCTTCGCAGAGGCTGAACGGCTGTACATGGTGATCAGGGACACAGCCGTGCAGGGCCGGCCTCTGACTGCCCTGGTGCTCCCAAATGTCCTGGTGAGTGGGAGCTGGGGCCTGGGTGGGACGTGGCTTTGTGGCTGGTGTCGTCTAACACTCAGGTGTTTGCTAACCCAAGCTCTAACCCTGTTCACACGACCGAGAGGTCTGCAGGGACCACAAGGACCCCCTACCGGCTCTTGCCCTCTCTGGGGTCACTGGACCTGGTCTGCACCTGTGCCCAGCAGGGCGTAGGACCCCAGCTCACACCCTTGGCCACCTCAGCCAGCAGCCATCTCTGACCAGATGCCATCCTGAACACTTCGCACTGCCTGAACAAGGGGGTGCCTGGCGCCCAGACCAAGGCGAGAGTGGGCTCCACCATAGGCACAACACGAGTTGAGGGAGGGTGACAGGCGAGCACCCTGGACCCTGCCTGTGCTCTGTGTTTCCTAGAGCCTCTGGTCCTCAGCCCTGCAGACCCTAGGGTCCCCAGTTGTCTGTGGCTGCTCTGATCCTGTCCAGGGGAAGCAGAATGACAGTAGAATGAGCTCAGGGTCTGTGACCAGGTGAGCAATGCCTGCAGGTCCCCTGCTGCCCCTCTGCACTCCGACCTGGTTCAGTATAGGGTGGCCTAACAGAGGAGGATGTAGCCCACATGTCAAGGCCCTGTCAGCTGGCCCTGGGAGCAGAGCTGGACAGGTGATGCTGGCATGTATTTTCTCCCTCGTGGCAGTTGCCTGCCTTGGGTGAGCAGGTGAGTGGTACCTGCAGGCAGCTCTGCCTAGTGGGTCACATGTCAGACCATGGCCACTGTGTCTGTGCCCAGCCTGTATGTCTCCTGTTGACCAACAACCTTGTTGTAGGAACCCCAGCCTCTCTGCCTTGTCCTCACTTGTGGGGTCCCAGCCTCCTGCCCACTGTCTCTTGGGCACTGTGTTTTGGGGTTTGGGGGGATGGAGCTTAGTTCTGAGCTTGAGGGAAGGTGTGTGGCCTCCCTGTGAACTGGGCTGCTCTTCTTGGTTGCCATGTGTGTGGGCAGGGGCCCTGTGAAGGAGAGCTGTGTTCTCCCAGGCTGTGTGCCAGGTGGCTCTTAGAGGGGCCAGTGGGGTCCAGCCTTGGCTGTGGCCACATCGATGAGGCAGTGTGTGAGGTCTTGGGGATGTGTGTCAGCAGCTGTGCCTTGGCCTGTCTGCTCAGAGCTCCAGGCTGCTGGCCTCATTTTGTTTGGCCCCATTGCCCACAGGCCTGTGGGTGCCCCCTCTGCCTTGAGGGGTATCCCTAGAGGTCAGTGATGTACTGGGGATGTTGTAGGGCTCCCTGGGCCTTCTGTGTGCATTCTTTTTTTTTTTTTTAATTTTTTTAATTTATTCATTTTTTTTAGAGAGGAGGGGGAGAGAGAGAGAGAGAGAGAGAGAGGAGAGAGGAGAGAGAGAGAAGGGGGAGGAGCAGGAAGCATCAACTCCCATATGTGCCTTGACCAGGCAAGCCAGGGTTTTGAACCGGCAACCTCAGTGTTTCCAGGTTGACGCTTTATCCACTGCGCCACCACAGGTCAGGCTGTGTGCGTTCTTAGGAGGGGACTGCCTCAAGTTGGCTCAGGCCAGGTGGGTTCAGGGTTGGGGACAGTCACTGCCCAGGCAGTGTGGTGGGAGATGCATGCATAACTTGGTCCCCTTCTGACAGCACACGAAGCTGCCCCCAGACTGCTGCCCCATCCTCGTGTTTGTGAACCCCAAGAGTGGAGGCCTCAAGGGCCGTGACCTGCTCTGCAGTTTCCGGAAGCTGCTGAACCCTCACCAGGTCTTTGAGCTGACCAACGGGGGTCCTCTTCCCGGGTGAGTCTGGTGGGGGCCCCACTGGCTCGCAGCCTGGCAGGCCCTGTGAGGGTTGACAGGCTGGTGGGAACAGACTGGACTTCGGTGTTGGAGCCCTCAGAGGCCGTGTTAAGTGGAGATGAGCTGTGGTCCCATTCTGCCGCTGGGTCTCGACCTCCTGCCCCCATTTGCCCGAGTGGCCGGGGCTGGTGGCCAACAGTTTCTGTCCCTCTCGCTAGGTTCCACGTGTTCTCCCAGGTGCCCTGCTTCCGGGTGCTGGTGTGTGGTGGGGATGGCACCGTGGGCTGGGTGCTTGCTGCCCTGGAGGAGATGCGGCACCAGCTGGCCTGCCCAGAGCCTCCTGTTGCCATCCTGCCCCTAGGCACAGGTAGGGTCAGCCAGTGAGTCGGGAGGCGCGGTCTTGGAGTCCACGCCTTCCTGCCCCAAGTCTTGGTGTGGACAGTCAGCCTGGGTCTCACCTCTGCCCCAGGGAACGACCTTGGCCGGGTCCTCCGCTGGGGGGCGGGCTACAGTGGAGAGGACCTGTTCTCAGTGCTGCTGTCGGTGGATGAGGCTGAGGCCGTGCTTGTGGACCGCTGGACCATCCTGCTGGACGCTCACAAGGCCAGCGGTACAGAAAGCAGCATGGCAGACCTGGAGCCCCCCAAAGTACAGTGTGCCTGGGGGAGGGTGTGGTGGCCCTGGGGCCCCTGCAGGTGACTCTCCACCTTGGCGGAGGTGCAGTACCACCCCCTCTGTGGAAAGGAAAGTTGAGGCTCAGAGCAGCGATGGCTGGGTGACGGCCAGGGCTGGCTGGCTGGGTGCCTGGCCTGGACCACGGGCCCTGCTTTCTCCTGGATGCTGGTGGCTACCAGGCGTGCTGTCACCCAGCAGAGGTAGCTCTGACAACAGTAGTGGAGTTGGGTTGGAGACGAGGAGGCTGGACCCAGCTTGGGGGAAGTGGGGAGCCCCACGGTGGGGGCTTATAAGGCCACGGGAGAATGCGTCTTGTCCCCAGATTGTGCAGATGAGCAACTACTGTGGGATTGGCATCGACGCAGAGCTAAGCCTGGACTTCCACCAGGCTCGGGAGGAGGAGCCCAGCAAGTTCACGAGCAGGTACCACAGGATTGAAGAAGTTAAGACGGTTCTAGTGCAGAGCAGGGGCTGGCCCCCAGTGACAGAGGACTTCCTGGGGACTCACTTGCAGGAATTGGTGGAGAGGTGCTGGCAGCTGGGGGCTGATTTGGGCAGGGCAGGGGCCCCACTTTGTTCTAGCAGGTGTATCCTCCTGCAGGTTCCACAACAAAGGAGTGTATGTGCGGGTGGGGCTGCAGAAGATGAACCACTCGCGCAGCCTGCACAAGGAGATCCGGCTGCAGGTGGAGCAGCAGGAGGTGGAGCTGCCCAGCCTCGAGGGCCTCATCTTCATCAACATCCCCAGGTGCCAGTGGGTGGGGCTCTCAGGGGCTCTGCCCTAGCTGCAGCCTCAGCTCCTGCCTAGTTCTGGCTCTGGGGGGACTGTGTAGCCACATTCTTTTTATTTATTTTATTATTATTTTTTTTTTACAGAGACAGAGAGAGAGTCAGAGGGATAGACAGGGACAGACAGACAGGAATGGAGAGAGAGAAGCATCAATCATCAGTTTTTCGTTGCAACACTTTAGTTGTTCATTGATTGCTTTCTCATATGTGCCTTGACCGCAGGCCTTCAGCAGACCAAGTAACCCCTTGCTTGAGCCAGTGACCCTGGGTCCAAACTGGTGAGCTTTTGCTCAAACCAGATGAGCCCGCGCTCAAGCTAGCGACCTTGGGGTCTCGAACCTGGGTCCTTCCACATCCCAGTCCAACACTCTATCCACTGCGCCACCGCCTGGTCAGGCTAGCCTGCATTCTAACCTGTGCACCCCTCCCTCTCGGCACAGCTGGGGCTCGGGGGCTGACCTGTGGGGTTCTGAGAGCGACTCAAGGTTCGAGAAGCCACGAATGGACGATGGGCTGTTGGAGGTGGTGGGGGTGACAGGCGTCATGCATATGGTAAGTGTGGGCAGGTGGGTGGGCCCTCGTGTGGCTCTGCACCCGCTGAGCCCTCCCGCCCTCTCCCCAACCAGGGCCAGGTACAGGGTGGGCTGCGCTCCGGCATCCGCATTGCGCAGGGCGCCTACTTCCGAGTCACTCTTCTCAAGGCCACACCTGTGCAGGTGGACGGTGAGCCCTGGGTCCAGGCACCTGGCCACATGATCATCTCGGCCGTGGGCCCAAAGGTGAGTCGTGGGATGTGCCAGGCCAGACTGAGAGCTGGTGGCAAGGTGGGCTTGGCA